>NC_136061.1:512769057-513307344 GCF_964261635.1 Lissotriton helveticus | reverse complement strand
CACTTACTTCTTCCTTCGTACTAAGCTTAGGTTACGTACATCGGGGTAGGCGCATCTTAGAAGCACCAGTTGAGTACTTTTAGCCTCTGTTATTTATGTATGTATTTATTCATGGTTTAGGAACCATACAATGCTCTTACAGTATTATTTTATTCTACTCTTTCTACTGTATGCATTATATTTTGCAACCTGTTTTACGATTGTAGCAGTTCATTTCTTATGCTTGAGAAAGACGACTGTTCAATAAATCCTTTTATTGAAAACACCCGTCTATTTTCTCGGCACCTCTGGTGAAACGAAGCATGCACGATTGACTGAGTAAAATATCTATCTATTGTTTCCACGACACTGAAAATCAGTTTATTCTTGGGGAAACAAAGTTGTCATGTTTATGCGGTTGACAGAAACGAATCCCTTCTTGTTTATTCGAGAAAGTTTCTAGTGACCTCTGAGCTAGCTGGCACTCACAATTAAGTCTAGTATATTCGATAGAGACCTAGTAGACCTTAGTCCTACGTCTAATCTATATGATATATTATTCCAATGCGCAGAGCCTATTGGGAATATAGGAACTACACTATAGCTTTATTTCGGAATCATCATAATATCTTGATTGCTGCAGTATGTGAAGGAGGTTATTGCAATGCCTAAAATGCCCACTATTTATTAGGGAACATTTCTTGTGCCAAACCCACCACAATATCAAGACTCCTCACCTTCACTTCTTGCTAGTTCCACCTTTATGGTAAATGTATAATTTCCCTTCAACGTCTGCAGTGTGGCACTACAAAACAGAGCACACGTTGAGCCAAAGGCATACAAACACTTATAAATTGAAGATCCAAGCATACTGGAAAAAGGTATTTTCGCTCCCACCACATCAGCAACTTTCGGCACAGAATGCTGAGCAGTGGACCCTTGCCTATACCATCCATTCAATGTCACCTGCATACAAGTAAATCCAAAGCAGTATCATCTTCACATCTCACTTCCTTTTCCATCCATTTGCCTAAACTTTCTCTCACTTCAATCGTTTCTTGCTCAACTTTATCTCTCATTGCTTTTATTTCTTATCCACTTTTCATCATGTATGTTTCTCCTAGCTGCCCTATTCCCGTTTCTCACTTTCATTTTCATCCTAATTTCTTTTTCACAAGCCTTCTTGGCAACCGTCTCCTTGATCTCTCACCCCTCAGCCCACCCAGGTCCTGTCTTTGGCAACTTATTTAACCTTTTTAACTGCCATTATGTCTACTGTGAAATTATTTCCAAACCTGGCAGTTTTATGAGAGCCCTCCCTCCCTCTCACTCCCCCTCGCCCTCCCCTCCGTCCTCCCCCTCACCCACCCCTCCCCTCCCGTCCCTCCCTCCATCCCTCCCTTCCTTCCTTCCTTCCTTCCTTCCTCCCTGCCTCCCTCCCTCCCTCCCTTCCTTCCTTCCTTCCTTCCTTTTCTTCCTTCCTCCCTTCCTTCCTCCCTTCCCTTCCCTTCCTTCCTTTTCCCCCTTTTCCCCACTTCCTAAGCTTATATTGCTTCTTTCTATTGTTACCAATCAAAAAAGTCACGACCCACCTGTAGATATTAGTAGGTAGGCCTTCAGAATATTGAGATCAGGCCGTTTGTTCTGGACTAGGCAGGTTAGATGCGCATCAAACACACGTTGAACTGGGGTATACGTACTTCAAATAAAATGTGGGTCGCTAAGTCACGTAAAATAAGGCATTGGAGGGTATTGATGGCGCAGAATAATCTTATTACGGTTGGCAACTTACAAAATAGGCAGGTTTCTTACCTAGAATGTGGGTCTAAAAATGCACTGGAAGGAGTAATTGTCACATTAGATGGATTCAATAAGAAAAGTCCTTTTATAGGCACACATTACAGAAACCAAGATTTTGTCACAACACCGCCCTTGCAGATGGCCTAAGCCATGTGTTACTTTCAGCCACTGGCACCACGCGGGTAGTCGTGGCAGTTGCCCGAGTAATTCCCCTGACAGGTGACAAACATGAGAGGTTTATGAATCTCATTACCACAGTGCTACCTGCCCTAATATCCTTTAGAAGCCAGTTCAGATCTGAAACTGGCGGGGAGTGACAGCACATCAATAGTAATCTGACAGATGTCCAGTGACCTGTGTGAAATATTGTGCTTCTCTCGCCAAGTCCCCTAGGCAGGTGTTCATATATGCGGGGTCGCCTTCAGAACTGATACTAATTGGTGTCTTTGTTGGAGGCGTCAGCAGGCCGCGCAAAGATCGAAAGAACCGCGTTCCCAGCTTCGGAAGGAGGCTTCGACGCCTTGTCAAGGGTCAGACACATTGGCATGGGCTATTTAAAGACGCTGAGACACAAACTAGAGACTCCTTTAGCACTTCTTTCAACGTGGCCTCTTTGGCTGTTCACTAAGTCATCTATTTTCAAAGAAAGAATTGTGGGAGGAATCCTTGCGTTTGGGTTATGATTGGTATTTCAGTTTCTGAGAACCGTGGGGAGATTTTATTTGTGCTGACAATATATATTTTTTTATGTGGAGCTTTATTTCAATAAGCCAAACAGAAAAGAAAAGCCGTGACATGGAAAAAGGTATTTACTCACAGGTCGTTGTGATCTGTGTGCGGTGTACCGTTTTCATCTTGAAAAATAAGATTATGAAGCAAGCTTAATGGATCCTATGGTGTAAATTATTCTTGGAAGTGATTAGTTGAGCGTTTTAAAGATAGGACATTCTGAAATACCAGGTGAGAGCATAAACAAACGAGGCTGAAAGAACTTGTGTGCATATCTACGGGGGAAACAACCGTTACAACGCATTCCATGACCCCACATGTCGTTACAACGTGAATAGCTTGTTGCAGGGGGTAGAAGATGTTGGATTTAACTCCAAGACCTTCCCTACTGTTGCACGCACCTGAATTGGAATAGTAAATTATACTATTCCAACTTCCATCACACTCATTTTTTCATTCATCAATTCAAAGTTTGATACTCTAGAAATTAAATTAACTCTATGCCATATTAAGAGCACATTTAAACAACTAGTGTTCTTTTGAAATTATTCATCAAAATAAATAATATATTTTAATTTTAATTAATTGCACTACTAAAACATTAAGATTAAAACTAACAATTGATAAAAATTTTGACACAGATTTTACCAAAAACAGCACCGTAATCAGTTTTCACAACTCGAGGTAGTATCTATTTGTAATTTATGGTTGTATTATTAAAAGTGCCCTAGAACAATGGGGGTGTTCACCTGATTTTTTGCGCTCTAGAGCACTTTGATTTCAAAGAACGGGTCACAGAGGCTCACATTCACATGGGAAGTGGCCAAATTTAAATGAAGAATCAATTTGACTCTATGCCTGCGCCGTATTGTAGACAGTGGGTGCAGGGACAAAGAGGCTGGCACGAGGCAAAATGAGTGGGTGCCACAAAGAGTTCAGTGATCAGTTTAGGGTGCTCCTTAAGGGTGCACCCTGGGAAGGAGACAAAGGGTGTTTTATAGATTCCCCACTAACATCGCCCTGCAGGCTTGAGCAGTCACTTACTGCACCTACCTGTACGAAGATCTCTAGCCCCCTTTAATTGCACGTCGAATTGCTTCTTGTACTGTGTACCAATGGATTCAAACAGGCGGTCTCCCTTTTACTAATGTGCTCATAAAGCTACTGTCAGAACAGTGCAAGCTCCCTGCTCTCTTACTGAGAGTGGAGAGAAGAGTTTTAGTGGTAAATACTTAAAGATAGGGGGTGAATTACCAACATGCCAGATGCTGATATTCTCTTTAGGAGTTAGTTAGTGTACTGCAGGGTGGACGTGGGAGGTAGAAAGACACATTGGGGCCAATACCGTCTCATAAACAGGACCAAACGACATCCGGTCGGCAGTGCCAGCGCCTCATTAGGATGTGACCAAACACAGGGGCATATTATCAAGGACAGGTGATACATTATCGCTGTTTTTATCGGCAGGAAACTGCCGATAAAGCTGCGATAATGGCCTTGATAATATGCTCTATGAATTCCAATCGAAGCCCATGTTAGATGTGTTCACATGTAACATGGGCTTCGATTGGAATTCATAGAGCATATTATCAAGGTCATTATTGCCACTTTATCGGCAGTTTCCTGCCGATAAAAGCGACGATAATGTATCGCCTGTCCTTGATAATATGCCCCACAGTTTGTTTGCATTCCAACATTTCCCTATGGGAGCTTGAATTACGGCCATATATCAGCCGTAATACATGTTCCTAGAGGGAAATGAGAGGTGTTTTTCATTCCTGCACCCCATGGCAGGCACCTTAAGGTCACTATGTCCCACTATGAAATTAAATTAGGGACAATAGACGAAGGCCGTTGTGTAGAAGAGATCCACATTTATTTCTAAAGAAAACTCTACAACTGCTCTCAGTCTGGTGGGCCACTAGTAACAGTTACCACATCCATTGAAAAATAAGATTTTAGCAGAAACATTGATGTTCAGAGGTAACACCTCAAGATTTCACCAGTTACAATCAGGCAAAGTCTTTATGCAGAATTCTGAGGAAATCATGCGGAATGGGCATGCTAAGATCATGTTGTATGCAGATCCAGTGAAATTACAAATACAGTCAAGGTACCTGAACTATATATCAGTAATTTTGTCTAAAAAAAAAGAAGAAAAAGATGTATTCTCAACGGAGTTTTATATAGCACAAACTTGACCCAAAGGTCTTGTTCATGGGTAATGCAAACAAAGAGTGGACAATTGTAAATAGCCTAGAAATACTTTGCTATCGAGACTAACACATGAATCCTCCATTCACATGTTGATCATTAATAGCACTCCTAGAATTGTTTGCGCTCTAATAAATACAGGTACACCTATCTGTCTAATTCAGAAAGGACATGTTTTCAAAAGTAAGTTGAACTATTATGGGTCTATTCACAAAGGTAAACCTGCATATAACTAAATCTAAATATGTAAATTTACACTTACGCTTTTGAGTAACTTTATAACTTTGGGCAATTCACAATTTTTGAGTGTAAAGTTGCTCAAAACTGTAATCCTCTATCCTCTATGGGGCACATTTACAATTACTGGCGCATCTCTGCATATCAGCAGGGATGCGCCAGTAATTGTACGCCACAGCTCCGCCACCCATGATACGCCGCATTGTAAATGCGGCGCAGCATGGGGAAAAAAACAGCACATATGCGTCACGCATCTGTGCCAAAAGATGACACATTGCTGGAGTTGCGTCGCAAGCGCGACGCAGCTCCAGCAAAGCTCGGGGGTGCCCTATTCTTCCAATGCTGCGTCAAGCCTTACGCCTGCTTCAAGCAGGCGCAGGGTTTTGACGCAACATTGGCCTAAAAGTGACTGAGTGAAATCTTGTAGATTTCACTCAGCCACTTTTAGGAGGCGTTCCTGCGCCGGACCGCCCCCCCTGTGCAGGGACGCCTATATGTGGCGCAGGGCTTTACAACGTGACGCATCTCCCAGATGCGTCACGTTGTAAGTACCCCGCACCATGGCACAGGATTTGCGTCGACGCTGTGTCACAAAAGTGACGCAACGGCGGCGTAAATGAGGCGCAAGGCGGTTGTAAATCTGCCACTATGTTTCCATCCTCAGAAATAGGTGGTAACATCAGTAAAATTGTTAAATACGATGTTAAAATCGAAACGGGTTTCTGATTGTTGCAATGCATGTGAGTGGCATTGGGTGGTGCTGGACTAAATCCAGCTCTGAGCTGGAGTACATTTTTGACTGTTGTAGGTTCCTTTTTCCTGCGGTAACTATAGAATGGCAGTTTGTGAATAGGAAGGTGCTTACTCTATTGTGGGTGGGTACAAATCCCTCCTTAAGCCCCTCTTTACACCATCACTTAACTCCTCTTTACTCCTCCCTCCTGCCACTCCTTTTTGCTCCTCCCAAATTAACTACTAAAATGTAAACTTATGCCTACAGAGATGAAGAAGCGGAGACATGTGACTAGCGTTTTGTTCTATTCTAGTAGAAGTATTATAGTACTACTAAATGTACTACAAATTGAAGTTTGTGAATAGACTCTATGCTCTAATTGTACTGAACTGTTAGCCGTGCATGTAATCATCAATGTCTTTTTAGAACTGGGTGTCAGTGTGCGGAGTGAGCCGAGTGTGTCTTATCATATTTAATTTCTGGAACCTTTATATGTCCGATAAAGCTATACAATAATTATGATTCACTCCTCGTTTTTTAAAACTTATTTTGTAAGGGTTTTGTAAACTGTAGAACATGCACACAAAACAAGGAGAGGCAGTAAGGATTTGCAAGTTGCACTATCCACAATATACAAAGAGTAACAGTAAAATCGTATTTGCCAATGTTGCCCACCTCTGAGGTCCACTGCCTGAGAGCCCCAAATATTACAGTTCGCATTTTTGTTGCCTCTCTATTCCTTCTTCATATATATTTCATACAGCTCCCTTCATTGTTCTTTCTTAATATTTTTTTATATTTAAGACATGTCACAACATCTGCTTTCCATTGGTTTCACGTATTTATTCAGGAATTCAATACTCAAAGGCTTTGTATACTTAAAAAAGGCATACTTAATGTGCACATTTTTGTCTTAGTTACCTAATGTATGCATTTTTTAAATCTTCTCATATAAGGAGATTTGATAGGCCTATTATTAACCAACAGCTCCTTCTGACATCCACTCACTCTTTCTTTGGGACGCATCTGGTTTCCGGATTTTGTTAAGAGATTAGTATGATTTAACAAATTGACCAATTGGGCTGGGATAGTAACTCTAAGTATTCTAGAGTACTGTTATTTTTTATTTCAGAGACTTTATCTCAGGGACTTAGATATTTCTTTTGTTCCACTTTCACCCATTTACATTTTGTATGTTAAGGATAGATAGGTGGAGCTATGTGTAACACCCCCTTTCGCTCTGAGAAAGATGGACTAAAAGTTGGAACATCCAGTGTTTTCTTTTAATATAGGCTCAATTGCTATGACAGGTGGGGCAAGGGACTCTGAGCATGTTATGCAACTCCAATGAATAGTTGAAGGCTGAGGAGGAAGGTTTTTGTCTGACTCAGTCAACAATCTGCCCAGAAGGGGCTCTGAGAACAATTGGACAAAGTATATTTTGTTGTAATTCAATTAGATAAGGAAAGGATCTGAATGTTTTTCTGCATCCAGAATACAGATGCAACGTTATGTTTTATTATCGCTGGATTCAGTAATATGCTTCTTCTAGAGCCACTAAATAAATGTACCTTTTCTCCTGACTACCTAAGTTGATTTAAGTAATATGCCAACCTCCTGGAAGATTAAAGACCCCCATTGTACAAGAGTCCCATTCCAAGGAGATTACTATCTGATACATCCTATGTTAAGATTGCCATATGTGGTATAATTTGTGAACATATCTGCAAATTCTTTGAGGCTGCAGGCATTCAGCAACAGCATAGAATAATCAACACAATCCTAGGGAGCACCTCTTAAGACATCAGAAATAAGTCTAATTAGAAATCACCCTTTTTGTGTTTGTCCCCCATGGGCCCAGATTGCTGGCCCACCTTCCCTCTCTCCATTATAGCCAGGGGCTGCTAGTAAAGGGATGCTATGCTGCCTCACGCCTGGCGGAAAAGGCTGGAGAGAAAGTGATTTCTCTGGATGATTCCCTGTGCCCCGACAAATGTTGCCTGTGAACTTTAAGCAACGTGTGCCACATCTCTGAATTCAGGAGCATGCTTGTCATAAAGTAACTGCAACCATGTGGCCCATGTCGAAGCTGCTAATGCGTTCTTTTCATGGGCACCAATAATAAGTAAAATAGAGGGCAGCAGTAAAGTCCGAACAGTAAAAGTAAAGCCCAAATTACAAAATGGCAGAGGTATCTATGTCTTCTGACTAAGCATTGAGGTTGCTACTAAGCAACACGGACCGCCAATGAGATCATGGACTTGTGATCTCCAGCACTTGAAACTCTACATCTGACTATTGGTTTAGTCTATCACCGGACAGGTTGCATGTTAACAGTATGCATTTTAGGGTCTGGTAATTGTGAAGGTTTGTTCCTCCATGTATTGTGAGACTGTATGTTCATGTTCACAACTGTAGGTATTTTAAACTGTCTCTAAGAAGCCTCTGTTAACCCGTTAAGTGCTGCCGTCGGCCCCGTGAAAAAACGGCCACGGTTAACGGGTTAAACACAGTAGGCTTGCATTATATTTTGCTTAAAGTATGACAATGCCTTTGTGTTTGTAAAACCTGAATATGAAAAGCTACGTTTAAGATGCTAGGCCATTAAGCGGTTTTAGCTGGTTTATCCTGCTAAGGCAGTGGTTCCCAAACTTTTTTGACTGGCGGCTCCCTTGACCTACTTGCCATTGGCTGCGGCTCCCCATTATGCTAATTTTTTGGGGCGGGTGGAGAGATGTAAACCCAGCCTCAGAAGTACTTACATTTCTCTCCCTGAAAATAATTGGGATGAAGCTAATGAAGCTATTATAATCATACGGTCTCCCTCTTGCATGCAACCTCCACAGTGCCAGCAGTGAGCACATTCATGGATGCAGGTGCTTGGCCCTTCCCTTTAGCCTTTTCTGCACACTGTGTGGCAGTGGTGCTTCTACAGTTCCTTTGACAACATATTTACCTTTGGCCTCTCACTGTATGTCTGCAGTGTGCACACTTGTGCGCACATGGGGCAGTGGTCATCATGGGCCGGCTCTCGCGTCTCCACTAAAGTTCACTCAATATGCCAGCAACCCTCATTCTACATCCCAGTTCAGAGGGATTTACCTTGTGCCTGCTACACTTTCTTTTCTCAATCTCCATTAGTTTGTCTAGAAAAGGAGATGATCACCTTGGAATTGCTGCCCCTTGTACACTCTATCCCCCTCACAGTGCCAATAGCACTCACTGAATGCCACAGCAGGAGGTGGCTTGCCTCGGGCCTCTCCCCTCATGATTCCTCTGTTTACTAGGTTCTGTGCTGGAAGTGTAGGTGCACACGTTGGGCCTTCCGCCCCTCGTTCCTCCTGTGTCTCTTTGGCAGCAGCGTGACCCTGGGTGAAGGTGCACAGTTTGGACCCACTGCCGTTCTCTCCCCAACCCTCTTAGTGTGTCAGCATTGTGCGCAAGATGGAAGTGCAAAACTGGTGCCCCTGCAGGATGGAAGTGCACAACTGGTGTCCAAATGCCCATCTCCACTAACCCCTCAGTGTGCCAGCATCGCGCCTTGGAGCAGAAGTTGCCACCTGTGATTTCCTGCCTCTCATTGTGCCAGTTCTGTGCCTCGGAGTGAAAATTAATGTCAAGGGCCTCTGCCCCCTCCACACCTGGCCCCTTACTGTGCCAGCTCCGTGCCTCGAGGTGGAGGAGTGCACCCTGCACCTGCTGTCCCTCTCTCCACCCACCCCTCAGTGTACCCATCCCGAAGTGGAGGTGCTCACCTTGTGCTCGCTGCTGCTGCTGGCCCCAGTATGGGTTTGCGACACGGATGAATAATTCGTTTTTTAACTTTGTTCCTAATCATGCTTTAACAATACCTGAGGCCGCCTGCTAAAGCACATCAGTCGAGATATTATGCACCCTGAAGGCAATTGTCACAAACCAATCCAGTGAGATAAGTGTACAAGGTCTTAAATGCGTGAGCACGGCTAAGAAAATTATTTATGGGGAAGTTTGAAAATGCAGCATTGCCTTTGAATTGCAAGCTCTTGTGGCACATTAAACTCAGCTCAGGTTTCAATTTATAATTCGTCTTCCACTGACAGGCTTGAAAAAAAACCTCCAGAGTGCTCCATACCCAATGGGCAAATGTAGGATATGCGGCCATATTCAGATTGTTTTTTATGTGTTTGCATTTCGACCTCCCTAAGGGTCGCAATCCGCACAAAAAATATGCTGTTGGTGTTCCAAATAAGCAAGAGCAACCTAATATAGTGCCGCAGGAAAGTTGGTTAGCAGCCTGTTCATGTTAAACAACTGGCGCATGAGTACTGGCTAGAGCAGTGATTCCCAAACTGATGCACACCCGTTCGCGGCGCCCTGGCTAGTTTTGATGGCGCACTGGGATGCCGCGGTGCACCAATTGGGAACATTACAGCTACACAAGAAAAGATACAAACAAAGCTGTACAGAAAAACAACGACGGGGAATTCCTTGTCACACACCTCTAGTCATCATCCTGCACATTTAAACAACAGCATCCCCTATGGGGAGATGCTGCTGATTCGGAGGATATGTAGTTCAGATTTTGACTGGCTCAGAACGAGTGTCGAGAGAAGGTTCGTGGCTTGGGGCTATTCTCCAGGTGTGATTGACACAGCCATGGACAAAGCTAATAAATTGGGTAGATCCCAGGCTTTGGCTGCTAGATCAAACATCGACAAATAATCACTCTCAAAGTCAACACTACCATCTAGACTGATCCTCACTTATAGCAACCAGCATAAAACAATATGCAGGATTGTCAACAGAAATGGGGTTTTGGTTAAAAATGATCTAGTGTTGGGTGGTAACTTGATAAGATCGCCTAACATAACGTTCAGAAAGGCTCGCCCCATGAGCAATTCCTTAGTCAGGAGCAGTCCGGAAGTAAGAACCAACATATCTTGGCTAGACTCTAGAAAAGGGTTCAGTAAATATGCCATGTGTAAAGCCTGTAAACACGGAGTAAGCCGAACGGAGTACGTCACACCATTCAAGACAGAGCCCATTCACATAGATAAGAAATTGACTTGCACAACTGAATATGCAGTATATGTGCTGGAGTGTCCCTGTGGCCTGCGGTACGTAGGAAATACAAAGCTGCAGGTCCACAAGAGGATCCTCCAGCACATCAGGGCCATCAACAATGGTGACTTGATGTACCCTGTTGCAAGACACTTTGAAGAGCTCCATGCAAAGAAATTACATAAGCTCAAATACTTTAATGTAGACTCTGTCCCTTCCCTAAGAAGAGGAGGTGATCGGGAAGCTCTTCTAAGGAGGCTTGAGACCAGGTATATATTGGAAACAGATTGTAAACACCCCATGGTCTCAACTCTAGTGAGGATTTTTACACATGTCTTTAATGGTCTTTAATGGTCTGGTTGTTAACACATGTGGAATGGTTTTACTTGCTGCTGCCTCAGTATTGTTTTTAACTTCATTCATGTATTTTTTTCATGCACATTTGCACACTAGAACCTTCTATGGTTCTTTAGCTGACACTTTAGTTGCACTGTCACTTTATTAAGATTAGGCATGGAGTATAGTCTAGGTCCACTTGAGCACAATAGTTCAGCCATCTTACAGGAGATATTATTGGCATGAGACCTGTGGACCCATCACCACCTTGCTTCAAGCATCCAATGTACTTTTTCACATGTACGCAGATGACACTCAACTATATCTCAAATTACAATCCCTCAATGACATCGTACTCCTGAACTCTACGATCAGAAGCACCCAATCCTGGCTTGCTGATAATCATCTCAAACTCAATGCTCTGAAAACAGAATTCCTGCTGATCTCACCTCCAGCTAAGATCTCTACCACTCAAACCTGGCTTAAACAGCTAACTGCACTCAATGTCCAACCCACCATAGTGGATTCAGCGAAATCCCTAGGCATAACTCTTGACTCCAATCTCAACATGCAGCACCATATCAGCAAGGTTACTAAGGGAGCGAACTTCCAAATCAATACCCTAAGGAAACTTAAACCCTTCCTACCAGCCAAAGACTTCCAAACTGCAGTACAAGCACTGGTCATCCCGCGAATTGAATACGGCAGCACCGCCCTCTGCGGTCTCCCGTTAACCACTACTGCACCCCTAAGAGCCTCTCTAAACGCTGCAGCGAGACTCATCACTGGATCAAAAAAGCACTCTCATATCTCCCCTGACCTGAAATCACTAGACTGGCTGCCTTTTGAAGCCAGAATACATCTGAAAATCGCCTGCATGACACACAAGGCTCTACACCTGAGCTCTCCCGGATACCTCACTCAGAAGCTGTCAATCTCTGGCGGCTCTAGAAACACCAGAGGCACAAACAATCTTCTGCTAAAACCTCGAAGATTCCAGAAGGAAAAAACTTATAAACGCTCTTTCTCAGGAATGGCACCCAGGATCTGGAACTCACTCCCTCCTGAAACTAGGCTCATCTCCTCCACTACACTTTTTAAGAAAGAAGTGAAAGCTATTTTTATGGCCAAATACACCTGACCTATGAGCATGGATCTATAAAGACTCTACACCGACCTGTATTATTATGTTCGAACTCTATGACTATGTATTTCACCTGTATTATTGACGCTACTGACCAGCTATGCACACTTTTAACTGTTATATTTTTATTATTGATTTGCTGTACTAATTTGCTCCCTCACGTACCTACCCCTCCCACTTATTATGTTTAAATTCACTCGCTTGTTGGTATTCCCGGCTTTGTAAAGCGCTCTGATATCTGCAAAGATCTTGTTCGCGCTATATAAAACTTTCAAAATAAATAAATAAATAAATAAATTTATGTCTGGTTTGTCACTGTTGACATTGAGCATTAGACCAACTTTTCCATGTCTATGAATTCCGTAGGTCACGTTAATGAGCACTGTCACTTTAAATTGTCACCCTGCCAGCGTGTCATGTGATCAAGGCCCCACGAATGCTGCAATGCGTTGTGGCGTTGGTGCAGGGCACTAAATAAATTTTTTGCACAACACCTTGGGCCCCCATCGTCTGTTCCTGATCGAAAGGAGTGTATGGGAGACTATACATATACATATATATATATATATATATATATATATATATATATATATATATATACGGCGAGATATAAGTTGTTTCCATGAAAGGGCAAATAGCACCTAATGTTGAACTGTATCTAACATGTTCCAAGATGGCGCGCCCGTTACTTTGAGTGAGTCCATCTTCTATGTCAATGATTGTTTTTTGCTATATCCATGGCGCGTCCTCACAGAGTAGTTGACACTGAGGAAGGCGTAAGCTGAAACGCGTCTGTTAACAACAATTTGTGATTAAAATTTGGCGTGAGCACTGCTAAGCTGTTTGGTTCCACGAGTGCAGTTCTTTGGAGTTGGATTACTTTTGAGGCTGAGCTTGATGTGAATGCGGGTACCCATTACCGCATACTGCACCCGCCCGCGAGTGCCCCGACTTTTCCAGTGGGACAGGGAGCGCCATTTATGGACGGGCACCGCTGCAGAACCTAATCGCGCAACAAAGAATCTACTAACCGGAGGAAGGGAGCGAGCCGCAGAGGAGTCGGAGGACGACGCGGAAGACGCAAACCTTACGGTGAGAGCGCGAGTCCGGATCATTAACGGACATAGGGGCAGAGGCAGCAGGGCGACAGTGGTACACCAAACGAGTGCTCACGCCATCTCACAGAGTTACTGTTATCAATACAATCCATGATAGGATATGTATTGTGAGGATTCGCGCAGGGATGCAGCAAAAGGAATGTTCAAAAGACAAGAGAGCATAGCGACAGGCTCCGCTGCGAGTGCAGCGCCCCAACAGCCGAAGACCAAACTCAACGAACTGCTGGTAAAGCTTGAGCGACTTCACGAAAGAGAAATCAGGAAGTGGTGGGAGGCTACCAGTCTCCAGAGCTACATAGACGACAAACGGGTACCGAGGGGACTACGAGTGTACACCATCCCATCTTATGAAAACCCGGACCCCCAACTCCTGACAGACTGGGCTGAGCATACTGCACAGTACTGCGAAGGAACTCTGACAATATTGGTAAAATACGCGTGGAGTGACCGCGCAAAAACTCTAATTGATATAGAGTCACTAGAGCAAGAACTGTTACAGGAGGAAAAACCTGAGAGGTTAGCATTATTCAAGGACCAACTTAAAGCTCGTCTGAATAAATACGAGGAAAAGATCAAGACCCGTAAACAGGAGAAATATACAAGAGACGAAAACGATTACCTCTCGGGTAGAATCCTGACCTTCGCTAAGAAATACGACGCCCCAAGAAAAGAAGTCGACAGAAGAAGGGCGCAGGGAACGTTATCACCACTGAATACGTCGGAATCAGAAGTCACCGACAGTGAAGCAGTGGATGATCAAAGGAAGAAAACAACGACCGGGAGACAAAGAGGAAGCCAGGCGTCCCTCCCTCCTCCTTTTCACAACGAGTGTACTGTAATCCGCCAGTCATGGTTACGAGGCGGCAAGAACAAGCCACCAGAAACCGGGGGAGGAGGAGAACAAGGAGAGCAGGGGGAGGCGGGAAGAGGAAAAGCACAGAAGTGGAAAAACAGAAGGAAACCCAGCAAAAAATGAATAAAACCACTGTGGACGACCTCACTGTAGTTAACTTATCAGACAGAGAGCTAACGGATGCAGAACGGAATCTGTTAAGTCGAGGACTGAGTTTCTGCCCTAATAATAAAAGTGAATATACCCAGATGAGGATCGATCTACACGCATTCGTGAGGAAACTCAAGCTATATAAGTACCATCAAATCAGAGCAAATACCAAAGGACCAAGACTAGCTCAGAAGAGACTAACTGCTACCGATATTCTATCCTGTGATGATCTAAGAGGGATAGAGACTTTGGAGAACCTAAGACTGGACAGAGAGACGCAAATCACACAAGCAGATACTATGATCAATAGAGCCCAGGAATATGCAATCGAACAAGAAAGAGAGGAAAGTAACTTTAAACCAAAGTCTACATTCTGTCCGATGATGCCGTGGGATGCGATAGATGCATTCTCTGAAACTGTTCTCAAAGATCTGGTGTCTCTAAGAGGCAAACGAGAGATGTCCAATAGAAGAGATAATATCACTCCACAGGAAAGGGAGGCTCTACGTAAGTTGGAAAAGGATGAAAATACAATCATTAAACCCTCAGACAAGGGTGGGAACGTTGTGCTTCTGTCACGTGAATACTATGAAAGAGAGGCACTGAGGCAACTATCAGACACGCAGTATTATCAAAAGACCGATGACAAAACATACAAGGAGGGCATAAGGAGGTATGACAATCTAGTGAACAAGTGGTACAAAAAATCCATGTTGGGAAGTGAAGAGAACATGTACCTGAGGAGTGACCATCCTATGATCCCAACCTTCTACCACCTACCCAAGCTACATAAAAATGCGAGGGAGCCCCCAGGAAGACCTATAGTGTCATCAATAAACGGATTAACGGAGAACATGTCCAAGTTTATAGACAGCTACTTATTCCCCCTGGTAATACAGCTCAAATCCTATGTGAAGGATACCAAAGACTTTCTAACGAAAATAACTGAAGTCTCATGGGATCCAACATACCTAATGATTGTGTTAGATATAACTAGTTTATATACTAACATCAAGCACGATCTAGGGTTGGTGGCAATGGAACATTTTCTGAATAAGAGACCAGCTAGATTTGCTCTGCACAATCGCATGTTGCTGGAATTTATAGAACTGTGCTTAACGAGCAACAATTTTCTGTTTAAAGATCAGCTGTATACCCAAGTCTCGGGGACCGCGATGGGCACCTGCTTTGCTCCCAGCTACGCGAACTTGTTCGTGGGCTGGTGGGAGGAGCAGGTGCCCATGGTCCTTCAGATTGAGGGGCAAGAAAAGGAGAGAGTAATACGGTGGTTCAGGTACATCGATGACCTCTTCATCGTGTGGCAAGGGACGATGGAGGGGGCAGAACAATATATAACAATCCTGAACGACAACAACTGCAACCTACACCTCTCAGGCACCATAAGCACGACTGCAGCTGAGTATCTGGACCTGAGGGTGGAAGTAATAAATAACGAGTTGCACACGTCACTACACCGCAAAGTAACAGCAGGCAACTCCATCCTGCGAGCCGACAGCAATCATCCAAAGAGGCTAATACAGAGCATCCCGTACGGGGAACTGCTTAGGATGAAGAGAAACAGCAGCAGAGAAATTGACTTTGAGACAGCAGCAGCAGGCTGCGTAGAAAGGTTCACCAGGAGAGGATACGATCCAGCGACTCTGGAGAAAACTCTGAAAAGAGTGAGGAAAATGAAAAGGGAAGATCTCCTGAAAACAAAAGTACCAAATGACCAAACCAAAAAGGAGGGCAAATTCCGCCTAATCACTCCATACACCAGTGACTCCATGGAACTGAGGAAAATTATGCAAAGGAACTGGCATATTCTGGGGACAGATCCAATACTTAAAGATGATATTCCAACAAAACCCCTGATCACGTACCGGAAAGCAAGATCACTGCGAGATTCATTGGTAAGAAGCCATCACAAAAGTGTGACCCCGAGAACAGGCAAAATTGCAGAGATGGGGGTTTTTTTTCCTTGCGGCAAATGCAAGGCCTGCGTGGGATGCAAGAGAGTACGTACATACGAGATCCCAGGAGCAGACATCACCAAGCCCATCAAAAGATTTCTAACCTGCAGTACCAACTATGCAGTGTATTGCCTAATCTGCCCTTGTGGACTAAAATATATTGGAAGCACGATTCACCCACTTAAGATCAGGGTCCTCGAGCACCAAAGGGCCATAGAGAAAGTGGATCCCACGTATCCGGTGGCGAGACATTTTGACCAGGTTCACCAAAGGGACAGGACCAAACTACAATACTTTGGCCTGGACTCGGTACCTGAGAATCCAAGAGGAGGGGACAGATTAAGGACACTGAGACGGTTGGAGTCAAGGTACATAATCGACCTTATGACAAAGGCCCCCAGGGGATTGAACCATGGGGAAGAACTGGCGGTTCATTTGGGAAAGTAAATAAGATATAACATACAGACATTCTGGAAACTTTGTATACGCAGCAGCGTTGGTTCTGGGTTTTGGTTTGGCATTTTGTTGGGGACACTGTATATATTGGGCACCGGAGATTTAATTGAACATGAGATTTACCAATGCATGGTAGGATGGACTCTGGAAACTTTATTTTGGGACTTATTTTGAGTACCAAACACCAACCCCGGATGTGCATAGACGGGGGACCACGCCGATCCACGGCGAGATATAAGTTGTTTCCATGAAAGGGCAAATAGCACCTAATGTTGAACTGTATCTAACATGTTCCAAGATGGCGCGCCCGTTACTTTGAGTGAGTCCATCTTCTATGTCAATGATTGTTTTTTGCTATATCCATGGCGCGTCCTCACAGAGTAGTTGACACTGAGGAAGGCGTAAGCTGAAACGCGTCTGTTAACAACAATTTGTGATTAAAATTTGGCGTGAGCACTGCTAAGCTGTTTGGTTCCACGAGTGCAGTTCTTTGGAGTTGGATTACTTTTGAGGCTGAGCTTGATGTGAATGCGGGTACCCATTACCGCATACTGCACCCGCCCGCGAGTGCCCCGACTTTTCCAGTGGGACAGGGAGCGCCATATATATATATATATATATATATATATAAATTCACTGAAAAAAACCCATAGGTTTCAGGGACGATATAGTTAGATGGACATTTCATTCGTACAAAACCATAGAAATTCCGCCGTTTTAGTTAGTTGAGCTAACTATAACCCGCGGCCCCGCAATGCATTGCTTAAGATGTCATATATTACTTCATTCATGACATGGTCAGTGACATCACTGCTGACATCACTGATGACATCTCATACGATATCACTGATGACATCACTGATGACATCATCCAGAGACTGTGTATTTCTGTAAAGTTTAAATATGTTTTATATATATATTGGCCAAGGTGTATTGAAGAATGAGTGAGTGTATAAGTGTCTGGATGTAGGATTTAGTAGGTGCGTAACTGACTGTATAAGTGAGTGATTAAATGTATCTTACTGAATGCATGGGTTAGTGACTAAACTGTGTGAATGTCTGTATTAGTCTGTCTATTGCTGTGTAAGCTGCTGCATCAGTTGGTGTGTAGCTACATGAGTGTCTATATGGGTTATTGATTAGTTGCCTGAGTATTTGTATGGGTGCCTGAGTGGGTGAGTGGGAGGTGTGTGACTCTGCGCATAGATGTGTGAGTACTTCATTCACAGGGTGTATGGGTTCAAGAGTGCATGTGGAAACAGCTGTATGGGTGGGTGAGTGTGTGTATGGGTGTATTGGTGAGTGAATGGAAATCTCAGTGCTACATGTCCAAGTAACTGCATATGTAAAAGGCAGTGTATGTGAGAGTTGGGGAATAAAAATTATTATAGGTGAGAGTCAGTGATTGTGAAAGTGGCCATATCGATCAGTGTGTACTTGTATCAGTGATTGTATAAGAGAATAAGTATATGTTAGTATCTGTATGAATAATTGAGGTTGTGTGTGTATAACTGTATAGGTGAGTAAATAGAAGTATGATTGATTCTTTGCATTGCTGACTAGATGTGTGAGTAACTCTGGATGAGTAGCAGTGTGTGAGTGTTTGTATAGGTGTATGAGTGCCTATGATAGCATTGTATTGTTGAGTCACTGCATGTATGAGTGACTGTATGGGTGAATGAGTGCATGTGTGTGTAGACCTAGGAATCAGTGCGTACGTAGTAACTCGTATTGGTGTCTCTATTGTCTCGAAAATGATAGTCTGTATTTTAGAGTGGGTGTATCAAAGGTTTTAGTAAGGTGTGAGGAGGTGCATCAGATTTTCATGTTGATGATGTCATCAGTGATGTCATTTGAGATGTCATCAGTTGTCCTCAGTGATGTCACTGACAATGTTATGAATGATGTAATAGGTAAGTATGGGAGAAATTTGCGAATTCGCGGTCCGCGAATTCGTGCAAAATTGCAAAAAAAGTCAGCGAGTTCGCGAATTTTCCCGCGAACTCGCGGATTTTTGTATCATTTGCACAAATATGTGACCACGTGTGCCTGTAACTTTGCCAGTGCGCCAAAAGGCGCCGAGGTCCCTTGAGTGAGCTGGCCATTATAGTGGGGACGGGCGGGAAGACGTTTCATACCGCTGGATGGGGCCAAATGAGCGGGGCTTCTATGCGAGTTCACATGCATATTGTTTATAAAGGGTCAGAGACGGAGCAGAGCAGCAGATGAGGAGAACGCAGCCTCCTAGTCACAGGAGCTACACCGGGATGGCGCTCGGGAAGCTCATGGACGCAAAAATACGTTTAGCACAGGACCCCAGAATCCTTCAGATGTCCAAGATAGCTCTGCTGCGCGTGTTGGTACAAAGCCATTCTGATCCTGCTCATTGGGTTCAGGCGCATGCAGCTGCTGCTGCTGGACAATGTCCCATCTCATACTAAACTGCCCCGTACAGGCATATGCTGGTGCTGGGCAGTAGGGTGCAGTGGCATGCGGGTGCTCCATGCCTGGTACATGCGCATACCGGTGCCAGGGGGG
Organism: Lissotriton helveticus; assembly: GCF_964261635.1. Lineage (NCBI taxonomy): Eukaryota > Metazoa > Chordata > Amphibia > Caudata > Salamandridae > Lissotriton > Lissotriton helveticus. The sequence goes on along the minus strand of NC_136061.1, from coordinate 513,288,044 downwards.
GACACGTGTTTATTGGTTATGTATGACTTTACATTTTGACTGCACCAGACGGTGGTACCACCTACACGGATCAGGAGCATCCAGGCACCAGACTTCATGGTGCAAGAGCATAATGGTACTGTGCGGTACGGCTATATATGTACTGGGGGCAGGGGGACACTTAGCACAATGTGTGCTCACACCCAGAGGGCTCCCAAGCAATTGAGCATGAATGATTTTCACACTGAGAGGGCTCCGGGGCAGTCCGCAGCACGGGGCTCACACTCACTGGGCCCCGGGGCAGTTCAGTAGCGCCCTCTGGTTCACCCCTGCCACCATCTGGTTCATCACTGCCACCCTCTGGTTCATCACTGCCACCCTCTGGTTCATCACTGCCACCCTCTGATTCACCACTGCCACCCTCTGGTTCCTCACTGCCACCCTCTGGTTCACCACTGTCACCCTCTGGTTAATCACTGTCACCCTCTGGTTCATCACTGCCACCCTCTGGTTCATCACTGCCACCCTCTGGTTCATCACTCCACCCTCTGGTTCATCACTGCCACCCTCTGGTTCACCACAATCACCATCTGGTTCACCACTGTCACCCTCTGGTTCATCACTGTCAGCCTCTGGTTCACCACTGCCACCCTCTGGTTCATCACTACCACCCTCTGGTTCATCACTGCCACCCTCTGGTTCACCACTGCCACCCTCTGGTTCACCACTGCCACCCTCTGGTTCATCATTGCCACCCTTTGGTTCATCACTGTCACCCTCTGGTTCATCACTGCCACCCTCTGGTTCACCACTGCCACCCTCTGGTTCATCACTGTCACCCTCTGGTTCATCACTGCCACCATCTGGTTCATCACTGCCACCCTTTGGTTCATCACAGCACCCTCTAGTTCACCACTGGCACCCTTTGGTTCATCACTTCCACCCTCTGGTTCATCACTGCCACCCTCTGGTTCATTACTGCCACCCTCTAGTTTGCAACTGCCACCCTCTGGATCATCACTGCCACCCTCTGGTTCATCACTGCTACCCTCTGGTTTGCCACTGCCACCGTCTGGATCATCACTGTCACCCTCTGGTCCATCACTGCCACCCTCTGGGTCATCACAGCGCCCTCTGGTTCACCAGTGCCACCCTCTGGTTCATCACTGTCCACTGCCACCCTCTGGCTCATGACTGCCACCCTCTGGTTGATCACTGCCATCCTCTGGTTCATCACAGCACCCTCTGGTTCACCACTGCCACCCTCTGGTTCATCACTGCCACCCTCTGGTTCATCACAGCTCCCTCTGGTCACCACTGCCTCCCTCTGGTTTATCACTGCCACCCTCTGGTTCATCACAGCACCCTCTGCTTCACCACTACCACCCTCTGGTTCATCACTGCCGCCCTCTAGTTCATCACTGCCACCCTCTGGTTCACCACTGTCACCCTCTGAATCACCACTGCCACCCTCTGGTTCACCACTTCCACCCTCTGGTTCACCATTGCCACCCTCTGGTTCACCACTGCCACCCTATGGTTCATCACAGCACCCTCTGGCTCACCACTGCCACGCTCTGGTTCACCACTGCCACCCTCTGGTTCACCCCTGCCACCATCTGGTTCATCAAAGCACCATCTGGTTCACCACTGTCACCCTCTGGTTTATCACTGCCACCCTCTGGTTCATCACTGCCTTCCTCTGGTTCACCACTGCCACCCTCTGGTTCATCACTGTCACCCTCTTGTTCATCACTGCCACCCTCTCGTTCACCACTGACACCCTCTGGTTCACCACTGACACCCTCTGGTTTACCACTGACACCCTCTGGTTCACCACTGCCACCCTCTGGTTCATCACTGCCACCCTCTGGATCACCACTGCCACCCTCTGGTTCACCACTGCCACCCTCTGGTTCACCACTGCCACCCTCTGGTTCACAACTGCACCTTCTGGTTCATCACAGCACCCTCTGGTTCACCACTGTAGAATATGGGGAGAAAGCACACCTGCCCAGCCTCAACCGGGGGCTGGTTAATGTGTTAGTGAATTTGAGCTTCAAGTCCGGCACCTGCTTCCTTATCTAAGGGTGCTTCCTGTTGTGGTTTAATTTTTGTGACAGCCTGGAGCATTGTGCCATACTTGTAACTATTCTCTGACCCTGCTTCGAGGGTCAGAGCAGGGTCAGAGAATAGTTGCAAGTAGGCAACAACAATGGAGGCGCCCGCTCAGGAAGCACTTACAGGGTTACAGCAGGTGCCCAAGTTGAAGTTAATTACTTTGTAACCATTTCGTAAATGGTTACAAAGAAATTAGCTTCAACTTGGGCACCTGCTGTAACCCTGTAAGTGCTTCATGTACTTCAGTTTTTGAAAATCCGTCCCGAATGCGATTTCACGGATTTTTCTGCAATTTCACGAGATTCGCGGACCGCGAAATTGCAGAAAATCCGCAAATTCCGCGAACGGAACGGATTTTACGCCCATGCTTAGTAATATGTGATGTCATCAGCAGTGCTTTGCGGGGGCGCTAGTTATAATTAGCTCAACTAACTATAACTGCGGAATTTCTATAGTTTTGTACAAGTAAAATGTCCAACTAACTATAGCGTCCCTGAAACCTATGGGTTTTTTCAGTGAATTTCTAAGGCTTTTTAAATGCTAATTTCTAACTATAACGTGCCTGAAACCTATAGTTTTTTCAGTGAATTTCAAACGTCTTTTAAATGCTAATTTCTAATTACAATGTTCATTAAACCTATGTTTTTTTCAGTGATTTTAAATTATCATTCCACTCTCAACTCAGTGAAAACAGCTGATATCGCCAGTTTTCCAGCAATAGCTGCCGCCCAAAAAATTGACACAAATGAGAGCGTCAATTAACGCTAATAATATGCAGAGTAGGCATTCCTGTGCAAAAATAACATGAAAACACCACTTCCCGATATTTTCAGTGAGCAGCCAAATCTGGGAAGCGATCCAAAAACAGGCGATAAGCTGCGTTAGCAGCAGGAATGTAACACCTGTCTTTTACGGGGTTCGAAACGCATCGACCTTTTTTGTTGTGATTATAAAACAACCTCTTTTATTATGATTGCAAAACAAGTGTGACCAATGACAAGATGTTTTTCTGCCTGGTTAATTGAATTATGAAATAAATGACCAAATATTGGCACAGTGCAGACATTTTTCTGTTAAAGTATTCACACTGGTTTTTGGTTTATCTAGATTGATTAACCAATGAAAAAATTCTTGAAAAAAGACTATCCAATGTATATGTTCTTTTTTTCATGTTGTGTAAGTGAGCAAGTCATCTTTTGATGTTGTCCATTTTTGGTGTACTTATCTAGAGCCATTAAGTGTTTTATTGATTAAATAGTTTTTTGGTTTTGTGGTGTAATGTCAAAAATTGTTGATTCATGATACTATGTGAAAAACAAAATGATTTTTTTAAAATGAAAAATAAATTATATTTTTGAATAATATTTGAGGAGGTTGACAATAATTTGGTTGCTGTCACCATGAGGATTTGCATCTTTGAATAAGGATCAGTACAGGTAACTGGTGTAAAGCAGGACGACTACCTACAGTGCCCAGCCCGGAATCACATCTAAAGATCAACACATGTCATAGAGTTACTGATCATGCAGCTTCAACACCCAAGAAGGCCACAATACCCACTGCCACCACCCTCAGGACGTCCCCCCAGATCACCCCCCTACCTACTACCAACGAGGCAGAGCAGAACAGGACAGCAGACCGTCCAAAATTGGCATGGTGCCTCTGCCACACAATAGCTCAATGTTGGGAGATGTGGCAACCAAGTATGTGTAAAGGACGCAAGTCACCCATCAATAATAATGCACTCAATACCAATTGTAGCGGGGATGTGCTGGACAGACCTCACTATGCAGAGCACAAACATCTCCATGTGGACATATACTGCTGGTACTTATAGTGTTGTGGATAATAGTCGCAACCATGTTACCTCAGGCATTGGGGAAGATCTCGGTCATGTAGCTGTGTTGTACACCCTGGAAGCGGAGTGGGCTGGTCCAACGTACGCCACTCCAGCGTAGAAGTATGAATAAATACGCTGGGGCTCTGGACGTGGTTCACTTATGGGTAAGCCAAAGCGTCTCCCAGGGCAGCAGCTCTCACTCTGCCACAAGGCCTCCACCGTGGCCGCCAGCCTCCTCGACATAGGCCCCCTGCAACCCAGCAGCACAACACCAAAGAGCTAAGTCTGCACAGACTACAGCCTTCGATCCACACTGCAGACAGCAGGGCTCACAATCCAGATTGCAGATGACGCAGTCCAATATGCAAGAGACATTGCTCCCAGTGCAGTCCCCCCAACCACACATCATCGCTAAATGCTTCGGGAGCCACTAGCTCTGTGCAGCTAAAGTCAGAGCCACGTGGCTGTGGACCCATGCTGACCGCTGCTTCCGGCCTACACTGCGGTCAGCAGGGCTCATCATTAACCCCTTGTGTGCTGATGACGAGCTGAGCTCGTCATGGCACACAGTCGCCGTGTGCTGATGACGAGCTCAGCTCATCATGGCACCCACCCACGGGGGAAGCTCTGGCTCTCCCCCCGTGGACATTCGATCAGCCCCTTTCCAACGGGGAAGGCAGGGGAAGACCTTCCCCTATCTCCCCCCGCCCCTCCCTCCCGCGTCATCAATGACGAGGCGCGCTGACATCATTGGAGGTACCCTTTAGTTCACCGACGCGCAGGAAGCCATTTGCTTCCTGCGCGTCGCTGAACTAACAGGTAAGTTTTAGGGCTGGGGAGGGGGGATTTAAACTAAAGAGGCATCGGGGGAAAGGAAAGGGTTTTCCTTTCCCTCGATGCCTCTTTTGAGCATTCCTGCTGCAGGAATGCCCACTAGAGACCAGGGATTTTTTTTTAAAATCGCCGCCATTGTTCGTCTGTTGGGGGAGCGGCCCCTTGGGAAAGGGTCAATCCCCCTTTGGGGGCATATTCGTGGCATATTCGTGGCCTTTGTCTCCCCCCCCCCCCCCGGGAGGGGTAGCATACTTTTTTTAATGTATTTTTATGTATATAAACCCAAATTTACGTTTTGCATGGGAGTGGCCCCTTGGGCAAGGGTCACTCCCTGTGGGGGAGTCGCTCCCCTTTTGGGGGCAAATTGATAGGCTTTGTCTGCCTCCGTGGGGGAGCAGAATTTGTTTTTTTTAAATAAAAAACTGTCGAAATAGACCAATGTGCTTTTAGCAAGCCCACAATTTTTTTATTTATTTTGGGGAGCAACCCCTTTGGTTGCTCTCATTTTGGGGGGCATTTGTTTGCCCACCTGGGGGGGTAGATTTAAAATTAAAAAAAATTGAAAAATGTGTTTGGCCCAATGGGCCAATTGAATAAATGTAGTGGGGAATGGCCCCTTGGGCAAGGGTCACTCCCCTTTGGGTGCCTTTTTAGTTTGCCCATAAGGTTTTGGAAAGGGTCACCCTTTTGGCTTTGTCTGTCCCCTGGGGGTGGGGGCTGATTGAATTTTTCATCAGTCTTCATGCTTCAGCTCACTCCACCACCTTAGTTCAGACATGGTCATATGCAAATTAGTCTGACCCTGTGCCTCATTGGAACAGTCCAGCCCGAACTGCCAAGCTATATCTTCCCTGCCTTGGAAACAACCATCCTGGGACCATTTTCTGCCTAATCAGCCGCCATCAGCCAGGCTACCTTGAGTCCAGTGGCAAAGGGAGCAAGGGCTCGCGTCTGGGCATACCCTGCCACCTTAGGGCAATGAAAGTGCACAGGCTTAGACTGATTTGCATATGGCCATATCTGAACTGGGGTGATGGAGTGGGCTAAACAATGATGATGCATTAAACCAAGATCAGTTGACGGGGGTGAGTGTTAGATTTGCTCAAGCGCTCTGTCCATCAACCCCTTTGGTATCGCCTTGAGGGGCAGTTCGATTCTTTTTTTTTGTGGTTCCACTAGGCCACCAGACCAGGGTTTATTTTTATGTTAGGGAGCCGCCCCTTGGACATGCGTCGCTTCCCTTTATGGGAGGATGATTGTGGCCATTTCTGCCCTCTTTGGGTGGCTAGGTTGCAGTATGTCTTTAGGCTCATCTGCCCACTAGACGCCAGAGTTTTGTTAATTTTTGTTTTGGGGTGGCGTCAAGGGCAAGGGCTGCTCTCCTTTTAGGGGGGTGAATATTTAATGTGTCCTGTTAGGTCCACCTACCCCTTAGATTGGCAGGTGGACTGGTGCATTATTTGCATATGTGATTGTATTTTTTTTTCTCCTTTTAAATCTAGTGTACAGCTTTTGATTCCTGTTTGCGGTTTCGTCAGTGGTTGTTCTGCAGTTTTGCTTAGTTGCATTTTTTTGGTAAGAACAACTTTTTTGTTGTTGGTACTCCAAATTAGCAATATTGTAATTAAGCCTGGGCGTAAAATCCGTTCAGCTCACGAAATTTGCGGATTTTCGGCAAATTCGCGATCCGCGAATTCTCACGAATTTGCAGAAAATTCACAAATTCGCACGCAGAGGATTTTTTTGCTTGGTCGCGCTTGACAAATACAATATTGCGGCGCGCGGCATTCACTTACCGTCATTCAGCATTTGAGGAGTTGTTTTTCTCCATGTTTGCGTGTGCTGCGCCATTTTGGATCTTGCTGCGTGATCTCGCGGGAGTTTGTCGACCGCGATTACGTCATCGCGGCCCGCCACCTTGCACAGCGAGAGTTTGTTAACGCGAGTACGTCATAAAGGCCCGTGATCACGCATCGCGGGAGTAAACAATTGCGAACACGTAGATGCGGCGGGCAGCAACAATCTCGCGCTCGCGAAATTGCAAAATTTGCAATTCTGCGCCAGAAATCCACCAGCAGGCAGCATAAAGCTTCTGAAAATGATGATTTTTATCAGAATAACTCCTCAGGTTGACATTTGCCTGCACTTTTTTTTGCAAGGAGTCCATTTTGGGGGGGGGTGGGTGGAAGGAAGTGCCCTACAGTCTCCAACTTCCTGTTCCTGTCCAGCAGGCTCCTCCCAGTGCTTTGTTCATGTCCTGGTCACTTTGATTTGGATCTTGACCTGGAAGGATTACTTTTTGTGGATGCTGCTGGGTATTTGGATTTGAGGACTTTTTGACTTTCTTTGGATCACTTTTGGATTAGAAATTTCACAAGTAAGTTTGTTTGGGGCATTACAGTTGCTGCAACTACAATTTTGGAACTTTTTCAGAACATTAAATAAAATATATTGTGGGTAGCCACAGTATCCATTAGGACCAAGGTTAGTTATGGGTGCATGATACAACTGTTTTGTTGAATTTCAACATCATTTAGGGCATGGATGGCATTGGATTGTGGTGATTTTAGTGTGTTTTTCGATTTTTTGGCTGTTGTTGGGGCCTTTTGCCCAGGGGTACTCAGTGGTGCATGGACTGAGTCTTTCTGTGGGGTTTATTTAATGTAAACATCATGGAGGGCATGGATGGCATTGGATTGTGGTGATTTTCGTGTGTTTTTCGATTTTTGGGCTGTTGTTGGGGCCTTTTGCCCAGGGGTACTCAGTGGTGCATGGACTGAGTCTTTCTGGGGGGTCTCTTTAATGTAAACATCATGGAGGGCATGGATGGCATTGGATTGTGGTGATTTTTGAGTGTTTTTCGACTTTTTGGGGTGGGGGCCTGTCCATGTGGGTGGGGGCCATTTTGAGGCCTGGTCCAGGCAGGGCCTGGCCATGTGGGTGGGGGTCTAGTGGCCATTTTGAAGCCAGGCAGTGTGCTTTGTTGTGCCATAGGCCTGCACCCAGTCTGCCATGCTTTTATCCATTATGCCCAGGGGTACTCAGTGGTGTATGGACCGAGTCTTTCTGTGGGGTGTCTTGAATTCCAACATGATTGAGGGCATGGATGGCATTGGATTGTGGTGATTTGTGTGTGTTTTTTGATTTTTTGGCTGTTGTTGGGGCCTTTTGCCCAGGGGTACTCAGTGGTGCATGGACTGAGTCTTTCTGTGGGGTCTCTTTAATATAAACATCATGGAGGGCATGGATGGCATTTGATTGTGGTGATTTGTGTGTGTTTTTTTACTTTTTGGGGTGGGGTGGGGGCCTGTCCATGTGGGTGGGGGCCATTTTGAGGCCTAGTCCAGGCAGGGCCTGGCCATGTGGGTGGGGGTATAGGGGCCATTTTGAAGCCAGGCAGTGTGCTTTGTTGTGCCATAGGCCTGCACCCAGTCTGCCATGCTTTCATCCATTATGCCCAGGGGTACTCTGTCAGTGGTGCATTTTATTGGTCTTTCCATTTTGGGGGGTGGGTATAATAAAAATGCTTACTTGCAACATTTATTTAACTGATGTTCCTCTGGCTTCGTTTGCTTTTAGGTGCAGAAAGACGAATCATCAGCCTCATAGTTCCTCATCAGTGCCAGGAAGAAGTCCTGCTGCGGTGTGTGCAGCACAACGTCACGTGTGGCCACAGACAACTCTGCAACTTGTGCAACTGCGGCCTGCTGTTCTGACATCTGAAGAAGATGGCCCCAAAAAAAGTTGCCCGTAGCTCCTCTAGCAAGAAAGTTGCCAGTAAGGAGCAGAAGAAGCAAGTGGCGCCACTTACCAAGGAGACTGGTGTGCGGACCGCCACATTTTTTGGGAAAAAAAAGTACGCCTGCAGCAGCAGCGGGGTCTGCTGGGGACCAAGCTGGGAGCAGCACCCTTGCTCCATTGGGCTCAGTGCCACCACCTCCACGCCAACTTAGGTCCAAGCCCTTGAGTGCTGCAGAGGCAGCCAGTATAGTTCAATCACCATCGACCAGTGATGTTGGCTCATCGCAAGAAAGTAGCAGCATCCCTCAATCAACACAGGTTGTTGTAACTCATCTGACGAGTGTTCAACAACCACAGCCGCAACAACATCCACATGTGCAAGTACAAGCCCAAGTACATGTGGAAGGAGAGGCGGCGCAAGGAGAGGCGCAAGCAGAGGTGCATGGAGCAGCACAAGTGCCCACAATAGTTGTTCCTCCTGAAGTAGGGGCACATCAGGAAATCAACATTCAAGCCGAGGTATCATCTGAGGAAGCCACTCCTCCTGATGATTCATTGTCTTCCAGATCCCCAGCAAGGAAAAGATCAAGGATGGTGTCTACATCTTCTTCAAGCCCCCTTCCTTCTGATGATATGGATCAAAATTGGGAACCACCAGCGCTGTCTGAGAGTGAGGCACACCATGATCTGACAAAGGTAGCTAAGCGTAAAAGGAAGGTCCCAGAAAGTCTCATAGTTATGGAGTGTGATGATGACGCTGAACAAGAAGTGGCGTATACTCCTGCTGATGAAGACTCTCACGACGACGACGCAGTCATCATAGACGTCACTCCAGCCTCAGCGGGCATGCAGCAAACAGACATTTTTACCCTATCCCAAAATGCTGCTGAACGAGATGTTGGCGATGTGTCAATTGGACCACCACCAATGCAGTTAACTAGTACACCACCACCTACAGCTTCCATATTTTCTCGCCAGAAGGGACCTCCATCCACCTCGACCTCCATTTCCTCAATTAGTGGTGCTGTAAGTGCACAACGTAGTAAATTTCGGCAACACACATCCTCCACTTCATCTGGCATTAGCATTCCCAGTATCGCCTCCTCCGCCCCCCACAGACATTTGAAGTCCGCAGTTTGGGACTTCTTTAGTATTAGCCCAACAAGGGAAAACATAGCCATTTGTACCATTTGTAAGGTTCGAGTTAGTCGTGGTAAGCTTGGTACCAACTATGGTACCGGAGGTCAGAGAGGTCATCGTGAAAGAAAGCACACTGTCAAATGGCATGAGCACCTAAGGGAGATCAAGGCAGCCCGAATTGCAAGTCAACAAATTGTATCCGTTGATGTTTCATCTGATGATGACGAGGAGGAAGAAGCGTCAAACATTTCTTCAGTTACACCCAGTACCCCTGTCAGCAGCACACCCCCTGCAAGATATATGAGCCACACTAAGAGTGTGGGTGAGAGTTTGACACCAATGCGAAAAAGTTCATCATCATCACTGAGCGTAACTGGGTCGAAAAAGTCATCATCATCCCGTAAAATGGTCCAGCCCACCATTAGAAGAATGTTGTTTTCAGATGTGCCATTTGAACGCAACCACCCAACGGCGCGTCTGTATAACACTAACCTGGCTAAAATGCTAGCGCTGGACCTTCTCCCGTTTTCTTTTGTGGAAGGGGTGGGTTATCTTGAAATGGTGGCAACGCTCTGCCCTAAATGGAAGGTTCCTAACCGGTTCTATTTTGCCAGAGTTGCGGTTCCAGCACTACATGAAGATGTGCTGGAGGTGATTGGGGCAGCTTTGCAGAAGAGTGCTGTTCACACTATACATCTGACAACAGACATGTGGACCAGTTGCCAAGCCCTTAATTACATGTGCATCACTGCACACTGGGTCTCTTTTTCAGGGGTTAAAGCAAAGCTAAAACGCAGGTGTTGACACGGACAAAGTTTACAAAGCTGCTCGGAAACATGCAACAGTAGCCATGTTTGCCATGGAGAAAACTTATACAGCAGAAAACATTTTGCATGAGTTTAACACAAAGGTCTTTCAATGGCTGTCCCCAAGAAAAATCATGATTGGTTATGTTTACACGGATAATGGCGCCAATGTAGTTAAGGCCATGGATAAGGGTAACTATTTCAGAGTGCCGTGTTTGGCGCACTGTATAAACCGGGTTGTTAAAAAATTCTTGCATGAAGAAAGTCCAGTCTACGAGTTACTGACCACCTGCCGAAGAATGTGCACACATTTCAACCATTCTTTTAAGGCCCAGAAGCAGCTGAGGTGCCTGCAACATGAACGTAAAGTGCCAGTGAAAGCACTCATCCAGGACGTGGTAACACGTTGGAACTCAACCTTCTACATGCATGAGCATCAGTATTAGCTGTATGCGATAGTCGATCAGTATTTCTTTAAACTGGGTACACCTATGATAGACCTGAGGATACAGGTGGACCAATGGGAGCTAGTTAAAAGCCTGACAGACATGCTTCGTCCTTTTGAGGTCTTCACGCGTGCAGTCAGCAGGGAGGACGGTAATTTGGGAAAAGCTATCCCATTGTTGCGCATGCTAGAGCACCAACTGAAGGCGGTGTCTTCTCTGTTTCAAAAAGATGGAAAGCAAGAAGCATTTGAGTTGGCCGAGAAGTTATTACAGCACCTACTTCGCGATGAACGTCTTGAAAAGATCCACACAGAGCAGCATTACATTTCTGCTACTATTCTGGATCCACGGTACAAAAAGGCAGTGGCAGGCAGAGTATTCTTTCCTTTTGATGACGCAGATGTTACAAAGTACAAACATTGGCTAGCTGTGTCAGCCACTCGGTTTGAAAGAGAACGGCAGGAAAGTGAAGGAAAAGGCAGTACATCAACATCAGCAGGCCATCCGGAGTCAAAAAAATCCACTTCTGCATCTGTGGCTGTGGCAGAAGTGAGTGATTTTCCCTCTCAGCCGTTAACGACACCAGCAACCCGATCATCTGCACCAGACACAACAGTAATATAGTGTAAAGAAGAGGATTGGCTAACTCAGCTTGAATTTGCTTCTCAAAAGGTCCCAGAAAAAAGTAAGCAAAGTGGAGGAACCCTGGAGAACCTTGAGTCGATGGTGCAGGCCTATCTGAATGACTCAACAGAGGTCTATGTTCATCATGACCCATTGGCGTATTGGCATGGGAAAAGAGATGTGTGGCCAGAGATCACCAACCTGGCTATAAATTACTTGTCTTGCCTACTCGCAAGCATGTCTTCTGAACGTGTTTTCAGTGCTGCTGGTGGCATTGTAACTTCCAAAAGGACCCGCCTCTCGCCCAAAAATGTGGAGAGGTTAACAATGATCAAGATGAATCAGCACTTCATATCACCAGATTACAAAATACGAGAATGCACGCAGGAAGAAGACGAGGAGGACACCAACTTAGATGAGGGAAATTCTTCTCTGTTAACTGACCTACCCCCGTCTGAATTCGCAGAGTTTGAGGACGAGCTCTTCTTCCCTGACACCGAGCCCTGAAAATGAGTCAATGAATCACTAACTTTCTTTTTCGTCCATATTCACTTTTATTCCTGTGTGTCTGTCTTTCTTTGTTTTGCAAAATCTCTATAAAAAAAAACTTTCATCACCTAATCACAAAAACAAGCCCATAAGCAGAACTGTCTTCACTTATTTGCGAATTGATTTGAAGGTGCCGCAGTCTGCATTCCTCAGGTTCACAAGTTCACAAGAACATGCTCCTCTATCCTCCTCCTCCAGACTCCTATTTCCCTCAAAGCATATGGCTGGATTACGCCCAATGAAGAAAGACTCTGCACTTGTGGGGGTGTTCTACTTCTTTGCGGGTGAGTTGACGGGTCTGGGGCATTGCTGTGAAGGTCTAATACTGGATAAAAGTGGTTTGGAGAAAATCGGAGGTGAAAAAGTATATTGCGTTTTTGCTCACTTGTCTGTCTTTGGGGTGCTGTTTGAGGGGCTTCCAGGTTTTTGGGGGTGGGTTTTGGGGTCTGGGAGCACTGCTGCCACAGTCTAATGTTGATTGCATTTGTTTTTCAGAAAATCCGTTGTGGAAAAGGGGAGTTAGGGCCTAGCTGCAGAGCTCATTTGGACTGCATTCCAGGTAGGCCCAAAGTTTCCTAAGTGTGGCTTTTCCCGGTTTTGCTTTTCGGCTTTTTGGGGGGGTGAAACTTGTTTTTGCCCGGGTTCACGGGTCTGGGGGCCTTGCTTGGAAGGTGTAATACCGGCTAAAAGTGGTTTGGAGAAAATCGGAGCAGAAAAAGTTTTTGCGCTTTTGATCACTTGCCTGTCTTTGGGGTACTGTTTGGGGGGCTTTTAGGTTGTTGGGGGTGGGTTTTGGGGTCCGTGAGCACTGCTGGCACATTCTAATGTTGATTGCATTTGTTTTACAGGAAATCCATGGTGGAAAAGGGGAGTTGGGGCCTAGCTGCAGAGCGCATTTGGACTGAATTCCAGGTAGGCCCAAAGTTTTCTAAGTGTGGCTTTTCCCGGGTTTTGTCTTTTGGCTTGTTGGGGGTGTTAAACTTGTTTTCGCCCGGGTTGACAGTTCTGGGGCCATTGCTGGGAAGGTCTAATACCCGAAAGAAAGTGTTTTGGAGACAATCCCTGGGGGAAACGTTTTTGCATTTTCTGAGATTTCGCTCACTCTACCGTTTTCGGGGGGCTGTTTGTGGGGGTTCCTTGTGTTTGTGGGGGGTTTGCGAGTCTTGGAGCAATGCTGGGTATGGATACTTTTGGTTGCTTGCAAGTGGTTTGAATACAATCCATGGTGGGGAAGGGGGGATTTGGGCCTACTTTACTTTCAAAGTACGTTTTGTCACCATTTTCTACTAGGCCTCTGACAGGTAGCAGTATCGCACGTTTTTTAAGATCTGATTGGGGGTCTTCTACATTTTTGCGACTTGGTTTAGTAAGGGTCTGGGAGCACTGCTGGGAAGGTCTAATTTTGTTTTAAAACACAGTTTATAGTACACATAGCTTGAGGGGAAAGATCCGCTAAATTAATTCTCCCATACTTATTTATCCTTCAAAAGGAGACTCAGACAGAGTACGCACTTTCAAAAATATTGTACTGTCTATTAGGAAACTCAAAGTGTGACTTTTTGCACTAAACAGCGTACATACCTTATATTTATTTGTCAGTGGTGTTCTAATATCACTTCCTGTTTTTCCATCAATAATTACAGGCCGGGTTTCAGCCTGTGCAATGGGAAAAAAGGATGAAGTCAGGCTTCACATTAGCGAGCCGTAATTCAGCATCCGCCAGGCAGGCAGTGGACAGGGTGTCTTCTGGTCACCAACATTGATGGACGGAGCGTCAGATGGAATGGAGGAGTCCCGCTAATAAGAGGAATGGTTGGATGCAGGCAACTTCCCAAATTCAACAGGACAACTACAACAACATACAGATACAGTATCCGTTCTTTTCTAATTATCTTTTAAGTAATGTTATTGCTGTGTACTTCTATGAGTGTGACTCTGCATTTCTTTGATCTCTGCTTCTAAATTCATCCCTACAGCCATTGTATAGGTTTTACTTCTGCTATTTTTCAAACCTAATTTAATGTACGAAGTGTTTCTCTGAGTGCAGAGATAGGCAAGTGAAAACGCATAATTACTGCAGCACGGTACTGTCGCATTTCTTCATTCACGGTTGTCGAAAGTACTACTTACTTTTCAGTAACCATGCATGCAGTAGTGCATGCACTTCCTTTATGTCACTTAAAAGATTTATGGATAGCTTTTCACCCAAAGATTTGTTTATCTTCAATTATTGTTTGTCCATGCAGTGCTTTTTTTTTCTTCTCTCAACAAAACTTTCCCAAAAAACCCCATTCCCATCCATTTTCCAAACCCTAACGCTCTTCCCCCGGGCTGTGTGGTTTTGATTGATGTGTGACTAAATGACAGCAATAATTCCACACACTTGCTGGGGAGGATAAGGTCATAGCAACAGGCTGGTGAAGGAATCCGAGGATATATTCTTACTCAGCTTGACACAGACCAATGACTATTGGCAAATGAAAGCTGATTTTCATGTGCGCCATCAACTTGATTGATCATCAAGAACATCCTCCTCCTAGACGTGGCAAATGATTGCGCTGCTGTGTCCTTCACCTTCAGTACTATTTCTTGTAGTAGTAGCCAATGTCAAAGAAATTCAACGCAAGTAGTAGTTATACTTTCAATACTTTACCATTTGTTAGGCTACATTGTGGCACTGTTCTAGTGTACTGTCACCTGCTATATTCTCTATCGTACCGTTCTAATGCTACGGTAAGGACAAACAAGGTTTCATTTTCTTTTTTTTCATATGCTGCAACTGCCACTGTTTAACACCACTAGTACCACCGCAATGATGAAATTTCATCTGCCCAGGATTGCCAAACTTAATCGCCATTTCCCGTGCAGCCAGCCCTGTGCCTAGCCCTATTTCCAAACACAAATAACAGGTAAGATAAGCGTTTGGGGGGTGGTAGTATAATGGAGTATTAGGAGAGATGAGAGACTGCCGGTAGTACTAGTAAAGTCCTAGGACTATTGAATTCACTTACTCTGTGAGAGGCACTTAGTTTTGAAAACATTTGGGCAATTACTTACACAACTTGAATCAAGATGCCACTTAAGTTTCAGGAAAACAAATTTACTGTTAAACCCCCACCCACCAGCCTCAAAAGCAGTAAAAACATGTATGCTAAGATCAAGTTTAAAGTATATTTATATCCCTAACATAAATAATCTCCCGCAAGACCCAACCCACCCCCCCTAACCCCAACGAATGTCTGTGAAAAGTCCAAAAAACCCAAATCCCAATTCCCACCCCCAAGAAGTCTTTAAAAAAGGGGCAAGGGACAGTCTCCTCCTACTGCTGGCTGCTGTTCACTTTTCGGGCCAGGTCGGCAAGCTCCTTGCGGAGGGTCTCGAGCAGGGTTTTGGTGTTCAACAGCTCCTGCTCGAGGTAGGACACCCTGAGTGAAAGGCGGTGCAACCTTTTTTTGGTACTGCTGTGGGGGGCAGCTGATTTTTTTGCTGCTCAGTGGTGGCGGGTGGCTGCGGTACCCCAGCTCCTTACCGCTGGAGACCTGCTGCGCTGACTGGCTGACCCAGGGAGCGCGGAGGAGGATGCAGCTGTCCCGGTCAATGTTGTGGTCGACTGCGTGTCCCCCTCCTCCTGGGCCATCAGCCGCCGATATTCGGCGACAGTCGCCTCCAGCTTTCGTTGCCGGGCCCTCAGCTCCTTCCATGTTGGTTTGGAAGGAGCATCTATATGAAGAAAGAAAGACATAGTCTGTAACCAATGCTCTTTAAGATTAACACAAAATGATTCAGCAGAAAGTTGTGTCACAGTAGAACTAGCAACTTGCAAGCGCAGTACATAACTATTGTGGCCAGTATCTATCTAACCTCCCACTTCTTCTTCCTTGCTCTAACATTGGTGGGAGTTTAAGGAATCAATTCTACGAGCACTATGGACTCACTCCATTAGAGTCGACTATGACAGTACACCAGTCTTATTCTTCTTCTTCTCTCTTGTTTAGCAAAATTGGTACGTTAACTTCTGCAAGCCAGCCTAATGCCAGCGTAGTCAACTTGCACCCGAGAAAAACAGACGCCCGCCATGATGAGTGAGACAGACTTGCGTTACTGTACCGGTCCATTACATGCAGGTGGTGATGCTCTTACTTTTCTATTACGGGTGGCACTGAGAATACTCTGTTACAAGGGCTACTGCTTAATGAATTTATCTTTCACCCTACAGTGCCAATGAATACTAGAAAAGGAAAATGAAGAAGATAAATAATCTGATTATCTATCACTGCACATGGTATGTACTTGCTTACATATGGGATGACTTTAGGTGCTTTGCTTTTTATTGAGTGAACAGTGATACATCCACACATGAATGACCGAGTTCTACTAAACTTATTAACAGAGGTAGTGAGTGGCCATCGTAATAGCCGGATATATGCTGTGCTTGCAATACAAACTACTGCTACTATTCATGGTAGTATTCGGACAAAATTAAAACTTCTTTTCCTTGCCTTTTCTACACTGGAACGGACGTGCGGGTGCGGTGTTACATGCTCTTCAAAGTAACACTTAGTTCATCAAGTGACCATCTACTCTCTCTAGATACACATATGCTATTTAAGAGTCAGATAGTACCATGATCCAGGCATCCATCCATTCAAACTATATGTCACTCATTCTTCTTCATGTCTCTCATCTGGACAAACCTTACGTTTTCTCACGGGAAAACAACATTTTCATTTTATTTGGGAAACCGCAAGCCATACATCCATGCTTGACTTGCATTTGAATTTCAACCAAAGGATATATTGCGCCCACATACAGTTTCTGTTTCATCCACCCAGGCTGTTCTCCTTCCACCCATCCTTGCTTCGTCCTTCACCCAGCCATGCATTATATTCCTTCCCAGCCACTTCGGGCACCAATCAAACATGTATCATTCTTCCTTGTCAGTCATCATTACTTTTAACTACCACACTTACTTACACCCATCTTTCGCTTTTCGTTCATCCCATCCATCAAGTTCATCTCAGATCTGATTTGGATACTCGAAAAAAAAATTCACCGCTGATTTGAAGTAAATTTAGAGGAGGCTACTACCTGGTTGATAAAAACTTTGTTCTAAATTTGAAAGTCTTCTTAACAGTATAGTAACTTAACTGTACAACATATACTACACCCGTGCAGAGAGCACACTCCGCAGTCTGCAATCTCAATAAGTAAGGAATATAAGAGCTTACCACTGCCTGCCACTACCGTCGCAACCCTCACAGCAGTTTCCTCCGGCACTTGCACCGCCTCCTCCCCAGAAGTGTCCTCCTCCACCTCCGCGCTGGACCCGGCACCAGATGTTCCACCTACAAAGTACATTTAAGAATGTTAGATGTCATAGACATACACCACTCACTAGTATTTTGTCTAGGAATTTAAGAAATGTGAATACAGAAACCAATGTAATAATTTGTGACTGTCTACTCTAAAGTAAAAATGTCCCTTTTTCCAGGAAAGGGTGTTTTCTTGCTGCACTTTTTGGCACAACTGATGAATGCTTGCTTTTTAACACGCACCAATTTTTCTCATAACGAACAGAAGCTTCACTACTAAGAACAAGAGCAAGATCAGATCATCATCCCTAGGACGGAGTGACCAACGATTCAGCACCAAAAAGAAAAATTAAAGTTCAAACGTGGTGAGGGCTCAGCTTGCCCACAATAAATGTGGGAAATAAATCACTAAGCACTTTTCCATTTCTAATCAACCGTTTATGTTTTATGACAAACTTGATTTAATAAACGTTTTTACTTTTAATAAAGCTTTAAAACTTAAATAGACTCTGTGGTTTTTGGTCAAGAGTGACTGAGCAAAAGGTTTTGAAATTTGCAAGCATGAGTCCATGCCTCTGACACTTCTGGACTCTGACTCCGTACTCTTGCCCTGCGTTGGATAATCATCATTGGGGATCAATCATCAATGAATTTGGGAGCTAAATGACTCTGCCACACTATCTGGTCAGTAAGGAGATTGGGGGTTCTTCAAAGTCTGTTATCACTGAGGTATGTGGAAAGTCTACCTGCGCCTAGTATAATTGATAAACAATGCACTATTTAGTGTCCATAGTTCTGTTTGTGCAGATTTGTCCCTGCAACAGTAGTCCTCCTATCCAAACCAAAAGTAAAGTAGTATCTTATTCTTTCTTGGTGGTCATTCACATTTTATTGTTGGGAATTGTCAAAGTATAAACATTTAGAAGACTTGAAAAGACATTATGGACAATCCCTGGGGACTGCACTCAGTGCATAGAGCTATTGCTGACTAGAATGGGAGTTTCGTTTAACACCTTTTGCCAACTGTACAATCTTAGTTAGCTACACAGACAGACTAATAAGAATAATCTAGTAATACCACAGGGAGTCATAGTAGAGGCAGGATAAGAATTTAGATACAGTCTACAAGAAGATCAAAGACGATTTAGAAAAAATCGAATGGGGAACGCTAGGAAAAAATAGGTACTCTATATTAAAATGAAAACTTACCGGGGCCAGCAAAGGAGCCCTCGCCTGACCGATCCTGGCCTTCTACAGCAGCAGCAGCCGATACCACCTCCTCCTCTGTCCTCTTGCCCCTGGGGGGAGCTGATGTACAATATGAAAGAAAGAAAGACCCGAAAACATGGATGATTGTTGTCAACCAAATCAAACATTTCAAAAGAACAATAACAAACTATTTTGGCGAAATAGCAAATAGACAACTATTCCGCGGGATATATTGACCTATCTCATGTGGTCTACTACGATATTAGTATTGCTTGATTTGCGGACCGTCGACTTGGAAAGTTATGTAACTCACTAAACAAACTACTAAAAAATGTGTCAATGGGACCACCACCAATGCAGTTAACTAGTACACCACCACCTACAGCTTCCATATTTTCTCGCCAGAAGGGACCTCCATCCACCTCGACCTCCATTTCCTCAATTAGTGGGGCTGTAAGTGCACAACGTAGTAAATTTCGGCAACACACATCCTCCACTTCATCTGGCATTAGCATTCCCAGTATCGCCTCCTCCGCCCCCCACAGACATTTGAAGTCCGCAGTTTGGGACTTCTTTAGTATTAGCCCAACAAGGGAAAACATAGCCATTTGTACCATTTGTAAGGTTCGAGTTAGTCGTGGTAAGCTTGGTACCAACTATGGTACCGGAGGTCAGAGAGGTCATCGTGAAAGAAAGCACACTGTCAAATGGCATGCGCACCTAAGGGAGATCAAGGCAGCCCGAATTGCAAGTCAACAAATTGTATCCGTTGATGTTTCATCTGATGATGACGAGGAGGAAGAAGCGTCAAACATTTCTTCAGTTACACCCAGTACCCCTGTCAGCAGCACACCCCCTGCAAGATATATGAGCCAAACTAAGAGTGTGAGTGAGAGTGAGACACCAATGCGAAAAAGTTCATCATCATCACTGAGCGTAACTGGGTCGAAAAAGTCATCATCATCCCATAAAATGGTCCAGCCCACCATTAGAAGCATGTTGTTTTCAGATGTGCCATTTGAACGCAACCACCCAACGGCGCGTCTGTATAACACTAACCTGGCTAAAATGCTAGCGCTGGACCTTCTCCCGTTTTCTTTTGTGGAAGGGGTGGGTTATCTTGAAATGGTGGCAACGCTCTGCCCTAAATGGAAGGTTCCTAGCCGGTTCTATTTTGCCAGAGTTGCGGTTCCAGCACTACATGAAGATGTGCTGGAGGTGATTGGGGCAGCTTTGCAGAAGAGTGCTGTTCACACTATACATCTGACAACAGACATGTGGACCAGTTGCCAAGCCCTTGATTACATGTGCATCACTGCACACTGGGTCTCTTTTTCAGGGGTTAAAGCAAAGCTAAAACGCAGGTGTTGACACGGACAAAGTTTACAAAGCTGCTCGGAAACATGCAACAGTAGCCATGTTTGCCATGGAGAAAACTTATACAGCAGAAGACATTTTGCATGAGTTTAACACAAAGGTCTTTCAATGGCTGTCCCCAAGGAAAATCATGATTGGTTATGTTTACACGGATAATGGCGCCAATGTAGTTAAGGCCATGGATAAGGGTAACTATTTCAGAGTGCCGTGTTTGGCGCACTGTATAAACCTGGTTGTTAAAAAATTCTTGCATGAAGAAAGTCCAGTCTACGAGTTACTGACCACCTGCCGAAGAATGTGCACACATTTCAACCATTCTTTTAAGGCCCAGAAGCAGCTGAGGTGCCTGCAACATGAACGTAAAGTGCCAGTGAAAGCACTCATCCAGGACGTGGTAACACGTTGGAACTCAACCTTCTACATGCTTGAGCATCAGTATTAGCAGTATGCGATAGTCGATCAGTATTTCTTTAAACTGGGTACACCTATGATAGACCTGAGGATACAGGTGGAGCAATGGGAGCTAGTTAAGAGCCTGACAGACATGCTTCGTCCTTTTGAGGTCTTCACGCGTGCAGTCAGCAGGGAGGACGGTAATTTGGGAAAAGCTATCCCATTGTTGCGCATGCTAGAGCACCAACTGAAGGCGGTGTCTTCTCCGTTTCAAAAAGATGGAAAGCAAGAAGCATTTGAGTTGGCGGAGAAGTTATTACAGCACCTACTTCGCGATGAACGTCTTGAAAAGATCCACACAGAACAGCATTACATTTCTGCTACTATTCTGGATCCACGGTACAAAAAGGCAGTGGCAGGCAGAGTATTCTTTCCTTTTGATGACGCAGATGTTACAAAGTACAAACATTGGCTAGCTGTGTCAGCCACTCGGTTTGAAAGAGAACGGCAGGAAATTGAAGGAAAAGGCAGTACATCAACATCAGCAGGCCATCGGAGTCAAAAAAATCCACTTCTGCATCTGTGGCTGTGGCAGAAGTGAGTGATTTTCCCTCTCAGCCGTTAACGACACCAGCAACTGTATCATCTGCACCAGACACAACAGTAATATTGTGTAAAGAAGAGGATTGGCTAACTCAGCTTGGATTTGCTTCTCAAAAGGTCCCAGAAAAAAGTAAGCAAAGTGGAGGAACCCTGGAGAACCTTGAGTCGATGGTGCAGGCCTATCTGAATGACTCAACAGAGGTCTATGTTCATCATGACCCATTGGCGTATTGGCATGGGAAAAGAGATGTTTGGCCAGAGATCACCAACCTGGCTATAAATCACTTGTCTTGCCTACTCGCAAGCGTGTCTTCTGAACGTGTTTTCAGTGCTGCTGGTGGCATTGTAACTTCCAAAAGGACCCGCCTCTCGCCCAAAAATGCGGAGAGGTTAACAATGATCAAGATGAATCAGCACTTCATATCACCAGATTACAAAATACGAGAATGCACGCAGGAAGAAGACGAGGAGGACACCAACTTAGATGAGGGAAATTCTTCTCTGTTAACTGACCTACCCCCGTCTGAATTCGCAGAGTTTGAGGACGAGCTCTTCTTCCCTGACACCGAGCCCTGAAAATGAGTCAATGAATCACTAACTTTCTTTTTCGTCCTTATTCACTTTTATTCCTGTGTGTCTGTCTTTCTTTGTTTTGCAAAATCTCTATAAAAAAAAACTTTAATCACCTACTCACAAAAACAAGCCCATAAGCAGAACTGTCTTCACTTATTTGCGAATTGATTTGAAGGTGCCGCAGTCTGCATTCCTCAGGTTCACAAGTTCACAAGAACATGCTCCTCTATCCTCCTCCTCCAGACTCCTATTTCCCTCAAAGCAGATGGCTGGATTACGCCCAATGAAGAAAGACTCTGCACTTGTGGGGGTGTTCTACTTCTTTGCGGGTGAGTTGACGGGTCTGGGGCATTGCTGTGAAGGTCTAGTACCGGATAAAAGTGGTTTGGAGAAAATCGGAGGTGAAAAAGTATATTGCGTTTTTGCTCACTTGCCTGTCTTTGGGGTGCTGTTTGAGGGGCTTCCAGGTTTTTGGGGGTGGGTTTTGGGGTCTGGGAGCACTGCTGCCACAGTCTAATGTTGATTGCATTTGTTTTTCAGAAAATCCGTTGTTTAAAAGGGGAGTTAGGGCCTAGCTGCAGAGCTCATTTGGACTGCATTCCAGGTAGGCCCAAAGTTTCCTATGTGTGGCTTTTCCCGGTTTTGCTTTTCGGCTTTTTGGGGGGGTGAAACTTGTTTTTGCCCGGGTTCACGGGTCTGGGGGCCTTGCTTGGAAGGTGTAATACCGGCTAAAAGTGGTTTGGAGAAAATCGGAGCAGAAAAAGTTTTTGCGCTTTTGATCACTTGCCTGTCTTTGGGGTACTGTTTGGGGGGCTTTTAGGTTGTTGGGGGTGGGTTTTGGGGTCTGTGAGCACTACTGGCACATTCTAATGTTGATTGCATTTGTTTTACAGGAAATCCATGGTGGAAAAGGGGAGTTGGGGCCTAGCTGCAGAGCGCATTTGGACTGAATTCCAGGTAGGCCCAAAGTTTTCTAAGTGTGGCTTTTCCCGGGTTTTGCCTTTTGGCTTGTTGGGGGTGTTAAACTTGTTTTCGCCCGGGTTGACAGTTCTGGGGCCATTGCTGGGAAGGTCTAATACCCGAAAGAAAGTGTTTTGGAGACAATCCCTGGGGGAAACGTTTTTGCATTTTCTGAGATTTCGCTCACTTCACCGTTTTCGGGGGGCTGTTTGTGGGGGTTCCTTGTGTTTGTGGGGGAGTTTGCGAGTCTTGGAGCAATGCTGGGTATGGATACTTTTGGTTGCTTGCAAGTGGTTTGAATACAATCCATGGTGGGGAAGGGGGGATTTGGGCCTACTTTACTTTCAAAGTACGTTTTGTCACCATTTTCTACTAGGCCTCTGACAGGTAGCAGTATCGCACGTTTTTTAACATCTGATTGGGGTCTTCTACATTTTTGCGACTTGGTTTAGTAAGGGTCTGGGAGCACTGCTGGGAAGGTCTAATTTTGTTCTAAAACACAGTTTATAGTACACATAGCTTAAGGGGAAAGATCCGCTAAATTAATTCGCCCATACTTATTTATCCTTCAAAAGGAGACTCAGACAGAGTACGCACTTTCAAAAATATTGTACTGTCTATTAGGAACCTCAAAGTGTGAATTTTTGCACTACACAGCGTACATACCTTATATTTATTTGTCAGTGGTGTTCTAATATCACTTCCTGTTTTTCCATCAATAATTACAGGCCGGGTTTCAGCCTGTGCAATGGGAAAAAAGGATGAAGTCAGGCTTCACATTAGCAAGCCGTAATTCAGCATCCACCAGGCAGGCAGTGGACAGGGTGTCTTCTGGTCACCAACATTGATGGACGGAGCGTCAGATGGAATGGAGGAGTCCCGCTAATAAGAGGAATGGTTGGATGCAGGCAACTTCCCAAATTCAACAGGACAACTACAACAACATACAGATACAGTATCCGTTCTTTTCTAATTATCTTTTAAGTAATGTTATTGCTCTGAACTTCTATGAGTGTGACTCTGCATTTCTTTGATCTCTGCTTCTAAATTCATCCCTACAGCCATTGTATAGGTTTTACTTCTGCTATTTTTCAAACCTAGTTTAATGTACGAAGTGTTTCTCTAAGTGCAGAGATAGGCAAGTGAAAACGCATAATTACTGCAGCCCGGTACTGTCACATTCTTTCATTCACGGTTGTCGAAAGTACTACTTACTTTTCAGTAACCATGCATGCAGTTACTTTATGTCACTTAAAAGATTTATGGATAGCTTTTTACCCAAAGATTTGTTTATCTTCAATTATTGTTTGTCCATGCTGTGCTTTTTTTTCTTCTCTCAACAAAACTATCCCAAAAACCCCCATTCCCATCCATTTTCCAAACCCAAACCCTCTTCCCCCGGGCTGTGTGGTTTTGATTGATGTATGACTAAATGACAGCAATAATTCCACACACTTGCTGGGGAGGATAAGGTCATAGCAACAGGCTGGTGAAGGAATCCGAGGATATATTCTTACTCAGCTTGACACAGACCAATGACTATTGGCAAAAGAAAGCTGATTTTCATGTGCGCCATCAACTTGATTGATCATCAAGAACATCCTGCTCCTAGACGTGGCAAATGATTGCGCTGCTGTGTCCTTCACCTTCAGTACTATTTCTTGTAGTAGTAGCCAATGTCAAAGAAATTCAACGCAAGTAGTAGTTATACTTTCAATACTTTACCATTTGTTAGGCTACATTGTGGCACTGTTCTAATGTACTGTCACCTGCTATATTCTCTATCGTACCGTTCTAATGCTACGGTAAGGACAAACAAGGTTTCATTTTCTTTTTTTTCATATGCTGCAACTGCCACTGTGTAACACCACTAGTACCACCGCAATGATGAAATTTCATCTGCCCAGGATTGCCAAACTTAATCGCCATTTCCCGTGCAGCCAGCCCTGTGCCTAGCCCTATTTCCAAACACAAATAACAGGTAAGATAAGCGTTTGGGGGGTGGTAGTATAATGGAGTATTAAGAGAGACGAGAGACTGCCGGTAGTACTAGTAAAGTCCTAGGACTATTGAATTCACTTACTCTGTGAGAGGCACTTAGTTTTGAAAACATTTGGGCAATTACTTACACAACTTGAATCAAGATGCCACTTAAGTTTCAGGAAAACAAACTTACTGTTAAACCCCCACCCACCAGCCTCAAAAGCAGTAAAAACATGTATGCTAAGATCAAGTTTAAAGTATATTTATATCCCTAACATAAATAATCTCCCGCAAGACCCAACCCACCCCCCCTAACCCCAACGAATGTCTGTGAAAAGTCCAAAAAACCCAAATCCCAATTCCCACCCCCAAGAAGTCTTTAAAAAAGGGGCAAGGGACAGTCTCCTCCTACTGCTGGCTGCTGTTCACTTTTCGGGCCAGGACAGCAAGCTCCTTGCGGAGGGTCTCGAGCAGGGTTTTGGTGTTCAACAGCTCCTGCTCGAGGTAGGACACCCTGAGTGAAAGGCGGTGCAACCTTTTTTTGGTACTGCTGTGGGGGGCAGCTGATTTTTTTGCTGCTCAGCGGTGGCGGGTGGCTGCGGTACCCCAGCTCCGTACCGCTGGATACCTGCTGCGCTGACTGGCTGACCCAGGGAGCGCGGAGGAGGATGTAGCTGTCCCGGTCAATGTTGTGGTCGACTGCGTGTCCCCCTCCTCCTGGGCCATCAGCCGCCGATATTCGGTGACAGTCGCCTCCAGCTTCCGTTGCCGGGCCCTCAGCTCCTTCCGTGTTGGTTTGGAAGGAGCATCTATATGAAGAAAGAAAGACATAGTCTGTAACCAATGCTCTTTAAGATTAACACAAAATGATTCAGCAGAAAGTTGTGTCACAGTAGAACTAGCAACTTGCAAGCGCAGTACATAACTATTGTGGCCAGTATCTATCTAACCTCCCACTTCTTCATCCTTGCTCTAACATTGGTGGGAGTTTAAGGAATCAATTCTACGAGCACTATGGACTCACTCCATTAGAGTCGACTATGACAGTACACCAGTCTTATTCTTCTTCTTCTCTCTTGTTTAGCAAAATTGGTACGTTAACTTCTGCAAGCCAGCATAATGCCAGCGTAGTCAACTTGCACCCGAGAAAAACAGACGCCCGCCATGATGAGTGTGACAGACTTGCGTTACTGTACCGGTCCAGTACATGCAGGTGGTGATGCTCTTACTTTTCTATTACGGGTGGCACTGAGAATACTCTGTTACAAGGGCTACTGCTTAATTAATTTAACTTTCACCCTACAGTGCCAATGAATACTAGAAAAGGAAAATGAAGAAGATAAATAATCTGATTATCTATCACTGCACATGGTATGTACTTGCTTACATATGGGATGACTTTAGGTGCTTTGCTTTTTATTGAGTGAACAGTGATACATCCACACATGAATGTTCTACTAAACTTATTAACAGAGGTAGTGAGTGGCCATCGTAATAGCCGGATATATGCTGTGCTTGCAATACAAACTACTGCTACTATTCATGGTAGTATTCGGACAAAATTAAAACTTCTTTTCCTTGCCTTTCCTACACTGGAACGGACGTGCGGGTGCGGTGTTACATGCTCTTCAAAGTAACACTTAGTTCATCAAGTGACCGTCTACTCTCTCTAGATACACATATGCTATCTAAGAGTCAGATAGTACCATGATCCAGGCATCCATCCATTCAAACTATATGTCACTCATTCTTCTTCATGTCTCTCATCTGGACAAACCTTACGTTTTCTCACGGGAAAACAACATTTTCATTTTATTTGGGAAACCGCAAGCCATACATCCATGCTTGACTTGCATTTGAATTTCAACCAAAGGATATATTGCGCCCACATACAGTTTCTGTTTCATCCACCCAGGCTGTTCTCCTTCCACCCATCCTTGCTTCCTCCTTCACCCAGCCATGCATCATATTCCTTCCCAGCCACCTCGGGCACCAATCAAACATGTATCATTCTTCCTTGTCAGTCATCATTACTTTTAACTACCACACTTACTTACACCCATCTTTCGCTTTTCGTTCATCCCATCCATCAAGTTCATCTCAGATCTGATTTGGATACTCGAAAAAAAAATTCACCGCTGATTTGAAGTAAATTTAGAGGAGGCTACTACCTGGTTGATAAAAACTTTGTTCTAAATTTGAAAGTCTTCTTAACAGTATAGTAACTTAACTGTACAACATATATACTACACCCGTGCAGAGAGCACACTCCGCAGTCTGCAATCTCAATAAGTAAGGAATATAAGAGCTTACCACTGCCTGCCACTACCGTGGCAACCCTCACAGCAGTTTCCTCCGGCACTTGCACTGCCTCCTCCCCAGAAGTGTCCTCCTCCACCTCCGCGCTGGACCCGGCACCAGATGTTCCACCTACAAAGTACATTTAAGAATGTTAGATG
Source organism: Lissotriton helveticus (assembly GCF_964261635.1). NCBI lineage: Eukaryota > Metazoa > Chordata > Amphibia > Caudata > Salamandridae > Lissotriton > Lissotriton helveticus. The sequence continues at coordinate 513,261,095 of NC_136061.1, read as the reverse complement.
TCATAGACATACACCACTCACTAGTATTTTGTCTAGGAATTTAAGAAATGTGAATACAGAAACCAATGTAATAATTTGTGACTGTCTACTCTAAAGTAAAAATGTCCCTTTTTCCAGGGAAGGGTGTTTTCTTGCTGCACTTTTTGGCACAACTGATGAATGCTTGCTTTTTAACACGCACCAATTTTTCTCATAACGAACAGAAGCTTCACTACTAAGAACAAGAGCAAGATCAGATCATCATCCCTAGGACGGAGTGACCAACGATTCAGCACCAAAAAGAAAAATTTAAGTTCAAACGTGGTGAGGGCTCAGCTTGCCCACAATAAATGTGGGAAATAAATCACTAAGCACTTTTCCATTTCTAATCAACCGTTTATGTTTTATGACAAACTTGATTTAATAAACGTTTTTACTTTTAATAAAGCTTTAAAACTTAAATAGACTCTGTGGTTTTTGGTCAAGAGTGACTGAGCAAAAGGTTTTGAAATTTGCAAGCATGAGTCCATGCCTCTGACACTTCTGGACTCTGACTCCGTACTCTTGCCCTGCGTTGGATAATCATCATTGGGGATCAATCATCAATGAATTCGGGAGCTAAATGACTCTGCCACACTATCTAGTCAGTAAGGAGATTGGGGGTTCTTCAAAGTCTGTTATCACTGAGGTATGTGGAAAGTCTACCTGCGCCTAGTATAATTGATAAACAATGCACTATTTAGTGTCCATAGTTCTGTTTGTGCAGATTTGTCCCTGCAACAGTAGTCCTCCTATCCAAACCAAAAGTAAAGTAGTATCTTATTCTTTCTTGGTGGTCATTCACATTTTATTGTTGGGAATTGTCAAAGTATAAACATTTAGAAGACTTGAAAAGACATTATGGACAATCCCTGGGGACTGCACTCAGTGCATAGAGCTATTGCTGACTAGAATGGGAGTTTCGTTTAACACCTTTTGCCAACTGTACAATCTTAGTTAGCTACACAGACAGACTAATAAGAATAATCTAGTAATACCACAGGGAGTCATAGTAGAGGCAGGATAAGAATTTAGATACAGTCTACAAGAAGATCAAAGACGATTTAGAAAAAATCGAATGGGGAACGCTAGGAAAAAATAGGTACTCTATATTAAAATGAAAACTTACCGGGGCCAGCAAAGGAGCCCTCGCCTGACCGATCCTGGCCTTCTACAGCAGCAGCAGCCGATACCACCTCCTCCTCTGTCCTCTTGCCCCTGGGGGGAGCTGATGTACAATATGAAAGAAAGAAAGACCCGAAAACATGGATGATTGTTGTCAACCAAATCAAACATTTCAAAAGAACAATAACAAACTATTTTGGCGAAATAGCAAATAGACAACTATTCCGCGGGATATATTGACCTATCTCATGTGGTCTACTACGATATTAGTATTGCTTGATTTGCGGACCGTCGACTTGGAAAGTTATGTAACTCACTAAACAAACTACTAAAAAATGTGTCAATGGGACCACCACCAATGCAGTTAACTAGTACACCACCACCTACAGCTTCCATATTTTCTCGCCAGAAGGGACCTCCATCCACCTCGACCTCCATTTCCTCAATTAGTGGGACTGTAAGTGCACAACGTAGTAAATTTCGGCAACACACATCCTCCACTTCATCTGGCATTAGCATTCCCAGTATCGCCTCCTCCGCCCCCCACAGACATTTGAAGTCCGCAGTTTGGGACTTCTTTAGTATTAGCCCAACAAGGGAAAACATAGCCATTTGTACCATTTGTAAGGTTCGAGTTAGTCGTGGTAAGCTTGGTACCAACTATGGTACCGGAGGTCAGAGAGGTCATCGTGAAAGAAAGCACACTGTCAAATGGCATGCGCACCTAAGGGAGATCAAGGCAGCCCGAATTGCAAGTCAACAAATTGTATCCGTTGATGTTTCATCTGATGATGACGAGGAGGAAGAAGCGTCAAACATTTCTTCAGTTACACCCAGTACCCCTGTCAGCAGCACACCCCCTGCAAGATATATGAGCCAAACTAAGAGTGTGAGTGAGAGTGAGACACCAATGCGAAAAAGTTCATCATCATCACTGAGCGTAACTGGGTCGAAAAAGTCATCATCATCCCGTAAAATGGTCCAGCCCACCATTAGAAGCATGTTGTTTTCAGATGTGCCATTTGAACGCAACCACCCAACGGCGCGTCTGTATAACACTAACCTGGCTAAAATGCTAGCGCTGGACCTTCTCCCGTTTTCTTTTGTGGAAGGGGTGGGTTATCTTGAAATGGTGGCAACGCTCTGCCCTAAATGGAAGGTTCCTAGCCGGGTCTATTTTGCCAGAGTTGAGGTTCCAGCACTACATGAAGATGTGCTGGAGGTGATTGGGGCAGCTTTGCAGAAGAGTGCTGTTCACACTATACATCTGACAACAGACATGTGGACCAGTTGCCAAGCCCTTGATTACATGTGCATCACTGCACACTGGGTCTCTTTTTCAGGGGTTAAAGCAAAGCTAAAACGCAGGTGTTGACACGGACAAAGTTTACAAAGCTGCTCGGAAACATGCAACAGTAGCCATGTTTGCCATGGAGAAAACTTATACAGCAGAAAACATTTTGCATGAGTTTAACACAAAGGTCTTTCAATGGCTGTCGCCAAGAAAAATCATGATTGGTTATGTTTACACGGATAATGGCGCCAATGTAGTTAAGGCCATGGATAAGGGTAACTATTTCAGAGTGCCGTGTTTGGCGCACTGTATAAACCTGGTTGTTAAAAAATTCTTGCATGAAGAGAGTCCAGTCTACGAGTTACTGACCACCTGCCGAAGAATGTGCACACATTTCAACCATTCTTTTAAGGCTCAGAAGCAGCTGAGGTGCCTGAAACATGAATGTAAAGTGCCAGTGAAAGCACTCATCCAGGACGTGGTAACACGTTGGAACTCAACCTTCTACATGCTTGAGCATCAGTATTAGCAGTATGCGATAGTCGATCAGTATTTCTTTAAACTGGGTACACCTATGATTGACCTGAGGATACAGGTGGAGCAATGGGAGCTAGTTAAGAGCCTGACAGACATGCTTCGTCCTTTTGAGGTCTTCACGCGTGCAGTCAGCAGGGAGGACGGTAATTTGGGAAAAGCTATCCCATTGTTGCGCATGCTAGAGCACCAACTGAAGGCGGTGTCTTCTCCGTTTCAAAAAGATGGAAAGCAAGAAGCATTTGAGTTGGCGGAGAAGTTATTACAGCACCTACTTTGCGATGAACGTCTTGAAAAGATCCACACAGAACAGCATTACATTTCTGCTACTATTCTGGATCCACGGCAGTGGCAGGCAGAGTATTCTTTCCTTTTGATGACGCAGATGTTACAAAGTACAAACATTGGCTAGCTGTGTCAGCCACTCGGTTTGAAAGAGAACGGCAGGAAATTGAAGGAAAAGGCAGTACATCAACATCAGCAGGCCACCCGGAGTCAAAAAAATCCACTTCTGCATCTGTGGCTGTGGCAGAAGTGAGTGATTTTCCCTCTCAGCCGTTAACGACACCAGCAACCGTATCATCTGCACCAGACACAACAGTAATATTGTGTAAAGAAGAGGATTGGCTAACTCAGCTTGGATTTGCTTCTCAAAAGGTCCCAGAAAAAAGTAAGCAAAGTGGAGGAACCCTGGAGAACCTTGAGTCGATGGTGCAGGCCTATCTGAATGACTCAACAGAGGTCTATGTTCATCATGACCCATTGGCGTATTGGCATGGGAAAAGAGATGTGTGGCCAGAGATCACCAACCTGGCTATAAATTACTTGTCTTGCCTACTCGCAAGTGTGTCTTCTGAACGTGTTTTCAGTGCTGCTGGTGGCATTGTAACTTCCAAAAGGACCCGCCTCTCGCCCAAAAATGCGGAGAGGTTAACAATGATCAAGATGAATCAGCACTTCATATCACCAGATTACAAAATACGAGAATGCACGCAGGAAGAAGACGAGGAGGACACCAACTTGGATGAGGGAAATTCTTCTCTGTTAACTGACCTACCCCCGTCTGAATTCGCAGAGTTTGAGGATGAGCTCTTCTTCCCTGACACCGAGCCCTGAAAATGAGTCAATGAATCACTAACTTTCTTTTTCGTCCTTATTCACTTTTATTCCTGTGTGTCTGTCTTTCTTTGTTTTGCAAAATCTCTATAAAAAAAAACTTTAATCACCTACTCACAAAAACAAGCCCATAAGCAGAACTGTCTTCACTTATTTGCGAATTGATTTGAAGGTGCCGCAGTCTGCATCCCTCAGGTTCACAAGTTCACAAGAACATGCTCCTCTATCCTCCTCCTCCAGACTCCTATTTCCCTCAAAGCAGATGGCTGGATTACGCCCAATGAAGAAAGCCTCTGCACTTGTGGGGGTGTTCTACTTCTTTGCGGGTGAGTTGACGGGTCTGGGGCATTGCTGTGAAGGTCTAATACCGGATAAAAGTGGTTTGGAGAAAATCGGAGGTGAAAAAGTATATTGCGTTTTTGCTCACTTGCCTGTCTTTGGGGTGCTGTTTGAGGGGCTTCCAGGTTCTTGGGGGTGGGTTTTGGGGTCTGGGAGCACTGCTGCCACAGTCTAATGTTGATTGCATTTGTTTTTCAGAAAATCCGTTGTTTAAAAGGGGAGTTAGGGCCTAGCTGCAGAGCTCATTTGGACTGCATTCCAGGTAGGCCCAAAGTTTCCTATGTGTGGCTTTTCCCGGTTTTGCTTTTCGGCTTTTTGGGGGGGTGAAACTTGTTTTTGCCCGGGTTCATGGGTCTGGGGGCCTTGCTTAGAAGGTGTAATACCGGCTAAAAGTGGTTTGGAGAAAATCAGAGCAGAAAAAGTTTTTGCGCTTTTGATCACTTGCCTGTCTTTGGGGTACTGTTTGGGGGGCTTTTAGGTTGTTGGGGGTGGGTTTTGGGGTCTGTGAGCACTACTGGCACATTCTAATGTTGATTGCATTTGTTTTACAGGAAATCCATGGTGGAAAAGGGGAGTTGGGGCCTAGCTGCTGAGCGCATTTGGACTGAATTCCAGGTAGGCCCAAAGTTTTCTAAGTGTGGCTTTTCCCGGGTTTTGCCTTTTGGCTTGTTGGGGGTGTTAAACTTGTTTTCGCCCGGGTTGACAGTTCTGGGGCCATTGCTGGGAAGGTCTAATACCCGAAAGAAAGTGTTTTGGAGACAATCCCTGGGGGAAACGTTTTTGCATTTTCTGAGATTTCGCTCACTTCACCGTTTTCGGGGGGCTGTTTGTGGGGGTTCCTTGTGTTTGTGGGGGGGTTTGCGAGTCTTGGAGCAATGCTGGGTATGGATACTTTTGGTTGCTTGCAAGTGGTTTGAATACAATCCATGGTGGGGAAGGGGGGATTTGGGCCTACTTTACTTTCAAAGTACGTTTTGTCACCATTTTCTACTAGGCCTCTGACAGGTAGCAGTATCGCACGTTTTTTAAGATCTGATTGGGGGTCTTCTACATTTTTGCGACTTGGTTTAGTAAGGGTCTGGGAGCACTGCTGGGAAGGTCTAATTTTGTTCTAAAACACAGTTTATAGTACACATAGCTTAAGGGGAAAGATCCGCTAAATTAATTCGCCCATACTTATTTATCCTTCAAAAGGAGACTCAGACAGAGTACGCACTTTCAAAAATATTGTACTGTCTATTAGGAAACTCAAAGTGTGAATTTTTGCACTACACAGCGTACATACCTTATATTTATTTGTCAGTGGTGTTCTAATATCACTTCCTGTTTTTCCATCAATAATTACAGGCCGGGTTTCAGTCTGTGCAATGGGAAAAAAGGATGAAGTCAGGCTTCACATTAGCGAGCCGTAATTCAGCATCCGCCAGGCAGGCAGTGGACAGGGTATCTTCTGGTCACCAACATTGATGGACGGAGCGTCAGATGGAATGGAGGAGTCCCGCTAATAAGAGGAATGGTTGGATGCAGGCAACTTCCCAAATTCAACAGGACAACTACAACAACATACAGATACAGTATCCGTTCTTTTCTAATTATCTTTTAAGTAATGTTATTGCTCTGAACTTCTATGAGTGTGACTCTGCATTTCTTTGATCTCTGCTTCTAAATTCATCCCTACAGCCATTGTATAGGTTTTACTTCTGCTATTTTTCAAACCTAGTTTAATGTACGAAGTGTTTCTCTAAGTGAAGAGATAGGCAAGTGAAAACGCATAATTACTGCAGCCCGGTACTGTCGCATTCTTTCATTCACGGTTGTCGAAAGTACTACTTACTTTTCAGTAACCATGCATGCAGTTACTTTATGTCACTTAAAAGATTTATGGATAGCTTTTTACCCAAAGATTTGTTTATCTTCAATTATTGTTTGTCCATGCTGTGCTTTTTTTTCTTCTCTCAACAAAACTTTCCCAAAAACCCCCATTCCCATCCATTTTCCAAACCCAAACCCTCTTCCCCCGGGCTGTGTGGTTTTGATTGATGTGTGACTAAATGACAGCAATAATTCCACACACTTGCTGGGGAGGATAAGGTCATAGCAACAGGCTGGTGAAGGAATCCGAGGATATATTCTTACTCAGCTTGACACAGACCAATGACTATTGGCAAATGAAAGCTGATTTTCATGTGCGCCATCAACTTGATTGATCATCAAGAACATCCTCCTCCTAGACGTGGCAAATGATTGCGCTGCTGTGTCCTTCACCTTCAGTACTATTTCTTGTAGTAGTAGCCAATGTCAAAGAAATTCAACGCAAGTAGTAGTTATACTTTCAATACTTTACCATTTGTTAGGCTACATTGTGGCACTGTTCTAATGTACTGTCACCTGCTATATTCTCTATCGTACCGTTCTAATGCTACGGTAAGGACAAACAAGGTTTCATTTTCTTTTTTTTCATATGCTGCAACTGCCACTGTGTAACACCACTAGTACCACCGCAATGATGAAATTTCATCTGCCCAGAATTGCCAAACTTAATCGCCATTTCCCGTGCAGCCAGCCCTGTGCCTAGCCCTATTTCCAAACACAAATAACAGGTAAGATAAGCGTTTGGGGGTGGTAGTATAATGGAGTATTAAGAGAGACGAGAGACTGCCGGTAGTACTAGTAAAGTCCTAGGACTATTGAATTCACTTACTCTGTGAGAGGCACTTAGTTTTGAAAACATTTGGGCAATTACTTACACAACTTGAATCAAGATGCCACTTAAGTTTCAGGAAAACAAACTTACTGTTAAACCCCCACCCACCAGCCTCAAAAGCAGTAAAAACATGTATGCTAAGATCAAGTTTAAAGTATATTTATATCCCTAACATAAATAATCTCCCGCAAGACCCAACCCACCCCCCTAACCCCAACGAATGTCTGTGAAAAGTCCAAAAAACCCAAATCCCAATTCCCACCCCCAAGAAGTCTTTAAAAAAGGGGCAAGGGACAGTCTCCTCCTACTGCTGGCTGCTGTTCACTTTTCGGGCCAGGACGGCAAGCTCCTTGTGGAGGGTCTCGAGCAGGGTTTTGGTGTTCAACAGCTCCTGCTCGAGGTAGGACACCCTGAGTGAAAGGCGGTGCAACCTTTTTTTGGTACTGCTGTGGGGGGCAGCTGATTTTTTTGCTGCTCAGCGGTGGCGGGTGGCTGCGGTACCCCAGCTCCGTACCGCTGGATACCTGCTGCGCTGACTGGCTGACCCAGGGAGCGCGGAGGAGGATGCAGCTGTCCCGGTCAATGTTGTGGTCGACTGCGTGTCCCCCTCCTCCTGGGCAATCAGCCGCCGATATTCGGTGACAGTCGCCTCCACCTTCCGTTGCCGGGCCCTCAGCTCCTTCCGTGTTGGTTTGGAAGGAGCATCTATATGAAGAAAGAAAGACATAGTCTGTAACCAATGCTCTTTAAGATTAACACAAAATGATTCAGCAGAAAGTTGTGTCACAGTAGAACTAGCAACTTGCAAGTGCAGTACATAACTATTGTGGCCAGTATCTATCTAACCTCCCACTTCTTCATCCTTGCTCTAACATTGGTGGGAGTTTAAGGAATCAATTCTACGAGCACTATGGACTCACTCCATTAGAGTCGACTATGACAGTACACCAGTCTTATTCTTATTCTTCTCTCTTGTTTAGCAAAATTGGTACGTTAACTTCTGCAAGCCAGCATAATGCCAGCGTAGTCAACTTGCACCCGAGAAAAACAGACGCCCGCCATGATGAGTGTGACAGACTTGCGTTACTGTACCGGTCCAGTACATGCAGGTGGTGATGCTCTTACTTTTCTATTACGGGTGGCACTGAGAATACTCTGTTACAAGGGCTACTGCTTAATTAATTTAACTTTCACCCTACAGTGCCAATGAATACTAGAAAAGGAAAATGAAGAAGATAAATAATCTGATTATCTATCACTGCACATGGTATGTACTTGCTTACATATGGGATGACTTTAGGTGCTTTGCTTTTTATTGAGTGAACAGTGATACATCCACACATAAATGACCGAGTTCTACTAAACTTATTAACAGAGGTAGTGAGTGGCCATCGTAATAGCCGGATATATGCTGTGCTTGCAATACAAACTACTGCTACTATTCATGGTAGTATTCGGACAAAATTAAAACTTCTTTTCCTTGCCTTTCCTACACTGGAACGGACGTGCGGGTGCGGTGTTACATGCTCTTCAAAGTAACACTTAGTTCATCAAGTGACCGTCTACTCTCTCTAGATACACATATGCTATCTAAGAGTCAGATAGTACCATGATCCAGGCATCCATCCATTCAAACTATATGTCGCTCATTCTTCTTCATGTCTCTCATCTGGACAAACCTTACGTTTTCTCACGGGAAAACAACATTTTCATTTTATTTGGGAAACCGCAAGCCATACATCCATGCTTGACTTGCATTTGAATTTCAACCAAAGGATATATTGCGCCCACATACAGTTTCTGTTTCATCCACCCAGGCTGTTCTCCTTCCACCCATCCTTGCTTTCTCCTTCACCCAGCCATGCATCATATTCCTTCCCAGCCACCTCGGGCACCAATCAAACATGTATCATTCTTCTTTGTCAGTCATCATTACTTTTAACTTCCACACTTACTTACACCCTTCTTTCGCTTTTCGTTCATCCCATCCATCAAGTTCATCTCAGATCTGATTTGGATTCTCGAAAAAAAAAATCACCGCTGAGTTCAAGTAAATTTAGAGGAGGCTACTACCTGGTTGATAAAAACTTTGTTCTAAATTTGAAAGTCTTCTTAACAGTATAGTAACTTAACTGTACAACATATATACTACACCCGTGCAGAGAGCACACTCCGCAGTCTGCAATCTCAATAAGTAAGGAATATAAGAGCTTACCACTGCCTGCCACTACCGTGGCAACCCTCACAGCAGTTTCCTCCGGCACTTGCACCGCCTCCTCCCCAGAAGTGTCCTCCTCCACCTCCGCGCTGGACCCGGCACCAGATGTTCCACCTACAAAGTACATTTAAGAATGTTAGATGTCATAGACATACACCACTCACTAGTATTTTGTCTAGGAATGAAGAAATGGGAATACAGAAACCAATGTAATAATTTGTGACTGTCTACTCTAAAGTAAAAATGTCCCTTTTTCCAGGGAAGGGTGTTTTCTTGCTGCACTTTTTGGCACAACTGATGAATGCTTGCTTTTTAACACGCACCATTTTTCTCATAACGAACAGAAGCTTCACTACTAAGAACAAGAGCAAGATCAGATCATCATCACTAGGATGGAGTGACCAACGATTCAGCACCAAAAAGAAAAATTAAAGTTCAAACGTGGTGAGGGCTCAGCTCGCCCACAATAAATGTGGGAAATAAATCACTAAGCACTTTTCCATTTCTAATCAACCGTTTATGTTTTATGACAAACTTGATTTATTAAACATTTTTACTTTTAATAAAGCTTTAAAACTTAAATAGACTCTGTGGTTTTTGGTCAAGAGTGACTGAGCAAAAGGTTTTGCAATTTGCAAGCATGAGTCCATGCCTCTGACACTTCTGGACTCTGACTCCGTACTCTTGCCCTGCGTTGGATAATCATCATTGGGGATCAATCATCAATGAATTCGGGAGCTAAATGACTCTGCCACACTATCTAGTCAGTAAGGAGATTGGGGGTTCTTCAAAGTCTGTTATCACTGAGGTATGTGGAAAGTCTACCTGTGCCTAGTATAATTGATAAACAATGCACGATTTAGTGTCCATAGTTCTGTTTGTGCAGATTTGTCCCTGCAACAGTAGTCCTCCTATCCAAACCAAAAGTAAAGTAGTATCTTATTCTTTCTTGGTGGTCATTCACATTTTATTGTTGGGAATTGTCAATGTATAAACATTTAGAAGACTTGAAAAGACATGGACAATCCCTGGGGACTGCACTCAGTGCATAGAGCTATTGCTGACTAGAATGGGAGTTTCGTTTAACACCTTTTGTCAACTGTGCAATCTTAGTTAGCTACACAGACAGACTAATAAGAATAATCTAGTAATACCACAGGGAGTCATAGTAGAGGCAGGATAAGAATTTAGATACAGTCTACATGAAGATCAAAGACGATTTAGAAAAATCGAATGGGGAACGCTAGGAAAGGTACTCTATATTAAAATGAAAACTTACCGGGGCCAGCAAAGGAGCCCTCGCCTGACCGATCCTGGCCTTCTACAGAAGCAGCAGCCGATACCACCTCCTCCTCTGTCCTCTTGCCCCTGGGGGAGCTGATGTACAATATGAAAGAAAGAAAGACCCGAAAACATGGATGATTGTTGTCAACCAAATCAAACATTTCAAAAGAACAATAACAAACTATTTTGGCGAAATAGCAAATAGACAACTATTCCACGGGATATATTGACCTATCTCATGTGGTCTACTACGATATTAGTATTGCTTGATTTGCGGACCGTCGACTTGGAAAGTTATGTAACTCACTAAACAAACTACTAAAAAGGTTCGCCTAGGACTGGCAGGCAGCAGTCCGCAGCACGCGAAGTGACAGACAAACTCCATCATGATTGCAGATCAGTGACAACATTAAAAAGTTTCCTACTACATTAACCAGTCATTAAAATACTCAAACTATCAATCCACCACCACTATTTCTTCTTATTGCCAGGTGTACAAAGGAGGGACTGGACTTGAGTCTGTAGGGGCAGATTTACAAGCTCCGTTGTTGCGTGACTTTTGTGACGCAGCGGCAGAACAAAAGAGGCGCCATGGTGCGGCGTATATTAACAACGTGACGCATATTAGAGATGCATCACGTTGTAAAGCCCTGCGCCAACAGGGGGCATTCTGGCGCAAGGGAGGGCGTTCCTGCGCAGGAACGCATCCTAAAAGTGGCAGAGGGAAATCTAAAAGATTTCAATCAGTCACTTTTAGGACAATGATGCGTCACTCAAACCCTGCACCTGTTCGAAGCAGACGTACGGCTTGACGCAGCATTGGGGAGATAGGGCACACCAGAGCATTGCTGGAGCTGCGCCATCGTTGCGATGCAACTCCAGCAATGCGCCGCCTTTACGGCACAGATGCGTAACGCTTCGGTGACGTTTTGGGCCCATGGTGCGCCGCATTGTAAATACGGCGCACCATGGGTGGTGGTGGCGTGGCGCACAATTACTGGAGCATCCCTGCTATTTTGCAGGGATGCGTCGGTAATTGCAAATCTGCCCCTTAGTGTCTAGCATTACGCAGTTCTGTAAACTACACTCATACATAATTTCTCAGGCCAATGAAATGAACACAAAATCGAAAACAAATCAGCATAGTAGCTACTGAGAAGGAGAGCAGTGCACCTGAAATGCACAGAAGATTTTGAAATATAATTTACCTACAATGTAATTGGCAGCATTATTGCTCTTGGTAAAAAACAAAAATTTGCAATATAATAACACACAGAGCAGGAGAAAACAGAGTAGTGATGAAATAGCTACTACTACTCACAAAACCTGGGGATCTCGACGCCGAGCAGGTCGAGCAGGTCGCGTTCCCGGTCCAGGATATCCGTCCAATGGTGGGTGGCCTGGTTGTAGGTGCGCCGGACCCGAGAGTGTTCATACATGGCCCGGCACACCTTCTCCCACCGCTTCCGGCGCTCCCGGATCCCGTAGTCGCTTGCGATCCTGCCGCCTGCCGCGATGGTCCTGGGGAGGCGGCGCTGTACATAGTACACTAGTGCCTCCACCTCCTCCGCGCTAAAGATCTCCCGTGGCATCACTAGCTTCCCCCTCAAACGCCCGCACGGGAGTCGGGCACGGGGTGCGGGACCCTTCCCCTTCTCGGGCTGCTTCCCGGCTCCCTTTACTATGGTCTGGGCAGAAAGGAAGGTAAATAATAAATAAGAAATAGAATAGGGAAGAAGAAAAGAGTTTAAAAAAATAGTTTAAAAAAAGTAGCAGAAAACACAAAAATATAGAGCTAGAAAAATAGAGGGATAGATAATAAGTAAGATAGATAAAAAAAACTTCAAACAAGCAAAGGATGTCAGCGATTGAGAGAGGATACAGAAAGGATGCCCAGAACCATAGCAATGAATGAAAAACAAGATGGCCGCGCCCGTTCACGACCGCGTGGGTAATTTCGTGCGAGATTTCCCCAGCGATCACACGTGAACTGGTACTAGCGAGCCGCACACTTCGCGAGATTACACATAGCGCCCGGAAACGGAAATACGTCACGCAAACAAGATGGCCACGCCCATCTATGACCGCTAGGGTAACTTTGTGTCGTTGCGCCACAAGTGGCACGCGAAAATGCAAAAAAACACGCAAACTAACACGCCGCAAAAAACAAATCGCATATTCGCACGAATTCACGGCTTCCGAATTCGATCTTGCTCAAATTCACCCCCGTGAATCGCGCGAAATTACAGAAAAACGATTTTTGCAAAACTGAAAGCACTCAGCAGGTGCAAAAGTTCAAGCTCATCATTAGTAACCATTCCCTGTAGTGCTTCCTGAGGGGCGCCTCCAGAGTTCAGTTGCCTACTTGCAACTATTCTATAACTCTGCTCTGACCCTCAAAGCAGGCTCAGAGAATAGCTACAAGTATGCCACAAAGGTCCTGTTAAAAAAAATTACACTGCAACAGAAAGCAATTACAGATAAGGAAGCAGGTGCCAGACTGGAAGTTCAAATTCAGTGACACATTAATCAGCCCCTAATTCATTCATGTCAGTTGAGGCAGGGCAGGTGTGCTAACGAATTTTGCAAAACTGAACGCACTTGGCAGGTGCAAAAGTTCAAGCTCATCATTAATCAGGAAGCATTTACAGCTAAGGAAGCAGGTGCCAGCTCAAATTCAGTGACACATTAATCAGCCTCAAATTAATTCATGTCAGTTGAGGCAGGGCAGGTGTGCTTTTCCCTCCATAATCCATAGTGATGAACCAGAGGGTGGCAGTGATGAACCAGAGGGAGGCATGGGTGAACCAGAGGGTGGCAGTGGTGAAACAGAGGGTGCTGTGATGAACCAGACGTAGAAACAACATGGTCGCGACGGTTGCGACCCGACAAGTAAGTTCGCATTTGCGAACTCGTAAAAAACCCTCGCGAACTGGCAGAAACCCTTGCAAAGACAAAAAAAACAAATCCGCAAATTTGCGAAAGTTCGCGAATTTTGCGGATTGCAAATTCATAAATACGCAAATTTGCGAATCGCGAATTCGCAAAATTCGGCTATGCTTAATTGTAATGTATGGATTCATGTTTTTGTAAGTGGTGTCATAGTGGCAGCATATTTAGTTCGTTTTTTGAGCATGAAAATCTTTGTGATGTGTTTTGAATTGTCTTTTGTGTAATTTTCTTTTCTCTTTCTTTTCTAGTGGGATATTGTTGATCCATACTGTGTCTGTGCAGAGTACGTGGTGGTGATTTTAGCTGCTTGTGGCAAGTGAGTGGTATTGTTTTGGAGTGTATAGGTATTTTTGATAAAGGTGCATTTTGTTTATTACTTTTTTTACAAAGTGTTTGTTGTTGTTGACTTGTTTGACAAGTTACCTTTATTAGTAATCATTATGGCTAGCCGTAGAATGACTGCTCAGCAGGTGGTTGGTATGCTTCTTGAACCTTCCTCTGAGCCGGATTATGAGACTGACAGTGCGTCTGAGGGAGAGGAGGGAGAGGAGGGAAGGGAAGATTCTGGCAGTGAGTTTTCTCTCCACATGGAATCATCGGATGATGAAGGTTCTCTCAGTGCAGATGAAAGGCCTGTTTTAGAGGAGAATACTGCTGTGCCGATGGTGCAAGAGGCATCTGGATTGTAGCCTGAGGCTGCTAGACTTCCTACAGGAAGTGCTGGACTCTGGGTTGATCCAAACATGGTGCAGCCGGTGTTGCCTGCCTTTAGCGGTGATGCAGGGTGTAGAGTGGATTGTGATTTTTTTTTGCCTATACAGTATTTTTAGTTATTTATGGATGATGTATTTTTGGGTGAGATTGTTGAGCAGACTAATTTGTATGCTGAACAGTTTTTGAGGGACAATAGTGACAAACTTAGGCCCCACTCTAGAGCTATCCGGTGGATTCCCACAAATCTGGAAGAGCTGAAGAAGTTTTTGGGTTGGACTTTATTGATGGGTTTGCTAAGGAAGCCGAACCTGGCTTGATATTGGTCTACCAGCCCCTTGATGGCAACAGCTATATTTCCTGCAGTTACAGCTCGTGATCGGTATATACTTTTGCTACGCATGCTGCATTTTGTTGATAATTCTTTGGCGTTGACACGTAGTCACCCTGATAGTGACCATCTTTTTAAGATTCGGCCTGTTCTTGACCACTTTGTTGATCGATTTTCAGAGATATACATTCCAGGGAAAGAAATATCTATTGATGAGTCTTTGGTTTTGTTCAAGGGTCATTTGGGTTTTAGGCAGTACATCCCTAGCAAGAGGGCATGGAATTAAGCTGTATATGTTGTCTGAGAGTAGGACAGGATATGTTTTTAATTTTCGTGTGTACACTGGTAAAGATTCCACTATTGACCCCTCAGGTTGTCCGTCCACTTTTGGAGTTTCAGAGAAAATTGTGTGGGATCTTGCTAGAAGACTGTTTAACAGAGGACACCATTTGTACCTTGATAACTTCTACACTGCTGTGCAATTATTTAAGGAATTGTTTAAAGTGGACACTTTTGCATGTGGCACATTGCACTCTAACTGCAAAGGTTATCCCAAAGAGCTTGTTTGCAAAAAACTTCAGGGGGTCAGTGCAGTTCCTTGCGTAGTGATGAACTACTATCTGTGACATTTGTGGACAGGAGGGATGTGTACATGTTGACTACCATCCATGATGAGAGTACTTCACCTGTGCCTGTTTGGGGTCAGGTTGCTGAAGTGCACAAACCTGTGTGCATTCTAGACTACAATCAGCACATGGGTGGTGTTGACAGAGTAGATCAGAGGTTGGAACCTTACACTGCTATTCAGAAGGCTTATGTTTGGTATAAGAAGTTGGCCATCCATTTTTTCAACTTAGCATCTTTCAATGCTTTTATTGTGTTCAAGGAGTGTTCTCCTGCGTCAAAGATGACATTTCTTCAGTTTCAGCCCTCTCTGATAGCTAGCCTTGTTGTTGTGGATCAGGTAAGTGTACCTAGATTTGGAGTGGTGGAGGATGTGGCTCAATAGAAAAATCGCCACTTTCCTGATTACATTCCTCCCACATCTACAAAAGACTTTCCCACTAGAAGATGTAGAGTCTGTTGGCGTAGAGGTTTGAAGGAGACTCGCCTTTTCTGCCCCGGATGTCCTTCTAACCCTGGGATGTGTGCCTGCTTGTTATGGAGCGTACCCCACGCAAAATAATTTTTGGGAGTATCCATGAGTGGTAAAGTGAACTGCCTAGTCCGTATTGTTTAAAAATGTGTATTCTGTTTCAAGGTTGGCATTAGTGCCATGTATTTAGTTTCAGATATTGTGTTAGTAGATTTGTATCTATGTTTAAAAAAAATCCTAAATGTGATGGGGGTGTGTGGAGCCTGACTTTGGGTGGCGGTGTGCGCTTGGCTGGCTGTGTGGGTGGTTTGGCGCTTGGCTGGTGGTGTGGGTAGACTGGCGCTTGGCTTGTGATGTGTGTGGACTGGCGCTTAGATGGCGGTGCGCGTGGATTGGTGCTTGGATGGCGGTGTGGGTGGATTGGCACTTGGCTGGCGGTGTGCGTGGTTTGGTGCTTGGCTGGCAGTGTGCGTGGACTGGTGCTTGGCTGGCGGTGTGCGTGGACTGGCGCTTGGCTGGCGGCGTGCGTGGTTTGGCGCTTGGCTGGCGGTGTGCGTGGACTGGCGCTTGACTGGGGATGTGCGTGGACTGGCGCTTGGCTGGCATTGTGCGTGAACTGGCGCTTGGATGGTGGTGTGCGTAGATTGGTGCTCGGCTGGCGGTGTGTGAGTAGTGACTTGCTGCTTGGTGAAGTTCAATTTCAAGTTCGGGCATTTATATAGCGCACTACTCACCCAGAGGGTCTCAAGGCGCTAGAGGGAGGGGTTCACTGTTTGTCGAATAGCCAGGTTTTCAGTTCTTTTCTGAAGGAGATGTGGTTCTGAGTAAGGCGGAGGTGGGTGGGGAGTGAATTCCAGGTCTTGGCAGCCAGGAAGGAGAAGGATCTGCCACCCATGGTGGTTTTTCGGATGCGCGGGACTGCGGCGAGGGCTTGATTGGATGATCTTAGTTGGCGGGTGGGATTGTAGAAGGACAGTCGGGTGTTGAGGCATTCGGGTCCTAGATTATAGAGGGCCTTGTGTGCGTGGGTAAGGAGGCGGAAAGTAATTCTTTTGTTGACGGGAAGCCAGTGGAGGTTTTTTAAGTGTCCGGTGATGTGCTCTTGGCGCGGGATGTCCAATATGAGTCTCGCTGACGCGTTTTGGATGCGCTGGAGCTTTTTCTGCAATTTTGTTGTAGTTCTGGCGTAAAGTGTGTTGCCATAGTCCAGTCGACTCGTGACCAGTGCATGGGTGACAGTCTTTCTTTTTGAGAATGCGAAGGACGTTGAAGCAGGAGGACGATACGGGGTTGACTTGTCTGGACATTGAGAGAGAGGAGTCTAGAATGAAGCCAAGGTTACGTGCATGGTCTGTGGGTGTGGGTGCTGATCCCAGAGCGGAAGGCCACCAAGAGTCGTCCCAGGCAGAGGGGGAGGATCCTAGGATGAGCACCTCCGTTTTGTCTGAGTTGAGTTTTAGGCGGCTCTGTTGCATCCATTCGGCTACCTCTTTCATACCTTCGTGAAGATTGGTTTTGGCGGTGTTGGGGTATTTGGTGAGGGAAAGGATTAGCTGGGTGTCATCCGCGTAGGATATGATGTTGAGGTTGTGTTGACGTGCGATGGAGGCGAGAGGACTCATGTAGACGTTGAAGAGGGTGGGACTGAGTGAGGAACCTTGAGGTACGCCGCAGATGACTTCGGTGGGCTCTGAGTAGGATGGGGGGAGTCGGACTCTCTGGGTTCTCCCAGCTAGGAACGAGATGATCCAGTCCAAGGCTTTTCCTTGTATGCCGATGTTGTTGAGGCATTGTATGAGGGTGCTGTGACAGACAGTGTCGAAGGCGGCGGAGAGGTCGAGTAGAATGAGGGCCACTGTTTCTCCGTTGTCCAGGAGTGCTCGGATGTCGTCGGTCGCCGCAATGAGGGCGGTTTCGGTGCTGTGTTTGGCTCGAAAGCCGTTCTGTGAGGGATCCAGGGAGTTGTTGGATTCAAGGAAGGCTGCGAGTTGGCTGTTGACGGCTTTCTCGATGACTTTGGCCGGGAAAGGTAGGAGGGATATGGGTCGGTAGTTTTTCAGTTCTGAGGGGTCTGCTGTGGGTTTTTTCAGAAGGGCGCTGAGTTCGGCGTGTTTCCAGATTTCTGGAAAGGTGGCAGAGTTGAAAGAGCAGTTGATGACATCGCGGAGTTGGGGAGCGATGATGGAGTCAGCTTTGTTGAAGATGTAGTGGGGACAGGGGTCAGAAGGTGAGCCAGAGTGGATTGAATTCATGAGGCGAATGGTGTCTTCAGTGGTGATTGGGTTCCAGGAGCAGAGGTAGTTAGTTGGAGGGGTGGGATCTGAAGGGGGTGGGGCGGGTTGGTCACTAGGAGTATTCTTGAAGCTATTGTGGATGTCGGCAATTTTGTTGTAGAAGAAGGAGGATAGCGCATCGCAGAGGTCTTGGGAGTTAGTGATGTCGTTGGATGCTGCGGAAGGGTTGGTGAATTCTTTGACGATATTGAAGAGTTCCTTGCTGTTATGAGAATTGTTGTCGAGACGGTCCTTGAATGCTGATTTCTTGGCGGATCGAATCAGTTGGTGGTGTTTGCGGGTGGCTGTCTTGAGGGAGGCCATGTTGTCTGAGGTTTGTTCTTTTCTCCAATTCTTCTCCAGGGTGCGGCAAGTCTTCTTGGATTTTTTAAGGTCATCATTGAACCAGGGAGCCTTTTTGCTGGATGATTTCAACTGGTGTTTTTCCAGGGGTGCTAGTTCATCCGCACTGTGGGTAATCCATTGCCTGAGGTTGGTGGCCGCTTGGTCTGGGTCCATTGCTAGGGTAGGAGGGTTTTGGTTGAGTGATGTGAGGAGTTGGTCGGTGGTGATTTTGTTCCATTTTCTCCGGGGAATGGGTTGTGGACAATTGTGGGTCAGTGTGGTTTTGTAGCTGAAGTGAACACAGCTGTGGTCCGTCCAGTGGAGAGCTGTAGTGTGATCGAAGGAGATGTGCTTGCTGGAGGTGAAGATAGGGTCGAGCGTGTGTCCGGCTGTGTGAGTGGGGGTGTCAACAAGTTGTTTGAGTCCGAGATTGGACATGTTGTCCAGCAGGGTGGTGGAGTTGTTGTCGAGTATGTTTTCAAGGTGGTAGTTGAAGTCTCCTAGAAGAATGTAGTTCTCGGAGGCGAGGGCGTGCTGGCTGACGAAGTCTGTGATGTCGTCGCTGAATTGAGATCGGGTGCCTGGGGGCCTGTAAATGAGGGTGCCTCTAAGGTTTGTCCTGGGGATCGGTGTGGATCTGAAAGTGGAGATGTTCGGCGGTTGCAAGATTGTCGTCAGAGCTGGTTGTGATTTTGATGGTGCTTCTATGGACGATGGCGATGCCTCCTCCAGTTTGATTGGTGCGGTCTTTTCGAATGATCTTGTAAGTATCCGGTATGGCTATGGCGATGTCAGGGGCAGAGGATGCGTTCATCCATGTTTCAGTAAGGAAGGCGATGTCAGGTGACGCAGTGTCGATTAGGTCCCAGAGTTCTGTTGCATGTCTGTGGACCGAGCGGGTGTTCAGTAGGATGCACTTCAGGTTGTTGGGTTCGGAGCTGTGTGTGGAGGAAGTGTGTTTGGTGAGGGTTCTGAAGCAGTTGAACTTGCAGGAGAGGCAGGAGAATGGTCCGTGGATACGTCCAGGGGTAGCTGCGCAGCATAGTGGGGTGCGTCCGGGGTTGAGGGCGAGGAGAGTGGCGGCATCGTATGTGACTCTGGGGGGTTGGGAGCGGCAAGGAGCAGGGGGTCTGGCGCTGGGCGCTTCAAGCTGGGCTTGAAGAGGTTTGAAGAAGGAGACTCGCCTTTTCTGCCCCGGGTGTCCTTCTAACCCGGAGCTGTGTGCCTGCTTATTATAGAGCGTACCCCACGCCAAATAATTTTTGGGAGTATCCATGAGTAGTAAAGTGAACTGCCTAGTCCGTATTGTTTAAAAATGTGTATTCTGTTTCAAGGTTGGCATTAGTGCCATGTATTTAGTTTCAGATATTGTGTTAGTAGATTTGTATCTATTTGCAATTTGTGTTTAAAAAAATCCTAAATGCGATGGGGGTGTGTGGAGCCTGGCTTTGGCTGGCGGTGTGTGTGGTTTGGTGCTTGGCTGGCTGTGTGCGTGGTTTGGCGCTTGGCTGGTGGTGTGTGTGGCCTGGCGCTTGGCTGGCAGTGTGGGTGGACTGGCGCATGACTTGTGGTGTGCGTGGACTGGCGCTTAGCTGGCGGTGCGCGTGGATTGGCGCTTGGCTGGTGCTTGACTGGCGGTGTGCATGGACTGGCGCTTGGCTGGCAGTGTGCGTGGACTGGCGCTTGGCTGGCGGTGTGCGTGGACTTGTGCTTGGCTAGCAGTGTGGGTGGACTGGCGCTTGGCTGGCGGTGTGCGTGGTTTGGCGCTTGGCTGGCGGTGTGCGTGGACTGGCGCTTGGCTGGCGATGTGCGTGGACTGGCAATTGGTTGGCGTTGTGCCTGAACTGGCGCTTGGATGGTGGTGTGCGTAGATTGGTGCTCGGCTGGCGGTGTGTAAGTAGTGACTTGCTGCTGGTCGCTACACACATTGCTAGCTGAGTGCCACTCCACACAATCCATCAGTTTGTGTAGTTGCTGTGTCTGGAATGTGTGCGTGGGAAAGTGATGGGCCCTTGAATGGCGCTATCTGCTGGTGTGAGTGTTGTAATGTGAAGGGCCAGCGGCTGGCGATGTGAATGTTTTGTATGTGTCACACGTATGAAAGGTGTATGAATGGCCTGTAAAGAGGTTGGTGCCTTGTCGTGGCTTTACAGCTCACGAGCTGTGAGTCAATGGTTCAGTTTCTTGTCCTTTCAATTATTAACGGTGCATTTCACTTTTGTGAAATGACTTGTTAATACAATTGTATATATTGAATCGTAACTCGCCCTCGTGCCAAATCCAACCAGTATGTGTGTGTGCTTGAGGAGTAGATGGCTGTGCATAAATATTTGTCTTTTTTTGTCTTTTTGAAACAGGTTGTACTTTGTCCCTTTTTGTAAATGTTGTAATGTCTTGGTTTTGTGAATGATCTTGTGTGTATCAGGTATGAAAGGTGCGTGAATGGCCAATAAAACGGTTGGTGCCTTGTGGCTTTACAGCTCATGAGCTGCGAGTCAATGGTTTGGTTTTTGTTCATTTAATTATTGACAGTGCATTTCATTTTTGTGAAATCTCTTGTTAATCAAATTAAAGGTATTGAACCATTACTCGCCCTCGTGCCAAATCCAACCAGTATGTGTCTGTGTTTGATAAATTGATAGCTGTGATGGAATCTTTGTCTTCTGAGTCTCTCTGTCAAGGTGTACATTCCATCTAAGAATAACCTCCTAAATGTAGATATTATTGTTAAAGCGATACAAAAGGGGATGATGGACGGAGAGTTTGAACAAATCAAACACTCACCCCCAGTCAACTGATCTGGGTTTAATCCATCACCATTCTTTAGTTCACTCAGCCACCCCAGTTCAGACATGGCTATATGCAAATCAGTCTGACCCTGTGCCTTATGGGAACAGTCCAGCCCGAACTGCCAAGCCATGTCTTCCCTGGACCGGAAACAAGCATCCTGGGACCGGTTTCGGATTCATAATCCTCATCAGCCAGGCTATCTTGAATCCAGTGGCCAAGTGAACAAGGGACTCACGTCTGAGCATACCCTGCCACACTTAGGGCGAACAAAGCGATACAAAAGGGGATGATGGACGGAGAGTTTGAACAAATCAAACACTCACCCCCAGTCAACTGATCTGGGTTTAATCCATCACCATTCTTTAGTTCACTCAGCCACCCCAGTTCAGACATGGCTATATGCAAATCAGTCTGACCCTGTGCCAGCCTGGGTGGGTGAAACAGAAACTGTATGTGTGCATATACTTTGAATGGATGGATGCCTGGAGCATGGTATTATCTGACTCTTAGATAGCACATGTGTATCTAGAGAGAGTAGATGGTCACTGGATGAACTAAGTGTTACCTTGAAGAGCATGTAACACCGCACCCGCACGTCCGTTCCATTGTAGGGAAGGCAAGGAAAAGAAATTGTAAATTTGTCCAATACTACCATGAATAGTAGCAGTAGTTTGTATTGCAACTGCAAGCACAGCATATATCCGGTTATTACGGTGGACACTCCGTACCTCTCTTAATAACTTTAGTTTAGTAGTAGTACGTCATTCATGTGTGGGTGTATCACTGTTCACTCAATAATAAGCAAAGCACCTAAAGTCATCCCATATGTCATCAAATACATCCCATGTGAAGTGATAGATAATCAAATTATTTAGCTTCTTCATTTTCCTTTTCTAGTACTCATTTGCACTGTAGGGTGAAAGGTAAATTAATTAAGCAGTAGCCCTTGTAACAGAGTATTCTCAGTGCCACCCGTAATAGAAAAGTAATAGCTTCACCACCTGCATGTACTGGACCGGTACACTAACGCAAGTCTGTCTCACTCATCATGGTGTGCGTCTGTTTTTCTCGGGTGCAAGTTCACTGCGCTGGCATTCTGCCGGCTTGCATAAGATAACATACCAATTTTCCTAAACAAGAGAGAAGAAGAAGAATAAGACTGGTGTACTGTCATAGTCAACTGTAATGGAAGTCCATAGTGGTCATATAATTTGTTCATTAAACTCCCACTAATGTTAGAGCAACGATGCAGAAGTGGGTGGTTAGATAGATACTGTCCTCAATAGTTATGTACTGTGCTTTCAATTTGCTACTTGTACTGTGACACAACTTTCGGCTCAATCACTTTGTGTTATTAATGTTAAGGAGCATTGGTTACAGACTATGTCTTTCTTTCTTCATATAGTTGCTCCTTCCAAATCGACATCACGGAGGGAGCAGGCTCGAATGGCCCGGCAACGGAGGCTGGATGCCACTGTCGCCGAATATCGGCGGCTGGTGGCCCTGGAGGAGGAGGGCACGCAGTCAACCGGTGGAACCACAACATCCTCCACTGGGACAGCTGCATCCTCCTCCGTGCCCCCACGGGCTGCCAGCCAGCGCAGTGCTCCAGCGGTACGGAGCCGGGCTAACAAAGCCAACCGTCACCGCCAAGCAGCAAAAAGACCAGCTGCCCCCCACAGGAGTTGCAAGGCACCCCAGCGCCGCTTAGGACTCAGAGTGTCGTACCTGGAGCAGGAGGTCCATAACTATAAGAACTTGGTGGAGGGCCTCCGCTTCGACCATGCCACCCTCCGCAAGGAGTATGATGCCCTGGCCGCAAAATTCACCAGCACCCTCCAGTAGTGGAGTGTCCCTTGCCCTTTTTTTAGAGACTTTTGGGGGGTGGGATTTGGGAGTTGGGTTCTTTTTGGGACTTTTGAAAGACAATCGTTGGGGTTAGGGAGGGTCTTTAGGGAGATTATTTTGTTAGGGCTACATAAATATACTTTTTTAAACTTTATCTGACCATACCTGTTTTTTACTGCTTTTCAGTCTGGTGGGTGGGGGCTTAACAGTAAGTTTGTTTTCCTGAAGAGTCCTAGGACTTTAGTAGTACTACCGTCAATCTCTCGTCTAGTCCTAATACTCCATTATACTACTTCCCACCAAACGCTTATCTTACCTGTAATTTGTGTTAGAAATTAGGGCTAGGCCCAGGGCTGGCTCCACGGGAAATGGGGATTAAGGTTGGCAATCCTGGGCGGATTAAATTTCCTCGTTGCGGTGGTACTAGTGGTGTGACACAGTGGCAGTTGCATGCCTATGGAAAAAAAGAAAACGAAACCTGGTTTGTCCTTACTGTAGCATTACAACGGTTACGGTACGATAGAGAATATAGCAGGTGACAGTACACTAGAACAGTGACACAATGTAGCCTAACAAATGGTAAAGTATTGCAAGTATAACTAGTACTTGCGTTGAATTTATTTGACATTGGCTCCTACTACTACAAGAAATAGTACTGAAGCTGAGTAAGTCTAGAATATATCCTCGTATTCCTTCACCAGCCTGTTGCTATGACCTTATCCAGCAAGTGTGTGGAATTATTGATGTCATTTAGTCAGACATCAAGCAAAACCACACAGCCCGGGGGAAGAGGGTTAGGGTTTGGAAAATGGATGGGAATGGGGGTTTCTTTTTGGGTAGGTTTTGTTGAGAGAAGAAAAAAAAAGCACAGCATGGACAAACAATAATTGAAGATAAAGAAATCTTTGGGTACAAACTAAAGCTAACCACATGCAGTCACACTCATAGAAGAAAACAATGGATACTGTATCTGTATTCTGTATGTTGTTGGAGTTGTCCTGTTGAATTTGGTAAGTAAGTTGCATGCAGCAAACAATTCCTCTTATTAGCGGCACTCCTCCATTCCAGCTGACGCTTCGTCCATCAATGTTGGTGACCAGTGACCACTGACAGAAGACACCCTGTCCACTGCCTGCCTGGCGGATGTTGACTGAAACCCGGCATGTAATTATTGAACGGAAAACAGGAAGTGCTATTACAATACCACTGATAAATAAATATAAGGTATGTACGCTGTGTGGTGCAAAAAGTCACACTTTGATTTTCCTAATAGACAGTACAATATTTTTGAAATTGCGTAATCTGTCTGAGTCACCTTTTTAAGGATAAATAAGTATGGCCAAATTAATTTAGCGGATCTTTCCCCTCAAGCTAGGTGTACTGTAAACTGTGTTTTAGAACAAAATTAGACCTTCCCAGCAATGCTCCCACCAAGACCCTTACTAAAGCCAGTCGCAAAAATGTAGAAGACCCCCAATCAGATCTCAAAAAACGAGGCCTAGCAGAAAAATGGTGACAAAATGTACTTTGAAAGTAAAAGTAGGCCCAAATACACCCTTACCCACCGTGGATTGTATTCAAACCACTTGCAAGCAAGCAAAAGTATCCATAGCCAGCATCGCTCCAAGAGTGCTCTAAGACCCCAGAACTCAGTTGCAAAAATCTAGAACACCCCGAAACACATGCAATCCTGCTGCTAGGGCTAACCCTAACGAACCCTAAGTTACAAAAAGTGCCAAAAGGCTTTTCCTTATGGATTTTGTCCAAACCACTTCTATCCGGTATTAGACCTTCCCAGGAATGCCCCAAGAGACCCGCCAACCCACCCGCAAAAAAGCACGCGACAACACCCCCAAACAGCCAAAAAGCAAAATCTCATACTTACAATATCTCTCGGCCTTCGGTCCAAACGCGCTGTGCAGCTAGGTCATCATCATAACTCCTGTTTTCCACCACGGATTTCCTGAAAAGCAAATGCAATCAAGATTAGACTGTCGCAGCAGTGCGTCGACAGAGACCCCGCAACCCACCCACAAACACCAGGAAGCCCCCCAAACAGTCCCCCGAAAACGCTACATTGAGCAAGATGTCAGAAGAAATAGCAAAAAAAAGGCTTTTCCTTATGGATTTTGTCCAAACCACTTCTATCCGGTATTAGACCTTCCCAGGAATGCCCCAAGAGACCCACCAACCCACCCGCAAAAAAGCACGCGACAACACCCCCAAACAGCCAAAAAGCAAAATCTCATACTTACAATATCTCTCGGCCTTCGGTCCAAACGCGCTGTGCAGCTAGATCATCATCATAACTCCTGTTTTCCACCACGGATTTCCTGAAAAGCAAATGCAATCAAGATTAGACTGTCGCAGCAGTGCTCCCAGACCCCAAAACTCACCCACAAACACCCGGAACCCCACCAAAGAGCACCTCAAAGGCAAGCAAGTCCGCAAAAACGGCAAGAAATTTCCGCCTCATATTTGGTCCAAAACACTTTTATCCGTTATTAGAGCTTCACAGCAATGGGCCCAGAGCCGTCAACTCACCCGCAAAGAAGTAGAACACCCCCACAAGTGCTGAGTCTTTCTTCATTGGGTGTAATCCAGCCCTCTGCTTTGAGGGAAATAGGAGGAGTAGGATAGAGGAGAATGTTCTTCTGAACTTGTGAACCTGAGGCATGTAGACTGCGGCACCTTCAAATCAATAAGCAAACAAGTGAAGACAGTTCTGCTGATGGGCTTGTTTTTGGGATTAGGTGATTAAAGTTTGAATTAAATTAACTGTGCAAAACAAAGAAAGACAGACACACAGGAATAAAAGTGAATAAGGACGAAAAAGAAAGTTATTGACTCATTGTCTCATTTTCAGGGCTCGGTGTCAGGGAATAAGAAGAAGATTTCGTCATCATACTCTGCGAATTCAGGCAGGATGAGGTCAGCGTCAACGAACAGAGAACAAATCCCCTCATCTACGTTGCCGTCCTCCTCGTCTTCATGCGGCGTGCTTTCTCGTACTTTGTAATCTGGTGGTATGAGGTGCTGATTCATCTTGATCATTGTTAGCCTCTCCACATTTTTGGGCGAGAGGCGGCTCCGTTTGGGAGTTACAATGCCACCAGCAGCACTGAAAACACGTTCAGAAGACACACTTGCGAGTGGGCAAGACAAATAGTTTATAGCCAGGTTGGAGAGCTGTGGCCACAATTGTTTTTTCCCATGCCAATACTGCAATGGCTCATCATTAAGAAAGACCTCTGTTGAGTCATTCAGATAGTCCTGCACCATCGACTCAAGGTCCTCAACGGTTTCTCCACTTTGCTTACTTTTTGCTGTGCCTGTGACCTTTTTTTGAGAACCATACCCAAGCAAAGTTAGCCAATCCGCTTCAGCAGCCACTGTTACTCTTGTGTGTGGTGCAGATGATCCGGTTGCCGGTGTCTTTAACGGCTGAGAGGTCACTTGTGCCACAGCCACAGGTGCAGAAGTGGATTCTTTTGACTGGGGATGGCCTGCTGATGCTGATGCTGATGTACTGCCTTCTCCTTCAATATCCTGCCGTTCTTTTTCAAACCTCTTGGCTGACCAGGCTAGCCAACGTTTGTACTTTTTAACATCTTCATCAGCAAAAGGAAAGAATGCTTGGCCTGCCAGCGCCTTTTTGTAGCGTGGATCCAGAATAGTAGCACAAATGTAATGCTGTTCTGAGTTGATCTTTTTAAGAAGTTCATCACCACGTAGGCGCTCTAATAATTTCTCCGACAAAAGAAAAGGGTCTTTGTTTTTTTCATCTTTTTCTAACTCAGAAGACACCGCCTTCAGTTGGTGCTCCAGCATGCACAACAATGGGATAGCTTTTCCCAAATTACAGTCCTCCTGGCTGACTGCACGCGTGAAGAACTCAAAAGGACGAAGCATGTCTGTCAGGCTTTTAACTATGTCCCATTGCGCCGCACCCATCCGCAGGTCCTTCTGAGCTGTACCCTCTTTTAAGAAATAGTGATCGAGTACCGTATACTGCTCATACAGACCCTCAAGCATGTAGAAGGTTGAGTTCCAACGTGTTGCCACCTCCTGGATGAGTGCTTTCACTGGCATTCGACGTTCAAGTAGCAGGCTCCTCAGATGCTTCCGGGCCTTAAAAGAATGGCTGAAATGGTTGCACATTTTGCGGCAGGTGGCCATTACCTCGCACGCTGGACTGTCTTTATCACTCAAGAATTTTTGAACTACCAGGTTGATACAGTGCGCCAAACACGGCACTCTGAAATAGTGACCCAGCGCCATGGCCTTAACTACATTGGCGCCATTAACCGTGGAAACATAACCAATCTTGCGTTTTTTTGGGGACAGCCAGTGAAAGACCTTTTTGTTAAACTCGTCCAAAATGTTTTGTGATGTGTGACTTTTCTCCAAGCCAAACATGGCTAGTGTTGCATGTTTACGAGCAGCTTTAAAAACTTGCTCCGGGTAAACACCTGCGTTTAGCTTTGCTTTAACACCTGAAAAAGAGACCCAGTGTGCAGTGATGCACATGTAATCAGCGCCTGCGCCACTGGTCCACATGTCTGTTGTCAGATGTATTGTGTGAACAGCACTCTTCTGCAAAGCTGCCCCAATCGCCTCCAGCACATCTTCATGTAGTGCTGGAACCGCAACTCTGGCAAAATAGAACCGACTAGAAACCTTCCATTTAGGGCAGAGCGTTGCCACTAATTCTAGAAAACCTACCGCTTCTACAAAAGAAAAAGGGAGAAGGTCCACAGCTAGCATTTTAGCCAGCTTAGTGTTATACAGACGCGTCAGTGGGTGGTTGCGTTCATATGGCGCATCTGAAGAAAACATGGTTCTAATGTTGCCCTGGACCAAGCATTTACGGGATGATAATGACTTCGTTGACCCAATTATGCTCGCTGGTGAACTTTTGCGCGTTGATGTCTCACTCGCTCCAACACTCTTAGTGTGCCTCACATGGGGTGTGCTGCTGACAGGGGTACTGGGTGTAAGTGAAGTGTTTGACACGTCTTCTTCCTCCTCCTCATCATCAGATGCAACATCAACGTTTTCTTGACTTCCAATTCGGGCTTCCTTGATCGCCTTTAGGTGCGCAAACCATTGGACAGTGTGCTGTCTCCTAAGATGACCTCTCTGGCCTCCGGTACCATAGTTGGTACCAAACTTACCTAGACTAACTGCAACCTTACAAATGGTACAAATGGCGAACTTTTCCCTTTTTGGGCAAACAGTAAAGAAGTCCCAAACTGGGGACTTGAAGTGTCTGTGGGGGCCAGAGGAGGCAGCGATACTGGTGGTGGTGGTCATGCTGCTAATGCCAGATGAAGTGGAGGATCTGGATTGCCCAACTTTTGTACGTTGTGCACTTTCACCGCCACTAATTAAGGTTGAGGTTGATGGAGGTCCCTTCTTGTGAGAAAGAAATATGGAAGCGGTACGAGTAGGTGTACTACTTAACTCCAATGATTGTGGTGTTTCCACTGCCTCCTCGCCGACAACATCATCATCATCACGCTCAGCAGCTTTTCGGGCTAGGGTCAAAATGTCTGTTTGCTGCATGCCCGCTGGGGCTGCAGTGACCTTTATGATGACTGGGTCGTCGTTGTCAGAGTCTTCATCAGCAGCAGTATCCGCCACTTCTTGTTGAGCCTCATCATCACACTCCATAACTCTGAGACTTTGGACGAGCTTCCTTTTACGCTTAACTACCTTTGTCAGATCATGTGCCTCACTCTCAGACGGCAGTGGTGCTGGTTCCCAATTTTGATCCGTATCATCAGAAGGAGGTGTGCTTGAAGAAGATGTAGACACCACCCTTGATCTGTCCTTGCTAGGGGTGTGGAAGACAATGAATGATCATCAGGAGGAGTGTCTATCTCAAATGATACCTCGCCTTGATTGTCGATTTCCTGATGTGCCCCTACTTCGGGAGGAACAACTATTGTGGGCACTTGTGACCCTCCAT
This sequence comes from Lissotriton helveticus, assembly GCF_964261635.1. Lineage (NCBI taxonomy): Eukaryota > Metazoa > Chordata > Amphibia > Caudata > Salamandridae > Lissotriton > Lissotriton helveticus. Next base: position 513,232,143 of record NC_136061.1, on the reverse strand, counting down.
GCACCTCTGCTTGCGCATCTCCTTGCGCTGCCTCTCCTTCCACATGTACTTGGGCTTGTACTTGCACATGTGGTTTTTGTTGCGGTTGTGGTTGTTCACTCGTCAGATGAGTTACAACAACCTGTGTTGATTGAGGGACATTGCTGCTACTTTCTTGCGATGAGCCAACATCACTGGTCGATGGTGATTGAACAACTAGACTAAGTGCCTCTGCAGCACTGAAGGGCTTGGACTTAAGTTGGCGTGGTGGTGGCACTGAGCCCAATGGAGCGGGGGTGCTGCTCCCAGCTTGGTCCCCAGCAGATCCCGCTGCTGCTGCAGGCATACTTTTTTTTTTACTCCCAAAAAAAGGGGCGGCCTGCACACCAGTCTCCTTGGTAACTTGCTTCTTCTGCTCCTTACTGGCAACTTTCTTGCTAGAGGAGCTACGGGTAACTTTTTTTGGGGCCATCTTCTTCAGAACAGCAGGCAGCAGTTGCACGAGTTGCAGAGTTGTCTGTGTCCAGACGTGACGTCGCGTGACGTTATGCTGCACACACACACCGCTGCAGGACTTCTTCCTGGCACTGGTGGTTCTCTAGAGTCTTGTGCACCTAAAAGCAATGGAAGGCAGAGGAACATCAGTACAGTTATACACCCCAAAAAATGGAAAAACACAGAAAAATAAGCACAATCCCATGCCATCCATGATGTTTACATTCAAGACACCACACAGAAAGACTAGGCCCATGCAACACTCACTAACCCTGGGGATAATGGATGAAAAGTAGGCTAAATAAGTGCAGGCCTCAGACACTGCCTCTCTTCAAAATGGCCCCTTGCACCCCAAGCACATGTTGCCTGTACCAGCCAGCACTCAAGATGGCCACCACCACCACCCACATGGCCAGTCCACATCAACAGTACACCCCAAAAAAACAGAAAAACACCCAAAAATCACCACAATCCAATGCCATCCAGTATGTTTACCTTAAAGAGAGTGAGACCCCACAGGCACACTCAGTCCATGCACCACTACCCCTGGGCAAAAGGCCACACCAGCAGCCCCAAAAAAACGACAAAAAACACAAAAAACAGCACAATCCCAGCCCATCCATGGCCTCAATGGTGTTTAAATTCAATAGGACACCCCACAGAAAGACTGGGCCCATGCAACACTCACCACCCCTGGGCAAAGGGCCCCACCAGCAGCCCCAAAAAACGACAAAAACCACAAAAATCAGCACAATCCAAGCCCATCCATGGCCTCAATGGTGTTTAAATTCAAGAAGACACCCCACAGAAAGACTAGGCCCATGCAACACTCACTACCCCTGGGGATAATGGATGAAAAGTAGGCTAAATAAGTGCAGGCCTCAGACACTGCCTCTCTTCAAAATGGCCCCTTGCACCCCAAGCACATGTTGCCTGTACCAGCCAGCACTCAAGATGGCCACCACCACCACCACCCACATGGCCAGTCCACATCAACAGTACACCCCAAAAAAACAGAAAAACACCCAAAAATCACCACAATCCAATGCCATCCAGGATGTTTACCTTAAAGAGAGTGAGACCCCACAGGCACACTCAGTCCATGCACCACTACCCCTGGGCAAAAGGCCACACCAGCAGCCCCCAAAAAACGACAAAAAACACAAAAAACAGCACAATCCCAGCCCATCCATGGCCTCAATGGTGTTTAAATTCAAGAGGACACCCCACAGAAAGACTGGGCCCATGCAACACTCACCACCCCTGGGCAAAGGGCCCCACCAGCAGCCCCAAAAAATGACAAAAACCACAAAAATCAGCACACTCCAAGCCCATCCATGGCCTCAATGGTGTTTAAATTCAAGAAGACACCCCACAGAAAGACTAGGCCCATGCAACACTCACTACCCCTGGGGATAATGGATGAAAAGTAGGCTAAATAAGTGCAGGCCTCAGACACTGCCTCTCTTCAAAATGGCCCCTTGCACCCCAAGCACATGTTGCCTGTACCAGCCAACACTCAAGATGGCCACCACCACCACCCACATGGCCAGTCCACATCAACAGTACACCCCAAAAAAACAGAAAAACACCCAAAAATCACCACAATCTAATGCCATCCAGGATGTTTACCTTAAAGAGAGTGAGACCCCACAGGCACACTCAGTCCATGCACCACTACCCCTGGGCAAAAGGCCACACCAGCAGCCCCAAAAAAACGACAAAAAACACAATAAACAGCACAATCCCAGCCCATCCATGGCCTCAATGGTGTTTAAATTCAAGAGGACACCCCACAGAAAGACTGGGCCCATGCAACACTCACCACCCCTGGGCAAAGGGCCCCACCAGCAGCCCCAAAAAACGACAAAAACCACAAAAATCAGCACAATCTAAGCCCATCCATGGCCTCAATGGTGTTTAAATTCAAGAAGACACCCCACAGAAAGACTAGGCCCATGCAACACTCACTACCCCTGGGGATAATGGATGAAAAGTAGGCTAAATAAGTGCAGGCCTCAGACACTGCCTCTCTTCAAAATGGCCCCTTGCACCCCAAGCACATGTTGCCTGTACCAGCCAGCACTCAAGATGGCCACCACCACCACCCACATGGCCAGTCCACATCAACAGTACACCCCAAAAAAACAGAAAAACACCCAAAAATCACCACAATCCAATGCCATCCAGGATGTTTACCTTAAAGAGAGTGAGACCCCACAGGCACACTCAGTCCATGCACCACTACCCCTGGGCAAAAGGCCACACCAGCAGCCCCAAAAAAACGACAAAAAACACAAAAAACAGCACAATCCCAGCCCATCCATGGCCTCAATGGTGTTTAAATTCAAGAGGACACCCCACAGAAAGACTGGGCCCATGCAACACTCACCGCCCCTGGGCAAAGGGCCCCACCAGCAGCCCCAAAAAACGACAAAAACAACAAAAATCAGCACAATCCAAGCCCATCCATGGCCTCAATGGTGTTTAAATTAAAACAGTTGTATCATGCACCCATAACCAACACTGGTCCTACTGGATACTGTGGCTACCCACAATATATTTTATTTAATGTTCTGAAAAAGTTCCAAAATTGTAGTTGCAGCAACTGTAATGCCCCAAACAAACTTCCTTGTGAAAGTTGATTTCTAATCCAAAAGTGATCCAAAGAAAGTCAAAAAGGCCTCAAATCCAAATATCCAGCAGCACCCACAAAAAGTAATCCTTCCAGGTCAAGGTCCAAATGAAAGTGACCAGCACATGAAGAAAGCACTGGGAGGAGCCTGCTGGACAGGAACAGGAAGTTGGAGACTGTGGGGCACTTCCTTCCTCCCCCCCAAAAAAATGGACTCCTTGAAAAAAAAAGGCCATGCAGAATTGTGCAGAATTGCTAAATCTCTATTTCGCGAGTGCGAGATTGTTCCTTTCCCCCGCAACTACGTGTTCGCAATTGCGAACTCTCGCGAGGCGTGCTGTGCAAGGTGGCAAGCCGCGATTACGTGTTCGCGGGCGCCAAACTCCCGCGGGATCCCGCAGCAAGATCCAAAATGGCGCAGCACTAGCAAAATATGATCGAGAAAAACAACTCGCCAAACGCTGAATGACGGAAAGTGAACGCCGTGAACCACGCCGCGCGCCGCAATATTGTATCACCAAGCAAAAAATCCGCATCGAGCGAATTCACGGATTTTCGACAAATTCGCGAGAGTTCGCGGATTGCGAATTTGCCGAAAATCCGAAAAATCCGCGAGCGGAGCGGATTTTACGCCCATGCTTACTCTCTTTGACAATCTTGCTGGTGGTTAGGAAACTTGTGAAATGGTGTGTTTGTTGCTTTTTGCACAGGGACGCCTACTCTACATCACAGCTGCGTGGCTCCTGCCCCGTCATAGCAAACAGCAGTGCCCCGAGGTCGGCACCTCGAGACACTGCAGGAGCCAGCCCTGGAGGCGGCAGTCCCTAGGGCCATCACAGGCTCCAGGAGGGGGGCCGTGCCGCACCCCTCCCAACATGACGGAAGCCCCGGGGAGATGGTGGTCATTGGGGCTGTCGGGGTCCCAGCGGGCCCCTGCTATTATTTTTTTTTAATGGCCCGGGGCCTAGCCCACCTGGGGGCCTCATTACAATAAAATTTGGGAACCTGTGCTTCATTTTTTTTTTTAAATGTCAGTGGGATTCGCGACTCTAGCGCACATTTTACAAATTTTTCTTTAAAAAATGCTTTTTTTGGCCCTGGGTGTCCTTCTGAGACCCCTGAGCAGGCCTAGGGGGTCAGGGTGTTTCTACCCTGCCCCCTTCTCTTGTTTTATATCTTTGTTTCTCTGTTTTCTGGAGACTCGCTTCTACTGAGTCACAAGATGGCTGCCAACACTTCCTAGTTTTGAGTGTTGACAGCAAATTAGAATGAAGCTGATGGTCGAGAGGGGTCGGGACTCCACCGCGGCCATAGATATCAAAACTTTTATTTTTTGCATTGTTTTCTCAGCAACTACTGAACGTATGTACACAATTTTAAAAAAAGGTTGCTTTCTGAACCAAGTGCTACCTTTTTGCCAAATTTGGGGTAATTCCGTTCAGCAGTAGCCCGCCTCAAAATTTCCTATGGAATTTAACATGGGAAAAACGCGTTTTGGGACCCCTCTTTTTTCTCAGCCTCTGCTTAACGAATCACGCCCAAACTTTCAGGATAGGAGCTGACCTGGATAAACTTTTGTTTTGAGAATTACACAAACATTCTTCAAATGACGCCAAAGTTATTAGTAAATCAAAAAAATGCTTTTCCTATGGAAACCAGGTTCTAGCTATAACTACCTACTGGCAACTGCCAGTAGGTAGCATATATATATATATATATATATATATATATATACATAGACATTGAGTCTTTATATACTAGCATTAACCACGAACAAGGCTTGAAAGGAGTAGAACGTTTTCTTAAAACTCGTCCGGCTGAATATGTGTCACATAACAAAATGATAATGTCACTAATTAAATGGTGTCTTGAGAACAATTACTTTGCCTTTGGTAAGGAATACTACAGACAGAAAAGAGGAGTGGCCATGGGGGCCTGCTTTTCCCCGAGCTATGCGTGCTTGCACGTAGGGTTCTGGGAGAGGCAGGTCCTCATGGACCAACATCAAAATGAGATGGAAAACAGGATTTGTTTGTGGCTGCGTTTTATAGACGACGTTTTTGTTATCTGGAGAGGAGATAGCCTAAGTGCCATGGAATTTGTAGAAAAAATTAATGTGAATGACTACAATCTGTTCTTTACCTCGCATCAGAGTACCAGTAAAATTGAATTTCTTGATGTTCAGGTAATAGTAACTAATAACAAACTGGCAACAACAGCATATAGGAAACCTACAGCAGGGAATGCAATTCTCCATGCGTCTAGCACACACCCCAAGCACTTAATAGCGAGCATTCCCTATGGCGAGGTATTGCGACTCAAGCGGATCTGTAGTTCTCCTGAAGAATATGAGAAGTGCAGAAATGAAAGCATAGAAAGACTCCGTGCCAGAGGATACACAGAAGATACACTCGCAAGAGCCATTAGTAGAGCTGACATTAAATCAAGAGCTGAATTATTGCCTACACATAGAAGATCTGAAGGGGGAGTAGAATCAGATAAAGACACAGATGCGCAAAGATTAATAACTACATTTAGCAGGCAGGAGCGCAAAATAAGAGCTATATTAAATAAAAATTGGCCAATTGTGCTGACAGACAGCATCCTGAAGGAAGACCTCCCTAATAAACCACAGGTAACATTCAGGAGATGTAAGAACATGGCTGTTCAACTGACACAATCACTGGGGGCAGGGGCAGCTGCTCCCACATGGATGCCAGTTAAACAAGGATTCTTCAAATGCTCCACATGTCGAGCATGCACCTTTGGTGTTAATACCAGTAAATATAGTACACCCTTTAGTAAGAATGAGTTCAAAATAAAGAGGAACTATGACTGCCGTACAGAATTTGCTGTATATATTCTCACGTGCACCTGCGGCCTAAGGTACGTGGGCAGTACGATAAAGCCGGTGCACGTGAGAATATTGCAGCATATCAGAGCAATGATCAACAGTGACTCCACCTACCCGGTGGCTAGACACTTTAAGGCGAGACATGACCAGAATATTAAGTGTCTATCCTACTATGTCATTGATGCAGTACCAACCCCGAGAAGAGGTGGGGACAGAGAGAGCTTGTTAAGGCAGCTGGAGACTAAATATATACTTAATCTTAATAGCAAGTCTCAAAATGGTTTAAACACCACTGAGGACATGCATACGTTTCTGTAGTAAATCTTGAATAAAATAGGAATCACAACTTAACCTGAGAAAGTCTTAAAAATTTAGTGTAAAAGAATGTCATTGATTAGCATCCACTTTCAAAAAAATCTTTTTTTTAAAAATTCACTTATTTTTTTCATTTGCACAGCATTATGCACTTTCTGTTGACTCGATGAGTTTTAATATCTTATGAGCTTTTAGGGGGGGTGGTTTTTGGATATCCAGGCTTGGATTTTTAATACCATGTAACCCAGTTTTAGCTCATAGGAAATAATTATCACAGGTTACATGGAGATTTTGCACAGAAACATGATTTGCACTAAAAAGCGTAATTTTGCACATAGTAGTTTTATAGACTTTCATGCCGAGATGTTTTAACTTCATATTGAATATTTCCATAAAGTTCTTAATATGAGATGTTTACATAATCTATGCATCAGAATGTACATACCAACTTTAGGCATCTATGCTGTTATTATCATCTAGACGCAATGATGCAAAGATAAGGAATATGAGAATTGAGTCTCTATACATGCATCTATATATGTTTAAATTATTTAAATTATTTAAATTAATCATTGTGCAAGGTTGAAAATCGTGAGATAATGCATTTATGCAGTAATCTGTACACAACGTCATAAACCAGAACCTATCCAATGTTTAAGCTGGTCGCTATTGATATACAAAGACATAGCGTCAACAGAAGTATTTCTTCACTGTTTGTCATCACATGACCGAAATGTTTGAAAAAATGAGTATTTAAGATTGTCACAAACTGCAGTGTCGCTATGTGATCAAGGTTACTGGATAACCGAAACGCGTCATGCCTGGAATACTATTTTGTGAGAGCAAATAAATCTTCCCACTGGAAACTTACCTGCTGCTGGGGGTCCTTCTTTCTGTTTGGTGTGGAATCGCAGAGGAAACAGAATTTGCTACGATATATATATATATAGCCAGTAGGTATATATAGTTAGGACCTAGCTACCATAGGAAATCTGCAACATTCTATTGGGAATAAATTTGGCACCGGTGGAGGAATGTGCGTGTATTTTTCCAAAATTTAGGCCAGCTCCGCTGAGCTCCTTCCCTGAAAGTTTCGGGAGGATTCGTGAAGTGGGGGCCGAGAAAAAAAGGGGGGTCCCAAAACGTGTTTTCCCCATGCTAATTTTCATAGGACTAATAGACAAGGCTACAACCCGAACCGCTGAATGGAATTACACCAAAATTTGCAAAATTGTTGGGACTGGTACGCAGAAGTGACTTTTCTATATTTGGTGAAAATTGCTCCAGTGGTTTTTATGAAAATTAACTTCAAAAACACATATATATCTTTATAAGCTTACGATGGATTTGGGCCCAGATCTTTGGACTGGGGTGAATGTGTGACATTGATCCACATTCTGTCCATCACTGTTGTGTTTGCAATTACCGCTCTCAGTGTACTGGGGATGCTCAGACGTGAGTCCCAGGCACTCCACACCACTGGAATCAAGCTAGCCGGGCTGATGAGAGGTGTTACCTCGAAACCGGGCCGGTCCTCGGATGCTTGTTTCCATTCTGGGAAGGACATGGCTTTTGTAGTTCGGACTGGACTGTTCCCATGGGGCACAGGGTCAGCGCTGATTTGCATATCGCCATTGTCTAACCCAGGGTGGTGTGGAGTGGAAAAACGATGGATTTGGGCCCAGATCTTTAGACTGGGGTGAATGTGTGACATTGATCCACATTCTGTCCATCACTGTTGTGTTTGCAATTACCGCTCTAAGTGTACTGGGGATGCTCAGACGTGAGTCCCAGGCACTCCACACCACTGGAATCAAGCTAGCCGGGCTGATGAGAGGTGTTACCTCGAAACCGGGCCGGTCCTTGGATGCTTGTTTCCGTTCTGGGAAGGACATGGCTTTTGTAGTTCGGACTGGACTGTTCCCATGGGGCACAGGGTCAGCGCTGATTTGCATATCGCCATTGTCTAACCCAGGGTGGTGTGGAGTGGAAAAACGATGGATTTGGGCCCAGATCTTTGGACTGGGGTGAATGTGTGACATTGATCCACATTCTGTCCATCACTGTTGTGTTTGCAATTACCGCTCTAAGTGTACTGGGGATGCTCAGACGTGAGTCCCAGGCACTCCACACCACTGGAATCAAGCTAGCCGGGCTGATGAGAGGTGTTACCTCGAAACCGGGCCGGTCCTCGGATGCTTGTTTCCGTTCTGGGAAGGACATGGCTTTTGTAGTTCGGACTGGACTGTTCCCATGGGGCACAGGGTCAGCGCTGATTTGCATATCGCCATTGTCTAACCCAGGGTGGTGTGGAGTGGAAAAACGATGGATTAGGGCCCAGATCTTTGGACTGGGGTGAATGTGTGACATTGATCCACATTCTGTCCATCACTGTTGTGTTTGCAATTACCGCTCTAAGTGTACTGGGGATGCTCAGACGTGAGTCCCAGGCACTCCACACCACTGGAATCAAGCTAGCTGGGCTGATGAGAGGTGTTACCTCGAAACCGGGCCGGTCCTCGGATGCTTGTTTCCGTTCTGGGAAGGACATGGCTTTTGTAGTTCGGACTGGACTGTTCCCATGGGGCACAGGGTCAGCGCTGATTTGCATATCGCCATTGTCTAACCCAGGGTGGTGTGGAGTGGAAAAACGATGGATTTGGGCCCAGATCTTTGGACTGGGGTGAATGTGTGACATTGATCCACATTCTGTCCATCACTGTTGTGTTTGCAATTACCGCTCTAAGTGTACTGGGGATGCTCAGACGTGAGTCCCAGGCACTCCACACCACTGGAATCAAGCTAGCCGGGCTGATGAGAGGTGTTACCTCGAAACCGGTCCGGTCCTCAGATGCTTGTTTCCGTTCTGGGAAGGACATGGCTTTTGTAGTTCGGACTGGACTGTTCCCATGGGGCACAGGGTCAGCGCTGATTTGCATATCGCCATTGTCTAACCCAGGGTGGTGTGGAGTGGAAAAACTATGGATTTGGGCCCAGATCTTTGGACTGGGGTGAATGTGTGACATTGATCCACATTCTGTCCATCACTGTTGTGTTTGCAATTACCGCTCTAAGTGTACTGGGGATGCTCAGACGTGAGTCCCAGGCACTCCACACCACTGGAATCAAGCTAGCCGGGCTGATGAGAGGTGTTACCTCGAAACCGGGCCGGTCCTCGGATGCTTGTTTCCGTTCTGGGAAGGACATGGCTTTTGTAGTTCGGACTGGACTGTTCCCATGGGGCACAGGGTCAGCGCTGATTTGCATATCGCCATTGTCTAACCCAGGGTGGTGTGGAGTGGAAAAACGATGGATTTGGGCCCAGATCTTTGGACTGGGGTGAATGTGTGACATTGATCCACATTCTGTCCATCACTGTTGTGTTTGCAATTACCGCTCTAAGTGTACTGGGGATGCTCAGACGTGAGTCCCAGGCACCCCACACCACTGGAATCAAGCTAGCCGGGCTGATGAGAGGTGTTACCTCGAAACCGGGCCGGTCCTCGGATGTTTGTTTCCGTTCTGGGAAGGACATGGCTTTTGTAGTTCGGACTGGACTGTTCCCATGGGGCACAGGGTCAGCGCTGATTTGCATATCGCCATTGTCTAACCCAGGGTGGTGTGGAGTGGAAAAACGATGGATTTGGGCCCAGATCTTTGGACTGGGGTGAATGTGTGACATTGATCCACATTCTGTCCATCACTGTTGTGTTTGCAATTACCGCTCTAAGTGTACTGGGGATGCTCAGACGTGAGTCCCAGGCACTCCACACCACTGGAATCAAGCTAGCCGGGCTGATGAGAGGTGTTACCTCGAAACCGGGCCGGTCCTCGGATGCTTGTTTCCGTTCTGGGAAGGACATGTCTTTTGTAGTTCGGACTGGACTGTTCCCATGGGGCACAGGGTCAGCGCTGATTTGCATATCGCCATTGTCTAACCCAGGGTGGTGTGGAGTGGAAAAACGATGGATTTGGGCCCAGATCTTTGGACTGGGGTGAATGTGTGACATTGATCCACATTCTGTCCATCACTGTTGTGTTTGCAATTACCGCTCTAAGTGTACTGGGGATGCTCAGACGTGAGTCCCAGGCACTCCACACCACTGGAATCAAGCTAGCCGGGCTGATGAGAGGTGTTACCTCGAAACCGGGCCGGTCCTCGGATGCTTGTTTCCGTTCTGGGAAGGACATGGCTTTTGTAGTTCGGACTGGACTGTTCCCATGGGGCACAGGGTCAGCGCTGATTTGCATATCGCCATTGTCTAACCCAGGGTGGTGTGGAGTGGAAAAACGATGGATTTGGGCCCAGATCTTTGGACTGGGGTGAATGTGTGACATTGATCCACATTCTGTCCATCACTGTTGTGTTTGCAATGAAGTACATGGGCAGCACAATTCTTCCTGTACATAAAAGGATGCTACAGCACCTCAGAGCAATCAAGAATAGCGATATGTCATATCCAGTGGCACGCCATTTTGAGAAACATCATAGCAAGAATGTGCAAGGGTTAATATATTTTGTGTGGTTTATTCTATTCCACCCAATATAAGAGGGTGGAGACCGGGAAAAAAAATTAAGGAAGCTTGAATCATGTTATATATTAGAACTTAACAAGAGGACCCCGGTTGGTATAAATATGGAAGAAGACGTGCACACACATTTGTAAAGCTGCTTTGGTTGTGAAACTATGAATTTCTGAAATCGTGAAATAAGCCTCCCTGAATCTCTGTTTTTAACTGTTTTGTTTTAATTTGTACTTCTGTTTCACTTTTTGAGCACAGTGCACTTTAAATAAGACTGATATGCAATATTATAGCATACGATGAAGAAACAATGCCCTCTTGGCCTGAATTGACAAAAACAGTTTTACGCTAAGTAATCTTGAAAGATGCCTTGTGTATATGGGTCCACTTGGGCAGGTAATATGAGAATGTATAGCACCTGTAGAAGAGATACTGTTTAAATAGCAATATTGTGACCATATTTTGATACGACTGTTATTTGAGCCCACATGGGCCAAATTGCGTCTTAATCATGGGTTTATTCATTGATTGTCATGACAACAATGGCATCATTGGAATCTAACTAAATGAATGTTATCACATTGTGAGTGCAATTATGTGGTAATTCTGTAAAGCACATTAATTATAGAGGAATCCGTAACGGTCATTTTGATATTATAATTTGGTTCAGCAACCGAATATGAAATTGGTACGGTTGTGTTTTCACATGAAGATATCGGAAAAACTACCAATCTGTTTTCTAATACACTTATTTAGTAGTTTGTCATGTGATATGTCACAAGCACTGTGAGAAGTTGGCCTGATATATGATGCTCACTAGTTCTAGTGATCACCTTTTATCAGTCCAAACAACCCTTTTGGGGATTGGTTGTAAGTCAACCTTATAGACCAGCTATCCTAATGGTAGCAGGGACAAAGCAGTCTTAGGCTAAACTCTTTTGGCATGTGAAGCCAGCTGTTTTACCACAATATAACCCCTTGAATACCAGATGAAAGGACACCACACAGGTTGTTGTGAAAATAAACAATATAATTATTAATAACAAACACCTCTGAACTCTTTATGAGGTCAGAGGACTAAGCACATGACAATCTCTTAAGAAAAATACGACAAGTTGCACAAAATTACACTGGTGCCATAGGGGTACGACAAACCATATACTAAGTAAATGGAATGTGAGAGTCAACAGAAGGAATGGAGCTGTCCAGAGGCTGCAGGACCGCTGGGACTACGCTATCCTAACCTTAGGTAAGTAATAGGAGGCCCACGGGACGCAGGTGCAGAGTGTGAACTCACACGCGGGATGCGGAACAACGTCTATGGACAGTACAGTTCAAGTAAAAGGTAAGTACGGACAATCCTGACTAGTTAGGACTAAAACGACTGTGGAACTGGACACTAGGACAGTTAAACTACCCTTGAGCACTGAAATGCTCTTGTTACCTCACCCACGGGCTGCGGGTGCATAGGTGTCAAAGTGCGTCGGGTTCTCGCGTTGAAGTCAATGGAGCCTGCTAGAAAAGATGCTGCAGGTTACCAGGAGGAAGATGTCCGGTGGGATCCAAGGGTGGATCCGTAGAGCTGAAGACCTGAAAGCAGAGGGGACAATATTCAAAGTCACTAGCCAGTGACTGAAGTGGAACCAGGAAGGAACCAGATGTCGTCATCGCGATCAGGTGGAGAGTGGACAATTGACTCTGCAGCCACGTGGACCAGGAGGTGTCTTCGACAACCAGGATGAAGGCACGAGCTGTCCCAGGCAGGCTCCCGCTGTCGGCGGTGTCGGATCCGGGATTGGAGTCAACAGGCCTTGACAAAGGCAACCCACGCGGTGAGTGAAAAAGGCATCTGGTGCGGACTAGGAGAGTCCGGGGTTCCCCTCTTTTGGAAGGGAGCAAGGGCCAGTCTGGAGCAACCAGACCAGCTGTGAAGATTTCAAGATTTGTCATCTAGGAGGCCACTAGCCAGCCGGCAAGTGACCAGACAACGCGTCGAGCAGCAAACAAGCAGAAGGGCCCCACGCAGATCTCGTGGATGCTGGAGGGCTGATCTTCGGTGCAGGGGCTGCTTGGGGCTGGGGCTTCTCAGTCCCCAAAGCACTTAGTCGAGTTTACCTCGGGAGTCGTGCTGGAAGCGAAGTGCAGTTTCTTTCAAGATGGCCGGTCCCACGTGTCTCGTCGCACCCGGATCTCAGCTGTGCTGCAGATGTGAGTTGAGGTCGGAGAGGTCTGGGAATCCGGGTCTCGTCGGGCTCTGAAGTCTGAATCCTCGAGGGAAGATGACAAAGTGAAGCCGCTAGACGCTTGATGGTGCCTGCAGTTGCAGGGTGGACACCCCTTGCCCACAAGGGAGATTTCTTCAGTCTTCTGTGGAGCAGAACGTCGAAGTCCAGAGTTTCTTCTTGTAGAGTAGTTCAGGATTAATCTAACTTGGAATGGGACCAGCTCCTACCTTTATTCTGCTAAAGGGGGCTGCACTACGACTAGGTCCCTCCCTTGGGTGGGACCAGGAAGGGGGGTGGTTACACCCCCTATCCTTTGTCCGGTTTCCCACCAGAGCTGGGGCAGGGATGCCCCAGCAACTGGTTTGAACCGGTCTATGCACAGGACACCTTGTGTGCCCCAGGCATGTCTCATTCCTTTCAGGCCTCCCTACCTCAATACACAAAATCCTGTCTGGGGTGGTGCTAGCACCTCCCAAGGCAGGAAACCCTTTGTCCAAGCCTCCCTCGCTGGAAGGACTCCCAGCAGCAGGAGGTCAGACTTGTGTCTGTGGTGGCAGCATTCATTTTGTGATGCCAAGGCTCGAGTTAACTTTAACCGGGGTTCACAGTTACATACATGTCGTGTCCCTCTAGAAGGGTGGAATGCTACCCCCATCACCAGAATTGGCGAGGGGGTAGTATTTCAATTCGTATGACACCTTACTCGACATGTTTTGATAATGTTATACCAGAGTTAGCATTTAATCGCGAGGTTGATAATGCACTTAAGAGTATATGGTATAGCGTTATCATGGAAACAGCTAAAGGACTTGGTTCCGAAAGCTGTAGACAGGCTCAGCTCATGCTAGAGCACCATCTCACATAATTTCAAGCACTCTGCCTTCAGGATTGAAAAGGCCTGCCATGGGAGTGACTGATAGGAGTTTATGTGTCCATTTTGGGGTTAGATATAGGTATACTATATCTACAGCAAAGGGTGTTTACACCACCGTGCCCCAGCTGTCTTGCAGCCAGTTGTGTCAGTTTTAGATGGCCAGCCAGGGGTGGCATAATACATGCTTCAGCCCCTGGTAGGCCCTGGGTACACCTATGCCCTGGATACCTAAGGTATACTGTACAGGGACTGATAAGGTGGCCCAGTACCAATTGGTAAATGCACCTAAAGTACATGGTTGTCAATTTAGAGAGAGAACAGCTAGGCTGTGGGTCTGATTAGCAGGCCCACAGCCAGGGAAAGTCGTAAACCAGTGAAGCAAAAAGCAAAAATCTGGGGTGACCATAGGATTGCAGACCCCACTCTCCTACAAGCACGACAATTTCGAATGGTTGAAACTTTATGTCGATTGGTAGGTGAGCAAGCCTGTGGTACAGGTGAAACGTGTCCGATCAGCCGCCAAATAAACCATTTATTGGTGTCAGAACACGGGTACGTCATTCCTTGGTGTCTGAGGTGTTTGTCAATTTTAACCGGACCTTGCTTGGTGGGTCCATTTCTGATGACACACCCTCTGCTCTGGAGTTGCGGCGGCGAAAAACAAGCAGAGAATTGGAATATATATATGTATAATTTTGCCATTTTCAGGAAATGCCAAATAAACTGAAAATTAAAAGAAACCTTTTAAAAGATAAGTTTAAGGACAATTTTAAAATTACATTAAAATGGGATGGAGTTTAGGGGTATTGAGAGGGTTTTAGGTTCAGGGATGGGTGGTGAGCGTGTTTTAGGGGTCATGGATGGGTGGAGTTCAAACTTAGACAGGGGTTTTTACGATTTAGGAATGGTAAGGTTTTTTTAGGGATCAGCGTTGGGTGACGTTTTGGGGTGATCAGCGGTTTTTAGGTTTCCCAGTTGGGCGAGATTTAAGGCTTGCATGTTTTTGAAGTTTCAGTGATGGATAGAGCTTAGGAGTGATGAAGGATTTTTAGGGTTCAGGAATGAGTGATGTATTTTAGGTGTGAAGTGTTTTATGTGTCAGGGATGGGTCAAATTTTTGGGCAGAAAATGTTTTAGGTTTTAGAAATTGGTGTTTACGGTGTGGTGTAGTCTTAAGGGTTAAGGTATGGCTGGAGTTTAAATGCACAAAGGGGTTTTCAGATTAGGGCTGGGTAGAGTTTAGGGTTAGTGAGGGTTTTTATGGTTTATGGATGGGTGGTTTTTAGGGGTGTTAGGTATTTTTTTTAGGGTTCAGAGCTTAGGGTTTGTGAGGGGTTTTAACGGTTCAAGAATGGCTGGGGTTCAGGTTTCATCGTTCACACTTCCCTTCAAAGCTCCTCAGGGCTCTTCCTTAAGTCCCACTCTTTTCATAATTATGTTTTGGAACTGGCATCCCTTATTAGATCTTTTGGGATGGCACTAACATCATACGCAGATGATATCCAAATTGTGGTTACCATTACTAAAAACACTTCACCACCAGTAAACAGCTTTAGGGACTGCATGACAGCAGTTAGCTCCTGATGAGCTTCCACTGTCTTAAATTAAACTCTGGGAAAACGGAGGTGATTTTATTTGGTAAATTCTCTCCTTCATGGTCACAAATCAGGTGACCAAATGATCTATGGTTAGCACCTACCCCGGTTCCCAAAGTGAAAAACCTGGGTGTGATTATAGATCAGAAACTTGACTTTGAAGCCAGATCAAATCCGTGTCATCTTCCAGTTTTTTCATCCTTAAAGCCATAAAACAAATTCTTCCACTGATTCCCACAGAAAGCAGGACTACGGTGGTCACATCTCTAATCTTCTCTACATTAGATTACTGTAACAGGCTATATCTCGGCATACCTATTAAGCAACTTCAAAGGCTCCAAATGATCCAAAAAATGCGGCCACCAGACTTCTTTTGGCGATTCCCAAATTCCAGTCTGTGGGTACTCCTCTCCAAAGATTGCATTGGCTGCCAATAATAAAACGGATCAAGTTAAAACCATCTGCATTACGTACAAGGCACTTCAAGGGGCCCACCCTCAGTTCCTAAGACGTTCTCTGCACTGGTACTCCCCAAAGAGATGCTTGAGATCACAAGGAGCAAAAGTGATACTTTCCCAGAGAGTTTTTAAGTCCTACTGAGGCGGCAGAAGATTCATGGTGGGAGCTACCACGCTTTGGAACTCCCTCCCGTTTAGCATCAGAAATCTCCCCTCTCTGACACTATTCAGGAAAGCCATTAAAACCTGGCTATTCACTGAATAATCCCTTATGCCTGCTTTCCAGTTTGCTAGCACCAAGACACCTTTTGGTAATCTTATGCTGTATACATTTATAACATAATATAAGGGGGATTTTAGGGTTAAAGAATGGCTGGAGCTTAGGGGCAGTGGGGGTTTTAGTGTTCAGGTACATATACCATTTAAGGATAGAAAGGTATTTTAGGCTTCTGGCAGGGGTGGAGTTTAGATGTCAGGGGATGGGTGTAGTTTAGGTGTAGTGGGGACTTTTAGGGTTAAAAAATATGTGGAACATAGTCGTCAGTGATGGGTGTAGTTGAGGTATGGATGATGAGGTTTTAGGGTGCAAACATTGATAGTTTTTTGGGGTTGTTAGAGAGTTAGGGATCGATGATGTTTAGAGGTTGTGAGATGTTAGCGAAGTAAAAACATTCAGAAGTAATTGTTTGACAATGTAAAACATACATTTGACATAATGTCCCCTGAAGTAAAGCATTGAAATAAAATATTTCTGAAAGTAAAAACTGCAACCATTAATGCATACTTAAAAATGCAAATTTGAAAAAAAAAGAAATTCCACGGATGGGTTTCTATAAAATGGTAAATACCATTCATCCTGCAAATTGCCATTAAACAGTTGAGGTGAAATAGTTTCCCACTAATGGCATTCCATGAAAATGTTTTTCTCTGAAATAATTTATATATAGAGAGATACAATTTCTTATTTGGGGGAACCACCTGTCCCTCCCCCATTTTACTGCTATTTCTTTAGCTTAGCTATCTCTAAATCTTAACAACCTTTAAAACGCCTTTCAGCCCATGCCTTTACCCATCCCGGAATCCTAAAAACCCCATACAGCCACTTACTCTTACTCTTACCATCCATGAACCCTACAAAAACCGTAAAACCTTTATCTTGTGCACTTGCCCTTACCCATCCCCAAACCTGAATAACCCCTTAAAAAATACTTATCTGAATAGTAAAGTACAGTGTTATTTCTGCTATAGTTCTATACGCCTACTGATCAGACTAGAAATGAAGCCAGAAAAAGATGAACGACCTAAATGGATATTTGAACTGTAGGTGCACATTTCCAGAGGTCTCAACCACTGAACAAAAACCATGGGTGGAATTGTTTATATTAGTGTGCAAATTAACTCAACTAATTTTCACACTTGTCATATTTGAAGCACTATACAGGAATACACTTCCTGTGTACTCACTTGCCACTTGAGGATGGCTGCATGTCTTGTTGGATGTATTGTGTGTTACATCGTGTGTGCAATTATCCTCTAATGTATTTGTGTGCTTTAGGACATCTTCGCAGAAAAAATGTTTAGTAGACGTTTTATTCAACTTAAATTGCAGTAAATTGTCACATGGTATCATTTGCAGTTAAGAAAATGTTGAGCACCAAGGAACAGCAAGAATAAACTATGCCCCTCCAGGTACATTCTGTACATATTTACTTCATGAATTAGGTCATTTTGATGTATAGTTTGCTCCAAGGGAAGGAACACTAAGATTAGTGAGCACGAGGACAAAAGGAACTTGCACACCTTTGAAATCAACCCTAACGACATTAACCACGTGTACTACTTTCCCTCTACCCATGACCTACTTTTGAATAATTCAATTTTTGCAAATAATAATGCGCACAGCAGTGGCAGCTATTAGCTTGGATGTTAACATTTTCCACTTGCAGTTTAACTTTAGGGGCAGATTTACAAGCCCCTTGCGCCACTTTTGCGTCATTTTTAACATAGGAAAAGTGACGCAAAAGTGACTCAAGGGGCTTGTAAATCTTCTCCTTAGTCTTTATTAATATTGAAAGTGAAATCTAATAAGTAAAAAAAAAAAATAGCAGAGTTTACTATATCCAAAACTATAAATTTGTCCGAATTGTATAACACAATATATTGGAAGAGAAATACGCAAAAGCTTTTAGTGGTGTATGTGTTTTCATGCTACAGTGTTTTCTATCCCGTCTGTGCAACAGCTATGCTTCGAAAATGAACGTAAAGTGCTAATTCACATTTTGTTTTCTCAATATACATTTTATCTGGTTGGCTCCAAAGATAACACATTAACAATACCATAGAGCTATGTGAAATTAGTATTCTAAGTTGTTAAGCATAAAGCTGTTTTTGTGTTTAAAATATAGAAAAACATGTTTTTCAAAGCTTTTTCAAAACAATAGACCTGCATTTTCACAAGTTAGTCACCCATTGTTTGTCAAAGAAAATTGCTCCATGCGAGCATAGAAAAACGCACTCAATTTTTTGGAATGATGTCAAAAGTGTTAGTTGCTTTTTTAAAGTTCTAGGATGAATTATTAATTGACATATATTTTCGTTATGTTCCTTTTACTGTGCTTTTATTACTCCTAATGCTGATGGCTGTGATTCATTGACTACCCCATTGATCCCCTCTTATTTTCTCTGGCAAGCAAGACTTTTGCGGCGCAACTTCAAGCAAACTGCCGAGAGTGGGGAATTGAGTTGACCAGCATGTGATAGGGTGTCACTCTATATCGATGACCTATGGCCATGGGCGTTTGGGACACTACGGGTCATATTTATAATAACTGGCGCATCCCTGCAAATCAGCAGGGATGCGCCAGTTATTGTGCGCCACAGCTCCGCCATCATGAATGCGCCGCATTTATAATGCGGCGCACCATGGTGCTAAAACAGCACAGATGTGTGACGCATCTGTGCCATAAAAGTGACGCATTGCTGGAGTGCGACGCAGCTCCAACAATGCTCTGGGGGCCCTATCTAGTTAATGCTGCGTCAATCCTTACGCCTCCTTCAGGCAGGTGCAGGATTTTGACGCAGCATGGGCCTAAAAGTGACTGAGTGAAATCTTGTAGATTTCACTCAGCCACTTTTAGGAGGCGTTCCTGCGCCGGAACTCCCCCCCTGCACAGAAACGCCTACATGTGGCGCAGGGCATTACAACGTGACGCATCTCCCAGATGCGTCACGTTGTAAGTACCCCCGCACCATGGAGCAGGATTTGCGCCGCCACTGTGTCACAAAAGTGACGCAACAGCGGCGTAAATGAGGCGCAAGGGACTTGTAAATCTGCCCCTACATTTCTGGGGGGGACAGGGACAAGCTTGTGGACTTTGCTGTGGCCCTATACAAATCGCCCGTTGCATGAGACTGTACACCCATTTAAAGAATACAATTGCATAGTTTGAAGTGAAATATTGAGAAAGGCTGGCATGTAGACACAGTTTGCAGGTATGCGTTATTGTTGTTTACATTCACAAAGTAATTAGACCAAATGTGGAAAAATAAAGTTCATTTTTTTATGCTGCTATAGTCCACTTACACCCGGTTGTGTGATCTGCATGGTTCACGTTCTTTGCACATTAACCATTTGCACTACTTTACGATGAGCCACAACGTCCACTAGAGCCAGTCCTGCTCACAGCAAGGAGGCTGAGTAAGCATTTCCAGAAATGGGTCCAGAGGTAACCTCATAGCCATTATATAAGGGAAAAGATCTATGTAAGTGGTGGGATGTGATACCACCCCCAAATTCGACATTTTTTAGATCAAATTTCTAAAACACTGCAGACCTTTAAAATGCATTCATGAAATATTCCAGCACTTTCATGGTGCACCAAGAAGCCTGACTTTTCCTAGGAGTAGATCTGTGCCCTTATTACAGTAAGTGTCCCAGGGGCATAACAGTAATTTGCGCCTGTTTTGCGCACACCCGGGGCACTTTGGTATTACAGAAGTGGGTGCAGATGCTTGTGCATCCCCTTCAGACAAACATGTTTGTACCCCTTGTAAAGTTATACTCTCATAACAGTAATAACATTAATTGTTTAAAGCATGTAAACTAATCAACCAAATGCACCTGAATTAGACACAACACGTGGGAAAAACTAACTGCTGTTTTGCATAACCCTAATTCGCTAATAAAAACCATGAGTCAAACTAATATAGAGCTATGATGATGTAGATATAACAGAGTAAACATGTGTGTTTTGTGCTTATGTTAGAAGTATTTTTGTGGCAAAAAGAGTGCAGATGGTACGGAAAATATCGCCTATATGTGTACTTCGCTAGGTAGCACCTAACATGGGAAAATTAGAATGGTGGGAGGTAAACAGAAGGACTAAAATTCTATGTCTAATTTCTGTTGTGTTTGTTTTCATATTAGTTCCCATTGTGGCCTGCGCCGCTTAGTCTGAAAGTGGATGTTTAAATGCGATGGTGGAAATGAAATCCAAAGATGGCCCACACGCGTGCGCGAATGAAATAACGAGTCACAAGTGTATGGCCTATGCCCGAAGCAAGAGATGTCAAGGCCAGCCTGGCCTATGAACGGGAGTTGTGCCTAAATTGCCTCTATTTAATAGTCTGGGAAAGAAAGAAGTTTCAAAACTTGAATGTTTGAAATGGATACAGGAAATAATAGACAAGTGTGAATTTGAACATTAAGTCATGAGAAAAAGCTGATGTGACTCTGCAAATTCATGAACTGCTTTAAGCAAGGAGGACATGAGGTGATCTAAAGGACCAATGTGAAAGGAGTGTGGACCCTAAAAGTTTCAATTTGGGTTTCGATAGTTAGTGAAAAAGGTATAAAAGAGCCTGTGCGAATGAGGGTAAAAGAGGATTCTGTAAATTTAATTTTTTGCACCACAGAATGCTGTCGGTTTGGACAATTTTAATGGTGCAAGAGACTTTGAAATATTTTGAACTTTAAATTTGTTGGGGGAAAAAACGAGAGCTGTCGCGGAGATTTTATGTTTGAAGGGAGACATCGAGGAGGTTAGAAAGACAGTCAGCTTGGGAACCTGTTCTATGTAGCTCTGTCATCTTCTTATGGCAGATTGGTAATGCGTATTTTCAATTTTCTTTGCTTAAAATGTATTAAATAATGTTTTAGAATGTGCTTGTCTAATAAAATTTTGCAATATAAAAATTGTCTTTCCTAAATGAATCTAGATAAAATTCTGTAAAATATAAACTCAAGTTTGTTTTTCTTAGAATAAAAAGTCATGACAATCTAAATGTTAAGAAATTATGGGAATATTGTGATTGAGCTGGACTTAATCGCCATCAACTGATTCCTATGAGTTGGTCCATCAACCAACTAGCGTAGTACCTTGATATTTTTTCCTTATGACTGTTGAGTATTTGAATCTATCATTTATATAATGTACAAAATTAGAATATAATTTAATAAGATACCCCACTTATCCAGCAGCTCATCTACTTTTTAATGATTCAGGGGCAGAGTGGTCTTGTGTGTGAGTGTGTGAGTGTGTGACTCGCGGTGCTATGGGCCCCACCGACGAAAAAATCAGTTGCTCCTGGGTTAGTGAGATGGTTGTGAGGGTTGTTTGAAAGCCACGCTGTGTCACAGGCACACTTTAAAAAAGCCAGCGATACCTTAAGAGGGCTTCCCCTCACTTGCTTTGGGGCTTGCCCTATGTAAATCAGGGACATTTCTTTGACTCTGTGCTTGCGCCATAATACAGATGTGGGCGCAGAGGCAAAGAAGCTCTCAGACGGAGCACTGTGAGTGTACCCCCTGAGAGCAGCCCTCTGGAAGGGTAGACGTGGCCCCATTCACCCCCCAGATATCCCCTTGCAGGCGGGTTCAGTCACTGACTGTACACATCTGCAAGGGGATCTCTAATCCCTTGTAAAAGTGCTTCTTGCGCTGTGAAAGCATGGAGCGGCTGAAAGCAGCAGCTTTGTGGTTTCACATGAATGTGTCTGCTCTGTGTGCTGCACAAGTTTGCGGCTTCCCTGGGGTCAGTGCATTCACCATAATCAGGTGCACTTTCAGAATGATGGTGCACGCCCAGAAAGAGCAAAATTGATAGCAATTACCAGCTTTTGCAAAACTAGCTGGGGTGGCAGAAGCATTAGGGTAGCAGCCACTAAACTCTGAAATGATCTTCCCATTCCCATTAGAAAACTTCTGACCCTGTCTGCTTTTAGGAAGGCCCTGAAAACCTGTTTATTTAATAAATAGAGACCCTTGCTTACTCTGGACCACCAGCGGCAAGACACCTTTAGGTATTCGTGCGCTAAATAAATTTAATAACATACAACTTTCATTGTTTGCACCGGGCATCACAATGCATAATACGGCCCATGCTTTATTACCGATCCTAGGATGCTTGTTTCTGGTCCAGGGAGGACCTGGCTTGGCAGTTCGGGCTGGACTGTTTCCATGAGTCACACGGTCAAGACTGATTTGCATGTGGCCAAGTATAAAGTGGGGTGGCATGGTGAGCACAAGAATGATGGATGTAACCCAGATCACTTGGCTGGGTGTGAATGTTTTGATTCGTTTTGCATTCTGTCCATCAACTGTGTGTCTTTTACGCCGGGTATGCCCAGACATGGGTCCCGGGCTCACTGTGCCACTGGATTCAAGCTATCCTGGTATAGGAGGGGTGAAACCCTGAAACTGGTCCTAGGATGCTAGTTTCCGCTCCAGGGAGTACCTGGCTGGCAGTTCGGGCTGGTCTGTTCCCATTAGGCACTGGGTCAAGACTGATTTGCCTATGGCTGGGTCCAAATTGGAATGACATGGTGAGCAAAAAAACGATGGCTCTAGGCACAGATTTCTATACTGCGGTGAATGTATGACATTGTTCTGCATTCTGTCCATCAATTGTTCTTTTTGCATTTGTCACCCCAAGTGGGACGGGTATGCCCAAACGTGAGTCCTGTGATCTCCATGCCACTGGATTCAAACTATTCTGGATGATGAGGGGTGAAACCCAGAAACCGGTCCTAGGATTCTTGTTTCCAGTCCAGGGAGGACCTGGCCAGGCAGTTCGGGCCGGACGGTTCTCATTGGGCACAGAGACAAGACTTATTTGCATATGGTTGGGTCTAAATTGGAATGACATGGTGAGCAAAACATGATGGATTTAGGCCCAGATCTCTATACTGGGGTGAATATATGACATTGTTCTGCATTCTGTCCATCAATTGTTCATTTTGTATTTGTCACCCCAAGTGAGACGGGTATGCCAAAACATGAGTCCTGTAATCGCCATGCCAATGGAGTCAAACTATTCTGGATGATGGGGTTGAAACCCAGAAACTGGACCTAGGATGCTTGTTTCCAGTGCTGGGAGGACCTGGCCTGGAAGTTCAGTCTGGGCTGTTCCCATTGAGCACAGAGTGAAGACTGATTTGCATATGGCTGGGTCCAAACTGGAATGCATTGGTGAGCAAAAAACAATGGATTTAGGCCCGGATCTCTGTACAGGGGTGAATGTATGACATTGTTCTGCATTCTGTCCATCAATTATTCTTTTTGCTCTCAGTTCACTAATAGTATTGTCATCTGGGTAGGAGCAGTAATAATTTCCAGTTCATGTTTAAAACTCACTTTCCATAAATATATTGTTAAAGCATAATGTGGTTGTGCACTGTCATTTACAGATAGTATATTTTTCTTTGAAATTGGCACACAACTTTCCCAATAACATAGTTTTCATTATAATAGCACATATACAAATGTTTGGAAATTGGGTTCCAGCAAAAATATAAAAAATGAGCGCATCACAAAGTAAAGTGTTCCAATTTGTTTTGATGCTATAAAAATATTTTTTTCACCACAAAATTACAAAAATGTGTCTTTATAACTAGTGAAATATATTTGAAATGTTTGAACAGTTCACTTATTAGCTATTTTAGTGTTGAGTTAAAACAAACTGACATTTTACAGCCTTTCATTTCTCATGCTTTGCACAGTTTAATTGTCACACAGTTCTCTTTACAGAATCTTTTAACTTCAGTCACAGAAAGAAAAATAAATGTAGGAAGACAAACTGAATTTTGACCTCTTTCTCTGAAAGCCAGCAAATGTGACAAGATAAGTTTTAAAGGCAACTGTATTGCTCTTTCACTTTGTGAGCAAAAAGAACACCTGTTGTCAGCTGCCAGAACGGGTCAGTAGTCTCTAAAAATAGCTCATTCTGATTAAATCTTGCTCAACACTGCAAGTGGGTGAGTAGATTTTTCGAGCCCTGTAAAGTCATAATTGTTTCTTGGGTGAGCCCCTTCTGTCAAGGAAGAAATTCAATGTGACAGTGCCAGAAATTTACCATGGATACTTAAGCAACAGTCATGGGTATCTCAAAAATGTCCCTCCACTATACAGCATTTTGTCATTCACACCCCCTACAAAATGAGTACAGGAAATCTTATAATATGAGTTACCTCAAATATCAGTTTCAGCATTTTGCTATGGATCCCCCACATATGCTAGCAATCATGTGCACCATGTCAGGGTCTTCGGCCTTGTGTAGTGGCACATGATCTGTGTCCCTGCCACTGGGTATGACTGGGTGTTAGACAGTTCAAGTCCCCAAAGCCAATGATGGTGTCGTCATAGAAGCATGTCAGGGCTTGCAGTTTACCATAGGTAATACCTTCCATCCACATGATATTAGTGCCCTTGTTTATAAGGCAATAATAACCTTCAGTGTGCCAGACCAGCGAAATACTTGCATGCATAACACACATCCACTCACACACACACACATTACTCAAACACATTATCACTATATATCTTGCATACTTTCATTCATTTGCACTCTGTCACACTCACACACAGACACACTGCCACTAACACTACCATTAGTCAATCTGCTTTAATTGTGTTAAAAAAGCTTGACCCGCTGCTTCTGCTATACCTGCTTTGCCTTTTAGTGAAACTTAATAAAAACATATTCTCTATACGGTATTTAAAAATAATAATATATTGCCTTGTCAATGTTTATTACAAATATAATGTCATTGAATAGTGCATTTTCTTGAAACAACTGAACAGGGTTTATATTTAGTTTTATATGCGGATCAAACAGTTACAGAATTGGAAATTAACTAATCCACGTTCTAGCATGTAATATCACAGCATCAAACTGATCTGATGACAACCATGGATTTTATCCAGTAACGCTTTTGGGTTCTCGAGACCCAACTTGCAATGTATAAAAAAAACGAAGTGTCCTGGAATAAAGCATTGTGGTAAATGGGAAGCCAGGAATGGCTGAAGGTGTCACATAATCCACAATCCATCACCATACCCCAAAACCTCAGCCCTGGTCTGCCTCCTTGTGCCATCCCATATTCTTGGTCCACTCTCCCCTCTTGTACCATTCTAATTGTTGAAGATGGATTTATGTAGGCATCTTGTACCAAGGACAGAGTAGGTATTCAGTGGGTGCTTTTGTAGAAATGTGTAGATTCATGAGAGTTTTGTTATGTGTATATGTGCGTGGTGTACTCATGTAAGTGCTGGGTGATGGTGAATAGCGTAAGTGACTGTAGCATGAGTGGTGGAAATGTCGGGTGAAAACTGTGATGTGAGCATCAGGTGAGCTGCACGAATGCAATGTGAGAGGAGGGCCCATCCTAGTGTCAGGTGAGAGGAGGATGTTCGGAGTGAGAGAAGTGAGTGCAGAGCGGTGTGAGCGATGTAAATGCAGGGTGAATGGTGTGCCTGTTTGTGGTGCAGGATGAGCGGTGAGCATGAAGGGTGATCTGTGAGAGTGACTGGTGAGTGCATGGTGAGAAGAGTTAGTGCAGAGTGAGTGGTGTGTCCCTATGAGTTCTGGCAGATCATTGTCCCGATGTGCAGGCAGGATGAACAGAGTGTCTATTTGAATACAGGCTGAGAGGTTTGTCTGTCTGAGTGCAGGGTGAGGGGAGGAAGTGTAGGGTGTGAGTTGTGACTCAAGCAAGAGTGCTGTGCTTGTTTGTGTGTTATGATTGCAGGGTGAGTGATGTGCCTATGTTAGTGAAGATGTGCATGAAGGTGTGAGTGCACATTGAGCGAAGTGACAGTGTGAGAGTAGGGTGAAAGGAGTGACTGCAGGTTGGGTGATGTGACATACAGGTTTGGGTGTGGATGAAAGTGAAAGTGCAGAGAGGGAGGAATTAATGCATGGTGAGAAATGTGCTTGTTTGAGTGAGAATGCAAAGAGAGCAGTGAGAGTAACAGGTGAGTGAAGTGTCACTTGAGTGCAGGATGAGTAGTGTGCTAATGTAAGTGCAGGGTGAAAAGCATGAGTGCATGGTGAGTGTTGTGAGTGCAGTATGATCACTGTCAGTGCAGAGTGAGCAGTGTGCTGATATGACCACAGGGTAAGTGGAGGAAGAACGGGAGAGTTCATGGCTAAGGACATTATTATTATTATTATTATTAAAGGGGTTTGTAAAGCACCTTGTGACGCCTCCCGGCGTGTCCCCGCGCTGTGGAGAGAGAGTTTTTTTTTTTTTTAGGAAGAGAGGCAGAGATAGCTACCACTAAAGAGTAAATAAATGGGTTTTCAGCAACTTTCTGAAAGATGCCTCGTTCGTTTCTTGTCTGATATTCGTGGGGAGGATATTCCACTTCTTGGCTGCCAGAGTGCGGAAGGACCTACCTCCCATTCGAGCTCTTTTAGGGAGCGATGTTTTGAGCAAGCCCATTCCTTTAGATCTAAGAGATCTGTTGGGCTCATACGGTAATGCCAGTTCAGAAAGGTAGGAGGGGGCTTTTTGGTGAATAATCCTGTGGCACCAGAGGAATGCTTTGAATAGTATCCTCTTGCTAATGGGCAGCCAGTGGAGGGTGGCCAGGGAAGGTCTGGAGGGAGCTCTACGGGGAAGTCTTAGCACTAGGCGAGCTGCTGAGTTCTGCAAGACTTGTAATCTTCTGATGTTTTTTGCGGACGTGCCCAACAGCAGCACGTTCCCATAATCTATTCGGGAGGTGATAAGAGCCTGAGTCATGGTACGCCTGGAATTCAGCGGGAGCAGATCCAGGGTACGATTGAGAGTTTTCATGACTCCGAAGCACTTACCTACTGTTTTTTTGACATGGCTGTCAAAGGAGAGCTTGTTGTCTATCCAGACACCTAAGTTTTTAGCTTCCTGGTTGGGAGTAGGTAAGGGACCCAGACAGGTAGGCCACCACTCTTTCGTCCATTTTGTGTCATTTCCACCTATTATAAGTACCTCCGTTTTTGTGCCATTTAATTTAAGGCAATGTTCAGTCATCCATGCGGCAAGCTTGCACATGCAGGATTTGAAATTGTCGGCCTCAGAGGAGGGAGCTTGGGACAGGGAGATTAGAAGTTGAGTGTCGTCGGCGTAAGAGACAAGCTCTACGCCGAACGATTGTACCACTTCTGCCAGTGGTGTGTGGTAAATAAATAAATAATACCCTATTTTTGACTAGACTTATAGCATAACAGATAGCTCAATAAATAAGAGTCAAGATTCGAGGTAGTAGGAGTTTCTGCAGGTTTATTACAGCATAAGGACAGGATCAGGACAACCTGCATGGGAATAGGACAATAAGGCCCAGCAGGACAACTGGGGCCCAGCAGCTGCTGGGGCTGGGTCTGGGATGAGCGCGCTAACATTTAATAACAAAACATTGACTTATATACATAGCGCAAACACATAGCAGTACATTGCAGTAGGCGTAACAGTGGGTGGAGTAGAAGGCGTGACGCGTAGCAGTCGCGAGAGATAACAGAAATAAGAGGTGTAACTGGGAGTTTACTTAGACATGTGATGCAAAACGTAACAGAATATGTCATGAATGGGCGGAAACATTGGAGGGGGCTACCTAAGGAGCCGGGACCTCTAACCTAATGGTGCGCGAAAACTAGCAATGACGTGTTACTAGGAGAAGCTGGGGGCTACGAACTCTGTGCTAGGAGCAGAGACTAGAGTCTGGAGGGTCGGAGCGACATGTACTTAAACCCTATCTGGTATCTAATGTTTAGGGAACATGTTGATATAAACTAGAAGTCATGAGGGGAGAAGCTAACCTGATTTCTAAGACTGGACCATGCATTATTCTACATGTAGTGCGTGAAGAATATTAAATGACCATTAAATACAGTATTTCTCTAACGTGGAGACGAGAAGGCTAGACAATGACGGAAACTATTGATGCAGTTCAGTAGCTTAGGAATGCAGAGGAGGAGGACTGAACTGATAGCAGGAACTATAACATACTTTTGGCAGACTCAGAGGCAGAGCCGGGGTGCACCGGGCACTGCAAGGCAGGAAGTAAGTGAAGGGTCGAGGATACAGGTGGGGGCTGTATCGCTCCTTAGCGAGGCTTTCAGGAGACAGGAGCTGAATCCAGGGTCCGGGCCCTTTTGAGGCCTGGAAACGGAGACTTTATAATTGAATAACGTGCACACTGAGAAACGTGGCAACATTACTTTACATAGGCCTGATATTCGTAGTATTCACGAGGACTGGAAACTAACATACTAGAGGTGGACACAACTGTAATTGCGTCTTTAATCAGAAATGGGGAATAACATATGCATATCGATCATGCACACATAACATATGATGGATGAGGCGTAGGGACACAGAACATGGCAAAATTTACTTTTCCACATTCCCTCCTTGTCACTACGTTTCCATCAGGAAACATCAATATTCATGATACCGTCTATCATTTCATACAGTACCATTTGCTCGTCTCGAATTGTCTTGGAACGGGATTTAGAACAGGGCTTGGGACTGGGAATACAAGAGGTAGCACACATGCTGCAAATCGCAGGGCCACATTGTATACAGAGGCAGCAGCTAAATATGATCGCTACTGCAATACCTAGAAAGGACAGGACTTTCCAACCCCATGCGGAAATTATATTCCAGAACCAACCGGACCATGTCCAGGTGCCTGGATCTTGGTGTAACAGATGGGCAATTTTATGGAGTCTGGTTATAGCTGAATAAACAGACGGCGCGTTATTTGGAATGAAAATACAACAACTGGATCCGAGAATTCTACAGGCCCCGCCCCTATCGGCCAGTATGACGTCAAGGACGAGACGATTCTGTAAAACGACAATTCTCATAAAGGATTGCTCTTCAGTTAAGTTACCTAGAGCGGAGGCAGTCTCATCTACTACTGCTTCAAGGGTTCTTGTTAACCTACGAATGAGCTTACTATTTACAACTGTACCTAAATAAGGGAAAACACCTTTATCTATATCAATGAATTGCTCTGCGGCGGTTTCAGTATAATCGACAATCGGGAGATTTCTCTTGTGTCTAGTGTGTACTAAGAAAGAATTCCTATGATAGTCAGGTGGGGCTAGAAAAACAGGTGGCAGTAGGAAAGCAATGTAACAGGTTCCCTCCCAATCGAGGGGCAGACGGACATATGCAGTTTGACCACAAACAAAATAAGAATGACGTGAAGCTTTGAAAATAGATTTCCCACTGTCACTATACTGGATAACAGTAGTACATTCACTATGACCTATATGTACAGAACCATAACTACGGACACATAATTCGCCTTTGACTGGTAGTACTGAAATAGCAGGTGAGTCTGGAGTAGTATCAGACTGAACATTCAGAACCATGAAATTTGACGAATAATTTCCTAAATTATATACTTCATTTTCTAAATCTAAACCTGTTCTGTGGGGGAAACCTTGCTTGTCTGGGAAACATGTACTGTTAAGAAAAGACATATCTGTTGAGGATGACGTTAACGTGGACCATGCTCCACACGAACCATTGTGTGAGAATGGATAAGGGAAGAGTGGCAGAACTCCCTTCGGTGTCTGGAAAGGGGGGAGTCGACCACACACCCAACAATTAGTGGCATTGCTGGTCTGGTGTGAATAATGTAACATACGGATAAATGTGTTATTACGCATGGCGAGGCGGTATGAATATTCGTGAGGAGGCAGATCACTAAACGTGTGCTCTACTGTAATATGAACAGACATATTAACATGAGGAACTGGAAAACACAGGAAAAGTGCGTAGCTGGTGCAGGAAATCATTATGCTGAGAAATAATATGAAACTCAGAAAAACGATACATTTGATTGAGCTTTGACTGACTCTCTCACTATGGGGGTCTATTTTATACATGTCAGAAACAGTCTAACCGTTTCACCTAGGGGAGGACTTATACAATCAAACTGGCTGACTTATTAGACCTGAGCTTTAACTTATACTCCTGTTGCGGAGTTTTCTCTAACAAGGGAGGGGTTGTAATAATGTCTTGTGCGGGACAGTCCTTTAAAACAATGTTCTGGCAATCCTTCGAATCCTGGGAAATGTTCTTGGAAATGTTTTTGAAGACTGGTTTCGATCCTTTGAAAAGTTTTACATGAGAAAGGTGGACCCACCCCTTCCTGCCTTCCAACTTGACGGCAGTTCGGGTGGTCAAGAGGACCTGACGTGGCTCCTTCCAACGTGGTTCCAGCGGACTTGATCTGTCGAAATTTCTGATCATCACAAGGGAGCCTGGAACGATCTCGTGCGGTGCCACCTCGGTATTGTCTGGAAATGCGGCGGCAACCTGTGAACGACATGAGTTGAGGGCAGACATCAAGGAAGCTAGGTAATCTGTCAGCATATTACATGAAACATCGGTAATACTTCGGGGTCTAGGAGTACCCCACATGTTAGGGGGGCGGCCGAAAACGACCTCATACGGGGACAGACCTGATCTGGAATGTGCGACCATGCGCATATAAAATAAAGCGACTGGCAAAGCTACTAACCAGTCCACACCCTTGTCTTTACAGACTTTTGCAATGCGGATTTTCAGAGTCTGATTATGCCTTTCGACTAGTCCAGCTGCTTCTGGATGGCGTACACAATGGAACTTCCACTGGTACCCTAACAAAAGGGACACGTGTTTCATGAGTTCAGATGAGAATGGCTGGCCGTTATCAGAATATACGACTCTAGGGAGTCCATATCTAGGGAAGAATTCACGAACCAACTGCTTGGCAGTGGTCGCGGCTGTGTAATCTGGGACTGGATATGCTTCTGTCCATCTGGACAAAGCGCATACAACTACAAGGACATACTTGAAACCTCGACATCGCTCCATTTGAATATAATCCATCTGGAGGACCTCAAAAGGGTGGTCAGGGGGCTGGAAACCACCTTGTTCCACCGGGACACTTTTACCTGGATTAAACTGACAACATATCATACAGGTACGGACTTTCTGCTTGGCTGCAGCTCGTAAATGCTTGTTGAACCAAATGTTCTGGATACTGTCTAACATGGCTTTTTCTCCTAAATGTGCTGGACTATGTGCGGTATTGATAATGACTTGAACCATAGAATCGGGGAGAAACCATGTGGCTCTACCCTTCGTTAACCATCCTTGATCTGTCTGGACCCCTCCTTGTACAGACCATTTCTTGATTTCATCGGGAGTAGCATGTGACTGGATATCTATGACATCTTGAGTAGGGTCCTTAACTGTCATGCATGTAGTCAGATCTGGAATACGTGTCTGATTAACTGGAATGTCTGGAGTCTGTGCTGTAAGCTTGGCTGTGCGGTCTGCTAAATCATTACCTTGGGTAATAATGTCTGTGACTTTCGTATGTGCTTTGCACTTCATGATAGCAATAGATGTCGGTAAATGTATGGCATCTAACAGGGCTTGAATAAGGAGACCATGCTGAATCTTGGTTCCATGAGAAGTCATAAAACCTCTCTCCTGCCAGAGCACTCCGAAGTCGTGTACAACTCCGAATGCGTAACGTGAATCTGTGTAAACATTAACCTTCAGGTTTTTGGCATGTATACAGGCTTGTGTCAGAGCGACTAGCTCTGCTGCTTGAGCGGACAGAGTATCAATACGGTGTGTTTCAATAACTTCAGTGTCAGTAGTCACTGCATACGCGGCGACTAGTTCTCCTGTACTAGTTCTCATACATGAACCATCCACATAAAGTGTCAGGTCAGGATCTGGTAACGGAATATCTGTCAGGTCTTGTCTTGGCTTTGTCGTAATGTTAACTACTTCCACACAATCATGTGTGTCTGGATTTGAACTAACTGATGGTAACAGTGTAGCAGGATTCAGGACGTTGCAGCGTCTAATTTCTATGTGTGGCTGGAACAGTGTCAATTCATAACCTGTTAAACGTGCAATTGTCAAGTGCTGAGTTTGTGTTCGGTTTAAAAGAACTTCTACTGAATGTGGGACTTGTACTGTCAGGGAATGTCCTAAAACTATAGAATCACTTTGTCTGATAGCTAGTGCTGTGGCTGCAACTGACTTGAGGCACGCAGGCAACGCCTGGGCGACTGGATCTAATGTGCTCGAAAAATAAGCACAGGGCTTGTATTGACCTGCTTGATCTTGTGTGAGAACAGATAATGCTGTACCTTTCCGTTCAGTAACGAAAAGTGTAAAAGGCTTACTGTAGTTCGGTGTAGCTAGAACTGGAGCTTGACATAGGGCTTTCTTTAACTCGTTGAAACTAAGTGTATGGTCAGATGTCCAAGGGAGGACAGTCGATACGGCTGCCTCCTGTGTCGTTAACTGTATCAGTGGCTTGGCTAGGAATGCATACTGGGGAATCCATTGTCTACAATAAGAAGTAAGGCCGATAAAGGCACGTACCTCCTTCTGGGTTCTGGGCTGGGGAAGACTCGCTATTAACTGGATACGGTCGGGTGTCAACTGCCTACCCCTCTTGGACAGCAAGTGTCCTAAGTATACCACTTGCTGGACACAGAATTGAAGCTTCGAAGGTGACACCTTGTGCCCCATCTCGGCTAGAAAATACAGAACTGTAAGTGATGCTCGCTCGCAGTCACGTTCAGAACGGGCTGTGATCAGTAGATCATCGACATACTGGAGCAGGGCAGTGTCAGTTGGCATGTGAATATTGTCTAGTTGTCTCTTGAGTGCTTGACTGTAAATACTAGGGCTTTCTGTGAAACCTTGAGGAGCGCGTGTAAACATATAGCTCCTTCCATGTAAACAAAATCCGAAAAGAAACTGGCTGTCTGGATGAATTGGAACACCAAAAAACGCATTCTTGAGGTCAATAACAGTGAAAAACATGGCTTCGGAATCAATGGCTGTTAACAGGGAAGAAATATCTGGGACAACTGGGTACTGAGGAATAATACATTTATTAAGCTCTCGTAAATCAATCACTAATCGATATACTGGCGGTGCATTTGGATCAGTACGTTTCATGACTGGAATGATCGGAGAATTACATACATTGGAGTCAGTTTCTACAACTACTCCTTGAGCCATGAGCTCGTCAATAATTTTGGATAAGGCTGCTACAGCCTCAGGTGGCAATCTGTACTGCCTGATTCGTGGTAACACTACACCTGGTTTGAGAGTCACACGATAGGGTGTGATTTGCATGTAACCTACATCAGTTGGACCTTGCGCCCATAAATGCTGCGGAACATTAGACAATCTTGAATCAAAATCTCGTAATACATAGTGACCCTTAAAGTCACGTAGGAACAGACGTATTCCCTCTGGGGAACAGCAAATAACTGCACCTAATTCTTTCAATGTCTTAATGCCTAATAGATTTTCTGGACATGACTTAGTAAGTAACAGATCAGTAGTACGGGACAAGGGACCTACTTCTAGAGTAACTGGCTTTGATATCTCATTAACTATGGGTTTTCCTGAAAATCCAAGGGAAACATTTCTTGAGCCTGAGAGCGGAGCCCCTGGAACTTCGGCGTGACTAATTGTGGTCCTACTTGCCCCTGTATCGATCAAAAACTTTCTGTCTTTCCCTAATACTTGACTATGAACATAGGGACCTTCTTGGTCTACAGGTATCTCGATGAGAGGCAAGCCTACCTCCCTCTCTAGGCTGTTTCATGAATATGACTGGTACTCTGGATACTCGGACTGTGCATACTGGTACATCTGCGATGTAACGTGCTGTGTTGCAGCAATAGGCTGCGGTACTGTAACTGTCTGTGGTGCATTCTGTGACTGAGGAGTCTGTGAAACTTGTTCTTGTCTCGGCGGACGTGGTCTTTCTTTAGTCTTACCAGTAGCTATGTTGTGTTTCAGAACTGCACACTCGTTTATAAAATGACCTGGCTGTTTACAATAATTTCAGTTCCCTTTAACGGGAGCCGCAGGATGACTGGCTTGATTCGGACCCCTCTTCTGACTGTCTTGAGGAATAGATTGTGCAACTAGCACTTTCATTTTCGTGTCTTTCATACGTTTTCTTTCGTGTTCTTGCTCTTCTCTGATTCTATTCTGGTGATATTGGAGCATCTGGAGCATCTGGGACGGAGTATTTGCTTGCCAGGTGCTTTCGACTTTCAAAACTCGATTTTTAATCTGTGGACTTGAATTCTCGACTAATTTGGTAACGAAAAGATGAGGGTATGACTCACTACTTGTCTTGAGACCACTGTTAATACTGAAACATTTCTCAAATCTAGAATAAAAATCACTAATATCCTCTTCTTGTTTCTGTTTACAGGCTGAGATTGCATCCCAGTCTTCTTTCCTAGTTGTCAATAATCTGGGTAAAACTTGAATCAATAATTCTGGTAATTCTTTACATTTATCTCCAAGACCGGTACCTGGTACTCGTGCCTTGTCTTCAGCTTCTAGAGCTGCCCAATCGATCTTTTTCTCTCCCACCTCCCATTCTTTTTCCTTTAACTTTTCATACACCCCTGCGGGTAGCAGGACCTTTAACATTTTAATGATATCTGGGTAAGTGTATTCTCCCATACGGAGCATGTCTTTTAATTCTCTATGGAACCCTGCTGGATCTTTGTCATGACAGGGAATTAATTTCTTCATTTCAAGAAGTTCCATCTTTGATATCGGAGTGTATACAAACACTCGTTGCATTACGCCACCCGCCCCTTGGACTGGGTGGACTTCTCGTAGCGGATTCTGTCTGTCTATGTAGAATGGTTTACTTTCTGGGGGTGAGACATGAACAAAATGCGGGTTCAGGAACGTTCTATACTTGTGGCGCTGTTCTAGAATGACACTAATTAAATCGGTACCTAGACCTCTCCATCTGTACTGGAGTAACTCGTTCAGGATATCATGTAACGGGCCTGGATCAGAATGTTGACCCTCATACAGAGTAATGAGGTGCTGGATCATATACATACCCACCAGTCGTTGCTCGGCTGGGGGCAGCTTCAGAAACATTTGTGCCACTATTTCGTCTGGAAAAGTGGTAGAATCAGTAATCCATCGGACTGCTGATCGGGCTAGTTCTTGTTCGTGCATGGTACTTAATTCGCTATAACCGACTCGTGATTTCAGAATGTGATCGGTAGCTTGAAATACTTGTTCTAGAGAGCCTCGTTCTGGTGCTGGATGATGAAAAATAGACTTAGGTTCTGGACGTAAATGGCGATCTGGAAATCTGGATTTTCCTACATACGCTATTCTGGCGGGATTCTCGTCTTCCTCTTCAGGATCAGAGATACTTTCTTTCTCGCTTACTTGTGCTGCTTTACGCTGTTCGTGTAACCTTATTATTTCTTTACGAATTTTCTTGTACATACTTTCCATGGCACTAATGGTCTTGTGCTTACCCTCGGCTATATTATCACTCCACCTTGTCAGGATTCTCATTTCGGCGGGATCTTTAGACGGGTAATCTTGTTCTCTTATTAGACAATTGATCAGGAACTTTAATATCATGAGCTGAATCTCGGCTTTCCTTTGAGACATAATCTCGCCAATACTTTCTGGATCATCCCCTGTACGGATGAAACGATATATTCTGTCTAGATCTTCTTTCATATTTGGTAAGGTGACTAGATACTCGGTCACCCTTCTTACGCGTACGGAATATAAAACCATATTATACTCGCCTGGGACTGTGTCATAAACACATTCGGCAAGGGCTTGTCTGATTTCTGTAACAGACTTATTACTTTTAGGAGTACGCTGTGATGCTTGAGCATGTAATTCGAGTGCTGATAAACGCTTGTGTGGCGGCGGGGTTTGAGGAGGACCTCCTCCTGCGGCCCCTATACTAGAATCGTCGACTGACATTCTTCGTGCTTGCAGGGTCGGTAATTGTAACGTGGGCTGAACTTGTATGGCAGGCTGACCCGGGGGTACCGTAACAGGTACTCCGGTGTCTGGAGGAACGGGAAGTGCCTGATTTACAGGGACAGGTGGAGCGCGAACTGGATTTGCATATTCTGGAACTGTGTCGTCCAAATAGGACGAAATAAAAATATCAGCTGCGGTCGGTTTGTGACGTAGCTTGGTCGGAACTAATGGTGGCGGGAAATTACTGGGTGCCTCTGGGGTCGCTTTTGGCAAGCCTTCGGCAAGGAGAGGATACATACCCTTAATGAGGGCATGCCTCTGTCTGTCTGACTGTTCGGCTTTGACTTGTTCACCTATCTCGATTAATTCTCTTTCTTGGGCTCGTTCTTGGGATTCTCTACTTAACTCTGACTTTCTGACTTCCTTTTCCGTTCTTCTATGCGCTTCCTTACGCCATAACTCGATGGCATCTTTCTGTGACTGTCTGGCTTTCTTTTTCCATAATGCTTCTTCTACTCGCATGATACATTCGGCATCCCATGTACCCGATACGGGCCATCTATACTTTTCTTCTAACTGTTTGGTATACTCTACCCATAAATCTAGATACAATATGGCGCTTATGCCATGTTTCTGATACATAAAGTGACCTGGACTGTCCCTAGGCGGAACAGGAACTGCTGCTTCCAGCAGACCCTTTCTAGTTTTTAACTGACGTAACTTGGAAAAGAGCGGCATTCTAAACTTGAATCGGAACACAATACAATACACGAAAAACAATAACAATTGGGAAAACAATTCAGGCATACCACGACGTTGAAAATACATTAAACAACATTATAAATAACAGTTCGAACAGAATACTACCTGAAAATACTGAAAACAGAAACAGAACAGAATTCTCGAGAACGGAACAGACTAGAGTTACTGGATGCACTGCTGTAACAGTACGGAACATACCGGTCCCATAAAGGAACGCATCAAGACCCGTATCCACCTAGGTGAACACTTCGTTTGTGGGCTTGGGTACCACCAACCCACGGACCAGGAGTCAATTTAGACTGACCCTGTCTAGACACTACCCCAGCAATGGTACTCACCGGGCAGCACGGAACGGAAGGCCTCGGACGGGACTGGACTACGACGACGAACTTCGGACTTCGGACTTCAGTTACGGGTGGGCCTCCGGATACCTCGGACCTTGGACTCTCGGCTTGGGCTCTGGTCGGGACTCGCCGCGTTCCTCCACCGTCTCGTTCGGATGCTGGACCGCCTCCTCCGTCTCCTCCGTGGGCCTGAGGGATACTTGAAGCAGAAATATCTGCACTTGGCCGGTATGGTTCCGTCACGACTGCAGAGGGTCAGGGGGTCGGCGTGGCTTCACCGACGCGTGGGGAAAGGGCAAGTCCCTATTCGGGCGCCATTATGTGGTAAATAAATAAATAATACCCTATTTTTGACTAGACTTATAGCATAACAGATAGCTCAATAAATAAGAGTCAAGATTCGAGGTAGTAGGAGTTTCTGCAGGTTTATTACAGCATAAGGACAGGATCAGGACAACCTGCATGGGAATAGGACAATAAGGCCCAGCAGGACAACTGGGGCCCAGCAGCTGCTGGGGCTGGGTCTGGGATGAGCGCGCTAACATTTAATAACAAAACATTGACTTATATACATAGCGCAAACACATAGCAGTACATTGCAGTAGGCGTAACAGTGGGTGGAGTAGAAGGCGTGACGCGTAGCAGTCGCGAGAGATAACAGAAATAAGAGGTGTAACTGGGAGTTTACTTAGACATGTGATGCAAAACGTAACAGAATATGTCATGAATGGGCGGAAACATTGGAGGGGGCTACCTAAGGAGCCGGGACCTCTAACCTAATGGTGCGCGAAAACTAGCAATGACGTGTTACTAGGAGAAGCTGGGGGCTACGAACTCTGTGCTAGGAGCAGAGACTAGAGTCTGGAGGGTCGGAGCGACATGTACTTAAACCCTATCTGGTATCTAATGTTTAGGGAACATGTTGATATAAACTAGAAGTCATGAGGGGAGAAGCTAACCTGATTTCTAAGACTGGACCATGCATTATTCTACATGTAGTGCGTGAAGAATATTAAATGACCATTAAATACAGTATTTCTCTAACGTGGAGACGAGAAGGCTAGACAATGACGGAAACTATTGATGCAGTTCAGTAGCTTAGGAATGCAGAGGAGGAGGACTGAACTGATAGCAGGAACTATAACATACTTTTGGCAGACTCAGAGGCAGAGCCGGGGTGCACCGGGCACTGCAAGGCAGGAAGTAAGTGAAGGGTCGAGGATACAGGTGGGGGCTGTATCGCTCCTTAGCGAGGCTTTCAGGAGACAGGAGCTGAATCCAGGGTCCGGGCCCTTTTGAGGCCTGGAAACGGAGACTTTATAATTGAATAACGTGCACACTGAGAAACGTGGCAACATTACTTTACATAGGCCTGATATTCGTAGTATTCACGAGGACTGGAAACTAACATACTAGAGGTGGACACAACTGTAATTGCGTCTTTAATCAGAAATGGGGAATAACATATGCATATCGATCATGCACACATAACATATGATGGATGAGGCGTAGGGACACAGAACATGGCAAAATTTACTTTTCCACAGGTGCCATGTATAAGTTAAACAGGGTGGGACTCAGGGCAGAGCCCTGAGGTACCCCCTGTTCTAGCATCATACTGTCCGAGAGAAAAGACCCTCTTTGGACCTGAAAGCTCCTGTTGGTAAGAAAGGCCTTCAGCCATCCCAGCGCCTCTTTTGTGACCCCCGCTCTGTTTAGACACTGTAGCAAGATGGAATGTGCTACAGTGTCAAACGCGGCGCTGAGGTCCAGCATGATGAGAGCCATGGTCTTACCCTCATCAGCTCCTTCCCGTAAAGTTTCAGTTGCTCTCAGGAGAGCTGTCTCAGTAGAGAAACTCGATCTGAAGCCTGACTGCGATATATGAAAAGCATTCTGGGCTTCGAGATGGGCCATAAGTTGGGCATTGGCTATTTTCTCTGCTAACTTTGCTAGATAGGGTAGCAGGGAGATTGGGCGTAAGTTCTCCAGTATGTCCTGACTCATATTAGGCTTTTTTTTGATTGGGAGCACTATGGCTTGTTTCCATTCAGTTGGTAAACAGGCAGTAGAGAAGGATACTTGAAGCATGTGTCTAAAATGGGGCTCTAACACAGAGATGGTCTCAGCCAATATTTTAGGTGGCGCAGGGTCACGTGGAGAGCCAGATTTAATACTTTTGCACATTTTGGCCAGTGTTTAAACGGGAGGAACAGAGAATGAACATAGACAGACTTGAGTGCGTATGTGATCTTCATTCTCTGTAAATTCAGTGCCAGGTTTTATATTGCTGGAGAAGCTGGCATAAATGTTAGTAATCTTTCCTGAGAAATACTTAGCAATTTTATTGCAGGTTTCCACTGAGTCATTCTGAGAGGAGGAGTTAGAGTCGATTATTGAGATTTCTTTTTAAATCTGATAGAGCTCCTTAGAGGAGTTTTCTGCTTCCAAGATTCGGTTGTTATAGTGAGCTGCCTTGGATAAGCGTATTTTTTTGTTATACTCTTTTTGCGCTGCTTTATACTGGGCTTTGATTTCTGGGCACAATTTGTGACGCCATACTCTTTCGAGCTTTTTACAAGCCGTTTTAAGAATCTGAAGCTCCTGACTGAACCAGGGAGCCGTTTTTTTAATTCTCATGGCATTGGTTACGGTGCGAATCGGGGCTGTGATGTCAAGAGCCTTTGTAATGCAATTTATAAGGTGTTTATGTGCTGTCTCGCAATCAGTTCCTCTAGGAGGCCCTGCATCCTGAACAATTTTAGTAAACGAATCTGCCGAGAAATTCTTCCATTTCCTTCGTTTATAACGTTGAGAGCTTTGGTTTTGATGCTCTGCCCCATCTAGTTGGAATAGAATAGGGATGATAAA
Organism: Lissotriton helveticus; assembly: GCF_964261635.1. NCBI lineage: Eukaryota > Metazoa > Chordata > Amphibia > Caudata > Salamandridae > Lissotriton > Lissotriton helveticus. The sequence goes on along the minus strand of NC_136061.1, from coordinate 513,192,127 downwards.
ATGATCAGACCATGGTATAGGCTGGGGAGGTAGGGTCTGCACACCCTTCCAGTTCCCAAAAACTGGGTCCAATAGATGTCCTAGTTGGTGTGACGGCTCGTTATTTTTTAATTCTAGTTGTAAAGAGAGTAGCTCAGATTTAATATCTGTCGCTTCCTTATCTAAGGGGTCATCAAAATGAGCATTTAAGTCTCCTAGCACTAATACTCGAGATTTTCTCAGTGCTAGATGGGTTAAGGCTTCCATAAGAGTGGAAGTGAAATCATATAGCCTTCCGGGAGGACGGTATACAAGGATGCCTGAGATAGAGTGGTTGGGACCGGTATTGATGGTGAAAGCGCCAGCTTCACTATGGTCAACCGAGATAGGAGAGAGGGTACATACTAGAGGGGCTTTAATAGCAATGGCAATGCCACCACCTCTACCGTCATTCCTATCCAGTCTGGAGAGGGAGTATCCGGGAGGAAGGGCCTGATTGATATCTGGGTCTGAATATTCATCCAGCCATGTTTCCGTGAGAAACAGGATGTTGATGTCATGATCCTCAAGTAAGTGAAAGATTTCTATACGGTGTTTTCGAAGAGATCTGCAGTTAAGCAGGGCTGCTTTAATTGTGTTGGTCGTACTAATAATGGTAGCAGGATTGACCGGGACAAAAGTGCATGAGGTACATGTCTTTAGCAAAAGAGCATTCATAGAGTGTTTGCAGCACGCGGGCGTATTAGGTTGAATGTCAAGCAGTTCCTGTCTGCCATACCTAATGGTGGTTGGTGTGGGAGATCCATTGTTTATGGCCCCGCGCCCCGTCCGACGGCGGAGGGCGCAGACGGGCTTGACTTTGGCTCGACTTCGGCGTGCTTCCGGCGCTCCCGCTGCACGCGTCCGCTGCGCGGTCGCTGACCAAAGCACATTTATAGTGAGGGGAGGGGTCGCTAGAGCGCTGACCTGTGCTCCCTGAGCCCGGAAGTGCAAGGCTCCTCCTCACCCTCCGCATCAAACGCCCATGATTGGACGCGGCGGACCGGGGCGGGAGTGGGTGGAAACAAACAGCCTGAAGTGTGGTGCAGTGAAAAATACAGGTACAATCAATAAAGAAACACTGAATGTTTTAAAAATAGCCTTAATCGCTACAGTAAAACTGGAAACGCTATGATAACAGCGCGAGCAGTGTAACTGACAGAAAATATTAGCGCTAAGTGGGTAGAGCTCGCCACTGCCACCGGCAACACTCTTCTCCACAGCACGCACTTGCAGAGCTGACCTTTAAGTAGTCTTCCACTGACAGCGTCGCTAGAGCGCTGACCTGTGCTCCCTGAGCCCGGAAGTGCAAGGCTCCTCCTCACCCTCCGCATCAAACGCCCATGATTGGACGCGGCGGACCGGGGCGGGAGTGGGTGGAAACAAACAGCCTGAAGTGTGGTGCAGTGAAAAATACAGGTACAATCAATAAAGAAACACTGAACGTTTTAAAAATAGCCTTAATCGCTACAGTAAAACAGGAAACGCTATGATAACAGCGCGAGCAGTGTAACTGACAGAAAATATTAGCGCTAAGTGGGTAGAGCTCGCCACTGCCACCGGCAACACTCTTCTCCACATTAGTGCATTGTGGTCGCTGTGAGTACCAGGTGAGCAGTCAGATCATTTCAGCACAGGAAAAGAGGGGGATGAATGGTGTGAGTGTAGAGTAACATGAGTATAGTGTGATCACTGTGAGTGTAGGGTGAGCGGTGAAAGTGACAAGTGAGTGGAGTGTCATGTGCGTGCAGGGTAGGAGGAGGGTAATGGTGTGAGTGCATTGTGAGTAGTGTGATCTCTGTGAGTTCAAGGTGAGAGTGAAAGTGAAGAGTGAGGGATGAGAATGAGGAGTGAGTTTTCTGAATGCAGGATGTACACCCAGACACCCGAGTAACTCCACATTTTATTGACAGCTGGTCTAGGGTTTCAGTTATGTTAAACTATTGATATTATGGCATCAATTAGGAATGGAGTGTGGAGGAAATAATGTGCTGATCCTGCAACAGACTTTCAGTCTCCTGATTAAGGTTGCCAGCTGATTGGATTTCTACCATTACCACCGGTATGTTGATGTCCCAGCTGGTACAAAAATAAGCAAAATCACATGAAGACGGTATTTTTAGCACTTATCTGTGCATACTTAAAACAGCAAATTGAAATAGAAAGCACTTTTAAATCTGTTCTAGGGCTGCATTAATGATCCATGACTAATAATTACAGTTTAAGTTAAATTAAACAAAAGGAAACTAAAACATGAAAGTCATGTTACAAATGAATATACCATTTCATTACAGCCCTATTTAGTTTCAAGGTGAGGGCTTTGCGGACTCTTTAAGCAATACCTAATGGCCACTATTTTTCTGGCTGCATCCCAAATTGTGAGATGACTTTTCACTAAATGCATTCTCCCACTGTAACAGTAAAGATACAATACAAATGTAAGGAATAGCGAATAGGCAGAGTGGGGACACAGGGGGTACTGGAATCAGTGAACAAAACAAACAATGCCCCCCTAACCAGTTACAAATGGCATATAAATGGTCTGTTAAAGAACTGTGATAAATGTGCTTGCGTTGCGGAGATGAGACTTCAGACACTGCCCAGCCGAACCACAGCAGCTCAAGTTGCAGCAGCCCAGGCTGAGACTGATCACAGGTAATTGGAGGCAAGTCACAGGTCAAGTGCAGGGCCATTCTACGTAGCGCTTTCAAGCCTTAATGCCCTGCAAATCACAGAAGGGAGAGGGGAAATTCCTTTTTCCCTCATCCCCCCACCCATCTCCCCTGTGTCACCCCACTCCAAAATTTGTAGGGGATATATCTTCTGCGGTCCCCACACTTTCCACGCCCATGCCGATGGCTATATTTATGAGAAGCAGAGATCAACATTGGTGAGGTCATTAGGGAACTTGAAGTCTTTGGAAGCATATCTGGTCGGAAGATGAATTGTGGCAAGACTAGCATATATCTGTTGGGACCCCCACTAACCTGAGATACCTCAGTGACTACTTTCCCAAAGTGGTAAGCTTCTACTTTGAAATATTTAGGGGTACATATTTATCACACTGAAGCAGATGTTATATAAGGCAATTTCATCCAGGTAATAAGATCACTTTGGTCACAACCCATCTTGTGGCGGTCCCTCAAACTCACAACAGGAGGCTGAACTGGCCAAGTTGGTAATGCTGGCTCGCATTCTTTTTTACACAAATTTCCCTTATGTGCTACCTCTGAAACATGTTAAAGAACTGGATAGTTTATTATTAGACTTAGGGGTCCATTGCCACCGTAACAGACTGGTACACGGGACCGACCGCCAGAGGTACCGCGGTCCCATCATGGCAATTAGGATGGCACTGGTGGTATCCTGCATTTATTGCATTGTGGCAGGCGGTGCTGTAAGCAGCACCCGCCACAATGCAATATATGCATGTTGTGCATTGGCATGCACAATGTGACAGGCACTGAGCGGTGCCTGCCACCTTGTGTATGCCAATGATGGGGGGTACCAAAGGTACCACCAAGTACAGCCCCCTACCCCTCTGGGAGCCCGCAACAGGCCCCCAAAGTGCACACCGCATGACTTTCCATGGCGGAGTCTCTGCCATCATATTAAAGGCCTTTTCCGTCCGGCCGGGAATCTGACCAGCGGAAATGCGGCGGACGGTCTTTCCGTCCCCTGCGGTGCCCCTCGCCATGCTAATATGGCAGGGGGGGAAGATGGGGCATTAGGCGGGCAGATCACCACCGCCGGCTCGGCGGTGGCGATCTGCCTGCTATGCTAATAAGCCCCTTAGTTTGGAAAATGAGTTGACCCAGGTTAGCTCCAAACAATCTATGACAGTCCAATCAAGGGGGCCAAAGTGTACCCGATCATGAACTATATTATTTGGCGGCACAAGTCCAATGGCTTGTCCGCTGTATAGGTCACTAAAACATTAGTGAGCTGGGGCAGGACCCACATCCTATGAAAATTAACCAGACAGCTAGATGGATCCTTTGGCTGATGTGGGTGCTGAAAACCTCATCCTGCGAGTGGCAAACCCACCTCATCCCACTCTATGCTTCTAATTGACTGCTTTTCCTGTTATTTCCTCTATTGCAAAATAACAGAAGTACTGTGGTGGCTCATTGGGAACAAGCAGGACAACACAGTGCGTGCCTTCTTTGAGAATGGCTCTTTGAAACATTAACAACTGGAGCGAAACTCCCGCTTGAAACATTCCTGATTAAAGTGCAACTTTAGCATTAATGTGTAATCTTTGGCACATCACTGACCCAGAACCGGAGCCCCTATTTACATGCAGCTGCCTTCAATATGGGCATGGACTGCAGGCTTATTTCCTGGCTATATCACCCACAAATGTCTCTACTTTCAACTTCCCTTACCAAACTGAAACACCACTGGGAGATGGATTTTGACCATCCTATCAGCAACAATGGCTGAAACAAGTCCCTTGATTACCCTATATTTCTTGTAATTCTGGACTTCATTAAATACAGTACTACCAATTGACCAGAGCTTGTATGTCCTGCCACATGTTGAGCAAGTTACAGCTTAGCAGTGTGCTGCCCTCATTGTCATGGTGAGCAAGAAGATTATATCATGGGATGTAGGATTGTCCTGTGATAATTCAGTTCTGGCACAAGATTCAAGAGGTTTTAAGGACAGTAACAGGTAGGAAGAATTACACGACATGGAGGCCTGTGTAAGGGGCTTTGCAGTCAAACCCATATCTGAGTTTGCTCATTTATTACTGATACTGGGAATATGGTCCATCACTATGCAATGTAAATCTCCTACTGGCCCTTATATTAAACAATGGCAATCAGATGCAGGACAATATGTGTTCTAAGAAAGTAGAGTACTAGATGGTGGAGAGTCGGGCCCTCCCCAAGTTCCTAAATGCTAGAAAATGGGATGAATTGTGTGCCACACTAGAAACATATGGAAATAAAAAAAAACACAATGCCCCCTCCACTCATAAATCCCACCTTATCTATCACATCTAAAATGATTATTATAACAAACTCACCTCTTTATATAGCATGCCACAATGGGTACACTGCGCAGGGAGGTCGGAGAGACCCTTTTTTGTCTATTGAGGCTAAAGTACTGCGGGTGAGCAGTTATCCTTATCATAGGGTAGAGCTAAGCATCTGCTGTTCTCACAGAGGCAATACAAGGAATACATTCAAGAATGAATTTGAGACCAATTTATAGAAAAATAGCAAGTATTTTTATATATATTTTGAAATAAGAACTTCAGGTACAAGTAAGTATGTAATACATATCAGCAATAAGCAAGGTAAGTACAGTTAATATACAGTTGTGTACAATGGTGCATAATGGTATCCTATGGAGAAAGACATAAAAAGCAATGAATCACAGTGTAGTAGAACTTAGGGGTTCACCTTCTAAATGTGAATGTTAGGGAGCCAGGGTCCAAAATTCTACCAGCAGTTTGTCGGGAGCACCCCGTATTCAGTCGGGAGCAGGGTGCTGGGAGAGTAAGTAGCTGGTATGCTTCGAAGAATGGGATCACCAGAAAACAGGCTGCACAGAGGGACTTGTAGGCAATTCCAAGGACACTCAGGTGTAGCAGTCCCAAGGGCCTGGGGACCATGACAGCACACAGATGTTGTTGATTTTCTGCCAGTGGGGCTAGGTGTAGAGCAAAAAGATGATTCAAGCTCTGGTGCGCAATGTGCACCGTATGGTCAGGGGTAAACACTTCAGAGGGGCTGGTTCAGGATGGCTAGCCACTCAGTGAGTGGGTGTCAGAGCTGCTGATGTCCCTTGATGTCCCTTGATAGGTGCTTGGTCCTCAGGCAATTGGAGTCCGCTTGGACTCTTGTAGTTTGTATTGGGTTGCAGGGCCTCCAGTACACTGTAGTTGGTTCTGCTCAGGTTCGGAAGACTGTGATCTCTCCAAACTTGGTGATGAGGAAGAGTTGATCCTTCAGAGCTGCTGTACCTTCTCCTGGACAGTTGTGGCATTGGTTGGTCTAGGGAGTTGCAAGTCAAAAGTCCAGACTCATTGGTTTCGGTGCCTGAGATGCAGGGGAGGAAGTTCTTAGAGAATTTGGTGAAATGCTGGAGGATCCCTGAGGTTTATAGAGGTCTCTCAGTAGCAGGAGGAGGCAGGATTCCATGATTGTCGAGTGTTCGGGGTGCAGGTAGAGTTTTGCGCCAAAACCTAGTCCAGGATCTCTGCTCTCAGGGTCAACCGCTCTTCTATGTCTTTGGTCTTATTGTGTCTGTTGAAACTGGAATCAAAGTTCAGGGGTGCCACCTAAATACTATATTAATGGGCATTAAAGGGCGTGCCAGGTAGTAGCCAAGGGGATACTTACCTTTAGGATGACTACACCCTGATAGGTTATTTTCCCCATCTTCAAGATGGTGAAAAGTGAGCAGGGTGATTCACATCGCCTGCCCCTTAGGGGTGGTGCTGGTTGACTGGGGACCCTCTTCCTCATCTAACTAATTTTCCCACCTGTCTTCCCACTGGAAGTGGGGTCAGGACAAGGAAGCTGCCATCTGTTGCTAGAATGAGAGGCATGGGTCAGAGTTCAAAGGCGGCATCACCTTTGAAGCTGTTCCTGCCTGTAGGAGGTGTGAAGCACCTCCTCCCAAGGCACGCATTGTTTCCGGCTCCTGAGAGCGAACACTTTCACCCCATGAGACCAGAAACATGCCTAGTAGTGGCAGGCTGGTGGAGGCCAGTCAGGAAAAAGTTGGTAGGTTTCAGGGGACCCTTCTAAAAGGTCCTATGGGTGCAATTTGTAATAAATCTGTGTTAGATCTGGGGGTCTCTAGTTGGCAGAGGTAGGTACCAATGTCCAAATAGGGACCCTTGCTTCTAGTTAGGGTACGGGGGATACACTCTTTAGATTAAGTATTGGCAAAATTTGCGAATTCGCGTTACGCGAATTCGCGCAAAATCGAATTCGCAATCCGCAAAATCAGCGAATTCGGTCGAATTTGCAGAATTTTGGTTTTTGCGTGTTCGCTGGGTTTTTTGCGTGTTCGCGGGGTTGTTTGCATGTTCGCGGGGCTTTTTACATGTTTGCGGGCCGCTTGCATGGCGAAGTTACCCATGCGGTCGTGTATGGGCACAGCACCCTCTGGTTCACCACTGCCACCCTCTGGTTCATCACTGCCACCCTCTGGTTCACCACTGCCACCCTCTGGTTCACCCCTGCTGTAGTGTGTTTATCTAGGTACCTGAATCGATATTTCTATTCTTTGCCTTTGTCTGGTTATAAATCAATAATATCCCTACAACGGCATAGAAACCCTTTTCATAATTCAGTCATAGCGCATGCTGTCACATTAAGCAAGCCTATTCCTCCAGCCCCCTAGAAAGCACACCGATGTTCTTAAACAAATCCAAGCCTCCAGCAACCTGGGAAATTCCCGCTGTTTTTTTTTTTTGATTTCGTCCGAGAACTCCTGTAAAGCACTGTAAGAACGACCAGTTCTTAGTGACATCTTTATTGACGTCTTATGTCCATCCTTACGTCAAACCCGGCACCTTTCAGGTATAAATATACCAACATTGCCTTAAGCAAACACACGGTGGTAATCCTAAAGCAGAGCAGCTATCTACTTCCGAAGAGCCCAGCTGATGCGAGAGCCCACGGACGCTGCCCCACCCTTTTGACGCGCTGAGAAAGACGCTGTCTTTTCTCCTGCCGAGAAAATCCAGCTCCGGCGTTTCCAGCCTACCCTTGCGGGTGACTGGGATATCGAGTTCTGAGAGAGAGAGAGAGAGATACCAGCCCTCCTGCCTTCTAATACCCAGGTACTGAACTGACTAAACCCTTACAGAGAATTCTTGAGTCATATTCTTGGCAAAACAAACTTAACTTAAACTGCTACTTACTTACTCCTTCCCACGTATTAGGCTTAGGTCAGGTACACAGGGGTAGGCGTAGTAAGAAGCACCAATTGAGTACGATTAGTCAATTAATATATGTATGTATCTATTTTATCCATTTTAAAGTATCATATGGCTAAGAAACCATATCAATGCTTTTACAGTATTATTTCATACTCCTGCTTTTACTGTATGCACTTTACTTTACTATAAGTATTGCAACTGTAGCAATTCATTTCTCTTGTATGAGGAAAGAGACTGCTCAATAAATAACACCTTTTTATTGAAAACGCCTGTCTTTTTTTTTCTCTGCAATCTGGTGAAACTAAGTACGCACTTATTGACTGAGTGAAATAGCTGTCTTTTGTTTTCACACGACTCTAGAGAGACACTTTTATTCAGGGAGAGCAAAGTTGTCATGGTTTATGGTTGTCAGAAACTAAATCCCTTCCTGTCTATCCAGGGAGGTTAAACTCCTCCTCGCTTATTCGAGAAAGTTTCTAGTGAACTCTGAGCTAGCTGGCAAAAAACTTAAGTCTAATATAGTCAGTAGAGACCTAGTTAACCTCAGTCCTACGTCTACACTACTGAAGATATTATTCCAATGCGCAGAGCCTATTGGGACTATAGGAACTACACTACACTGCCACCGTCTGGTTCACCCCTGCCACCCTCTGGTTCACCACTGCCACCCTCTGGTTCAGCACTGCCAACCTCTGGTTCAGCACTGTCACCCTCTGGTTCACCCCTGCCACCCTCTGGTTCATCACAGTCACCCTCTGGTTCATCACTGCCACCCTCTGGTTCACCACTGCCACCCTCTACCGAGACCTTTTGTGACGCAGCGGCAGCACAAAAGATGCGCCATGGTGCTGGGTATTAACAACGTGACGCATCTAAGAGATGCACCACGTTGTAAAGCCCTGCGCCATCAGGAAATCTACAAGATTTCACTCAGTCACTTTTAGGCCAATGCTGCGTCAAAACCCTGCTCCTGCAAGCGCGACGCAGCTCCAGCAATGCGCTGCTTTTACAGCACAGATGCGTGACGCATCTGTGCCGTTTTTGCCACATGGTGCACCGCATTCTAAATGAGGGGCACCATGGGTGGCGGAGCTGCGGCACACAATAACTGGCGCATCCCTGGGGATGCGCCAGTTATTGTAAATTTGCCGCTATACATTTAGCCAATGAGGGAGCACTTACTGATTAGACAGTAGAAAGTACTCCAGTTGAGTAGAGGTATTGCACAAAAAGGTGGCATCTTCGTGGACAAACACGCAGGGCGGGATTCATTCTGCCCCCTTTTAGACTTGTTTTTTGTGCCCTTCTGCCCTCTGTTAGATTCGTTTTTCCCTTGTTTTTCTGCCCTTCTGCCCTCTGTTAGACTCGTTTTCCCTTGTTTTTCTGCCCTTCTGCCCCCTGTTAGACTCGTTTTTTGTGCCCTTGTGCCCTGTTAGACTCATTTTTCCCTTGTTTTTCTGCCCTTCTGCTCTCTGTTAGACTAGTTTTTTGTGCCCTTCCGCCCTCTGTTAGACTCGTTTTTGTGCCTTTCTGCCCTGTTAGACTCGTTTTTGTGCCCTTCTGCCCTTTGTTAGACTTGTTTTTCCCTTGTTTTTCTGCCCTTCTGTCCTCTGTTAGACTGTTTTTTGTGCCCTTCTGCCCTCTGTTAGACTCGTTTTTCCCTTGTTTTTCTGCCCTTCTGCCCTTTGTTAGACTGCTTTTTGTGTCTTTCTGCCCTCTGCATCACCACATCATCACTCAGCGCTACCCCAGCATCACTCAGCACCACCACATTATCACTCAGCACCACCACATTATCACTCAGCACCACCACATCACCACTCAGCACCACCACAGCATCACTCAGCACCACCACAGCATCACTCAGCACCACCACAGCACAACTCAGCACCACCACAGCACCAATCAGCACCACCACAGCATCACTCAGCACCACCACAGCATCACTCAGCACCACCACAGCACCACTCAGCACCACCACAGTATTACTCAGCACCACCACAGCACCACTCAGCACCACAACAGCACCACTCAGCGCCACCACAGCATCACTCAGCGCCACCACAGCATCACTCAGTCCCACCACATTATCACTCAGCACCACCACTGCACCACTCAGCACCACAACAGCATCACTCAGCACCACCACAGCACCAATCAGCACCACCACAGCACCACTCCGCGCCACTACAGCATCACTCAGCACCACCACAGCATCACTCAGCCCCACCACATTATCACTCAGCACCACCACAGCACCACTCAGCACCACCACATCATCACTCAGCACCACCACAGCATCACTCAGCACCACCACAGCACCACTCAGCACCACCCCAGCATCACTCAGTACCATCCCAGTATCACTCAGCACCACCACAGCACCACTCAGCATCACCACAGCACCACTCAGCTCCACCACAGCACCACTCAGCGCCAACCCGCATCAATCTGCGCAACCATTAAACAACAACTGGTTCAAATATGTTCTCTCAATGTTTCAAACTTTATTACAAATGTCACAAAAAGATGTTAATATTTCACCTCTGTTGTTGGATTTTCATCACAATAAAATACACTGAACATAATATTCACAAAATGTATTTACAAAAGTTTAAACAAAAAGGTGGCATCTTCGTGGACAAACACGCAGGGCGGGATTCATTCTGCCCCCTGTTAGACTTGTTTTTTGTGCCCTTCTGCCCTCTGTTAGATTCGTTTTTCCCTTGTTTTTCTGCCCTTCTGCCCTCTGTTAGACTCGTTTTTCCCTTGTTTTTCTGCCCTTCTGCCCCCTGTTAGACTCGTTTTTTGTGCCCTTGTGCCCTGTTAGACTCATTTTTCCCTTGTTTTTCTGCCCTTCTGCTCTCTGTTAGACTAGTTTTTTGTGCCCTTCCGCCCTCTGTTAGACTCGTTTTTGTGCCTTTCTGCCCTGTTAGACTCGTTTTTGTGCCCTTCTGCCCTTTGTTAGACTTGTTTTTCCCTTGTTTTTCTGCCCTTCTGTCCTCTGTTAGACTGTTTTTTTGTGCCCTTCTGCCCTCTGTTAGACTCGTTTTTTCCTTGTTTTTCTGCCCTTCTGCCCTTTGTTAGACTGCTTTTTGTGCCTTTCTGCCCTCTGCATCACCACATCATCACTCAGCGCTACCCCAGCATCACTCAGCACCACCACATTATCACTCAGCACCACCACATTATCACTCAGCACCACCACATCACCACTCACCACAGCATCACTCAGCACCACCACAGCATCACTCAGCACCACCACAGCACAACTCAGCACCACCACAGCACCACAGCATCACTCAGCACCACCACAGCATCACTCGGCACCACCACATTATCACTCAGCACCACCACAGCACCACTCAGCACCACCACAGCATCACTCAGCACCACCACAGCATCACTCAGCACCACCACAGCACCACTCAGCACCACCACAGTATTACTCAGCACCACCACAGCACCACTCAGCACCACCACAGCACCACTCAGCGCCACCACAGCATCACTCAGCGCCACCACAGCCTCACTCAGTCCCACCACATTATCACTCAGCACCACCACTGCACCACTCAGCACCACAACAGCATCACTCAGCACCACCACAGCACCAATCAGCACCACCACAGCACCACTCCGCGCCACTACAGCATCACTCAGCACCACCACAGCATCACTCAGCCCCACCACATTATCACTCAGCACCACCACAGCACCACTCAGCACCACCACATCATCACTCAGCACCACCACAGCATCACTCAGCACCACCACAGCACCACTCAGCACCACCCCAGCATCACTCAGTACCATCCCAGTATCACTCAGCACCACCACAGCACCACTCAGCATCACCACAGCACCACTCAGCTCCACCACAGCACCACTCAGCGCCAACCCGCATCAATCTGCGCAACCATTAAACAACAACTGGTTCAAATATGTTCTCTCAATGTTTCAAACTTTATTACAAATGTCACAAAAAGATGTTAATATTTCACCTCTGTTGTTGGATTTTCATCACAATAAAATACACTGAACATAATCTTCACAAAATGTATTTACAAAAGTTTAAGCTATTGCCATTATAAATTAAAATCACTTTTATTTAGGTATTAATGATTTAAAAAAATTAAAAGCCATTGTAATTTGTAATATCAATACAGCTAAGTCACGTAAATACAAAACATGTTGCAATACAAATGCTATAGGTGTCACATTTGCGAAAGTTATAACTATTGGCATTGTAAATGACAAAGCTATTCATTTAACTATTTTCAAAACCAACACATAAATAAAAAAATTGTCATTTACAAGACCAATAGCTCAAACTTTCCTAATGCGAGACCTATTGCATTGCAAATGCTTGTTTTTATATCTGTCAGTGCTTCCTGTTGAGGTTTAATTTTCGTGACAGGCGCCTCATTGCCTACTTGTAACTATTCTCTGACCCTGCTTCAAGGGTCAGAGCAGGGTCAGAGAATAGTTGCAAGTAGGCAACGAGGCGCCAGGAAGCACTTACAGGCTTACAGCAGCAGGTGCCCAAGTTGAAGTTAATTTCTTTGTAACCCTTTTTTATGAGGTTACAAAAAATTAGCTTCAACTTTTGCACCTGCTGCTGTAACCCTGTAAGTGCTTGGCTGAAAATTCGTACCCGCTGATTCGCGGATTTTACCACGATTTCGCGAGATTCGCGGATCGCGATATCGCGGAAAATCCGGAAAATCCGCAAATTCCGCGAGCGGAACGAATTTTCAGCCAATGCTTACTTTAGATAACACCTGCTGATCCCCTTGGTAGCTTGGCACGAGTAGACAGGCTTATTAAAGGCAATGTGTAAAACAGTGCAAACACCACAAATGAACTCCACACCAGTTTAGAATAATAAAGTTATTTAATCTAAACTACACAAGACCAAACGACAAAAATCCAACATACAAAGTTCAAGAATATGATTTCAAAAGAGTTCTAGGGTTTGCGCCAAAATAATCCACAGTTGCGTCACGTTTAGCCAAAAGTACCTTTAGATGCAAAAAAAGTTCCAAATGGAAGCTGCAGCATTGAAAAACAAGTGATGTGTCACTCCTGAGACCCTGGGGAGGCGATGTGACAGCCCTGCTAGACGCAGCATGCGTGTTGCAATGCATACGGTCTGTATGGGGAGGGATGCAATACCTTGTATGGATTCCGATGTGCAGGTTCGGAAGGAAGCGTCTCGCAAAGGTATGATGCAACGATCTTCGGGACGGCGATGATCTCAGGTGCGGCAACGATGCGCAGCGTCGATCTTCTACTCTCGCGACCCCTCGATGTGATGGCTCTGCGACAATGCTTGCAGCGATGTAATGCAGTCCGCAACCAAGCTGTGCGGTGATCTCAGTCTCACCCAGCGATGACAGGCTCTGCGACGATGTTCGCAGTGACAGTAATCTTCCCGCACCGGGCCAATACGTTCTGCAAGCGAAGGATGTGTCGGTTCTTGCAGCGGCAACATGTTCTGTGATGATCTCAATCTTCGCGGCGGCAGGAATTTCTTCGCACTGTCGTGGATGCACTCCACAAGCAAGCGATGCGTGAACATTGTCTTAGTTTCTTCTTGTTCAGCTTCCCAAACAGCAGGCACAACTTCCAGAGGCACCACAACTGGACCAAGCACTCTAGGAAGGGCAGAACTCATACAGAGTTCAGGGGGAAGCTGGGGGTGAAGTACTTTTGTTCCTGGGACTTCTTAACAGGGAGCCAGCTCTGCCCAGGCCCTTGGAGATCTCTTCAAGCAAGGGGACACAGCAACAGCAAAGTCCTTCTCCAATCCTTGACAGCAAAGCAACTGCAGGTCAGCCCACAAGTACACATCAGGACAGTCCTTCCTCTTCAGTCTTCCAGCTTTCTCTTTGGCAGAGGTTCCTTCTTGATTCCAGGATGATTTAAAGTCTTGGGGTCTGGGTATCCCTTTATATACCCATATTTTCTTTTTTTCTCCGAGGGCAGAGGGGCCTTTGCCCAGTCCAAACCAGTTCCGGAGCACTCTGTTTACATGACTCCTTCTTTCCTTTCACACTGTCGAGCAGAACCATCAGATGCCCCACAGGAGGTGGAGCCAGCATTGTGGAGGAAATACACAGCCCTGGAGCTTTTTGTTGACATGACTCCTTGTATCCTTTCACAGTGCAGGGTAGAAACATCAGATGCACCACAGGGAGTGGAGCCAGCACTGTGGGGGGCAGGCACAGTCCTATTCAGGTCCCAAGTGCAACTCCTCCCTCCCATCTTAGATGCAGATCTCTCTATTCACCCCTGGGCGGACTCATTCTGTCTCCTGGAATCCCCCAGCCCTGTCACTCACAAACCAGACAGTCAATTCACAAACAGCCAAATGCACACAGAAAGGTCAGACAAGAAAGCAGCCACTTTCTAAAAGTGCTGCTTTCAAATACAGGATTTAAAAACTATCCTTCCTAAAATATTTGAGTGCAGGGATACTAGACTTCAATTTTCTATCTTGCTCCTATGCAGAGATATGCAGGTAAACATTATACACATAATTCCCCATTATAGCCTATGGACAAGACAGCCTTTCAATAGTGAAAAACGAAAATGGCTGTGATTCACTACCAGAGCATGTCACCCACACTAGTACATGCTCTACCTTTCACATACACTGCACCTTGCCCAGGGGGGTACCTTGGGCCTTCCATAGGCATGTCCAATGTGTACAGAAAGAGAAGGGTTAGGCCTGGCCAGTGTGGACACTGGTCAGGTCAGCATGGCAGTTAGCAACTGCACACAGGCATTGCAGTGGCAGGCCTGAGACACCATTTTAGGGCTACTCAGGTGGGTGGCTCAATCAGTGCTGCAGGCCCACTAGTAGCATTTAAATCACCAGCTCTGGCACACTTAGTGCACTTTACTAATTTGTGTTACTTTTTGTTAACACAAATATGGCAATCATGGATAACCAATCACAGTAACAATTTATACAGAGAGCATATGCACTTTTGCACTGATCAGCAGTGGTAAAGTGCCTAGAGTCCTATTGCCAACAACCACGGGTCAGGAAAAATAAAGGAGGAAGAAGCAAAAAGTTTGGGGATAACCCTGCAAAAAGGGCCATTTCCAACAATCTGACACTGTGATCAGTGCAAAGTTATTAAGATAAGATGTGTGGAACCAAATCATAACACAGTTAAGCCATCATGGAGTTGGGAAACCCATAGTGACTAGTGTACAGTCCATGAACTCTTTTGGGTCTTCCTGTTCAACATGGATGTTGCTGGGGCACATCTGCTCGTGCAGATATGTCCTCGCAGGGGATATAGTGCACCCTGCCTTAGGGCTAAGTCCCACTGGAGGGGTGTCTTACCTATATCCCATGCAGAGTTAGTGGGCATAGCAAACAGGGATGATTGGCATATCGACTTTTCAGTTTTGTCTGAACCAAGACATGCAGTCTACAATGTCAACATGCATGGCCTTGGTGAGGGGAACCTAAGGGGGCACAATTTTTGCTGCTACCTTCAGGGTCCCTCTTCAGTGCCAATCCCTAGGTACCTGGGGTACCATTTAGTAGGGACTTACAAGGGGTACTAAAGTTGTGCCAATTGGGAAAGAAAATGTACAGGTTAGGGAAGGAGTTCTGGCACAGGGAACCTGGTTGGCAGGGGCACTGTGCTCGTCCAGTCAAAATCACATAATTGTCCATGCAAAAAGTGGTGGCTAACCATGTCCAAAAGAGGCACTTTCCTACAATTATCTATAGAGAGTTCCTCAGCACGACTCTTATAAGGTAATTGCTTATTCTCCTATCACATTCAATTTCTTATTTGCATGCCTCAACAATGCAACAAGATCATTACTAGACAGCCCTGGATGGATTTTGACTGAGAAGTGCCTACACCCTGTTTCTTTAATTGATAAGGAACTGTTCCTCTTCACCATTTATTAATGTGTGTTCCTGTTTTTATAACATAGTTAAACAGATACTACTCTTGTATATACTGAACTATCTCGAAAGATTGTATTTACAGGATTATACCTTGAAAACATTTGAATATATCATCCGGTAAAGGTGGTAACGTGTACTCTTCTTCCCTACATATCATACCTTCGACTTTATGTGTAAATGATGATATATGTGTATGGAAACATGAAACCGGCTGTTGATATATATCCAGAGTGTATCTATATTGAAGGTTGCAATGTTTTATAACACCAATAGAAACATGTTTTAAAAAATCATTGAATTACAGATTGACTGACTGACTGACGCACTCACTCATAATCAATACCACAGTACTATGCACAAATAATGGTCTAAATCATCAACCATGAAGCTATAATAGCTTCCCGGATTGGGAAAGCATAGATACAACATTCATTGTTTTTTTCCAGGCCATTTTAATGCTTCCAAATCATCAGTCTTCTTTTCCCAAACATTTCTTCTATGTGAATAATTACTTTGCAGTAGCTGAAAAAATCCAGTGATTTTTATGAACAACGCCAAACTACAAAATTATATATTTCTGGTAGTTGTGTTTTTCATTTTAATTGGCTATACTTTAAATTAAGTTAATGATGAAAAGCAAAACATGTTTAATCTTTCAAGCTCATATTGTGCTTGTGCTCATTATCAGGTCTCTTAGAACTCCTAATTATTAATATTTTTATTTTATTAATGTATGCACATTATAATGCATTGCCGTCACCCTGAATCACGTTTCTTAGTAGTATCGGTCTGGCCGATGGAACATGTCAGCCCAGAAACTTTCAAACTTACTTCAGACAGCAACAAATTAGTTAGACTAGAGCCAATCAATAGCTCTTGTCCTACATTTCAGATGTGAGATCTCATTATGAACATCCAGCATATTTACGAACATCTAGGGGGCTAGAATTCAAAAGTAAAGGACCTGATCCTGAAATTTCTGCCTCTCCATTTCCTAATTTTGGATTTAAGGACTACCAAACACAAACGTTTGAAAAGCAGATTTAACTTTCTTGCAGTCAGACCATTTCGCCCTCTGAATTTGAGGACCTTATAGATAGTAAATATGCTGCATCACACAGGACCACTTGAACAAACGGAGCATTTTTCAAATTTGCTGAGACCATTTAATTATGTTCACACATCGTAAATCCTAACTAGAGCTTGGAAGGCAAAGCCCCACATGATGAATAACTGGGTTAATCGCACTAACTATTCCATGTGATAACACTGAAGTAGAGATTCTATATAAATTCTCATGTGGGATGCTTATCACCTTTTGCAAGATTTACCCCTAAAATGGGGCATAACATGTGAATATTGCTGATTACCATACTAAAATCCCGATGTTCCAATATTTACCAGGCTTTTTCTCTTCAATAACTATCAGCAGGTTTGCAATTTCTTGGTGGAATGAGGTTTTATTGCACCCAATATGGTCAGGGTGTGTCATATGAAAAGCAGAGTCATAATGTGCTGTAAAAAGGGGTTACCACAGACATATCAGAAACGTTTGGGTCATTCCTTATCAGGGTAGCCCCTGTCATGACACAACCTCATGCTCAAGGGAGCTGGACATAAAAAAAAATCACAATTAAGTTACTCGAAGGTTCCATCCTACCAATGAGAGGATGCCCCAGGCCAAAGTCAGTTCACATCTGGACAAAAGCACATTGAAAATGAGATGGCAAATATTAAGGAATTCATTCCGACATGAACGTTTTTTGAATAATGGACTGATGTTCAAAAACAAAGACTGTCTATCAGAATTCTTATTTCTGTTGTTAGAAACTAGTTTCATGGTTGACTGGGATATAAGCCCTGGCCAAGCAGTAATCACAATTCTAGTAAGGATGGAGCACAAGCACAACTTAAATTAACCTGTGCTCACCCTTTAGTAGCTTGACAAGGAGCAGTCAGGCTTACATTTAAAGGCAATGTGTAGAGTTATTGTGCAATACTTCAAACAGTAAAACACACAAAAAGACTCCACACCAGGTTACATATATAGAGCTTAATTGTATGAATGAAACAATACCAAAATGACAAAACTCCTATAATTACAACCAAAGTTATCAATTTTTAAAGAATTAACAGTAAAATAGCTTTTAAAAGCATTAAGCACCAACCAGAGATATCTGGTGGCTCTTGGCCAGGTCAAATCTAAACATTCAGGCTGACCGCAATTGAGGCGGGTAGAATACGTCCCCAGATTAGTCCAGCTGAAGTTTTACCTTCTCAAGTTTTTTTGCCAAGGGTTCTGGTCATGGGGAAAAAGTTCACTTAGACCACGGAGAATGTCAATGACCATGGTCGGCATGGTGCAAAGAGCTGGCCGGGCATCGCAGACAGATGGGCTGGGGCCTCATGGTGATGATCCATGCTGATGGACGATGCTTGCTGTGTGAAGAAACAAGCTCATGGGGCTTGCGCTGATTCCCTGTGTGAGCAGTGCTGTTCCGGAGCAAACAGGCCGGTTCGCATTGGCGAACAGCCAAAGGCTTAATTTTAAGAGCTCTAGAGCCACACCAAGGGCCAAGGTGCCAAGAGATGTGGGAGTGTGTTATGTCCCTGAGACTTTGATCAAGAGGCCAGCAGACTAGTCCTTTGAGTTTCTCTGGAGTCCTGGGTTCAAGATGGGTTTCAAGTCCAGTTCTCTCCAGGCAAGAGTGCAGCATGCAGCAGGTCAGCACCCCAAGGCAGAAACTCCATCAGAGAGGCAGTACAGTAGAGTGGCAGTTCTTTCAGCAGCACGTCAGTCCCTATTCCAGGCATAGTTTCCACGATTTCAGAGTTATACTGAAGTGGTGGTGTCCGAGTTCCAGTACTTTACCCAGGGATGCCTTTAAAATGGGGGAGAGTTCAAAGACAGGCCTTTAAATTACACAGAGGATCTGCCCATCCTACCCTTGCTCCAGACTCACTACAGGGGGGGGTATGTGTTATATTCTTTGCTGTTATTCTTTAGCAGCAGTTGCTTGGCAACTGAGGCTTCCATTCCTGGAATCTGGCCTGTGGAGTCTAGTAGCTGGAAGCTGATGTTGGCAGAGCCAGCTGTTTGGGGTTGTTCCTGTTTACTCAAAATAAACCTCAATTTGCAATCACTTTGGAGTTCCTTTCATCTCAAAAATGGCGACGAGGATGGGATGAAATGCATTTATATGTTGTAAAGGTATTTGTAGCGCGCACTGCTACTCAAGAGTGTCCTGGCACGTGGGGAAACTATAACATGGGAGACAGCAAGGGCTAGATGGATTGTTTAAACCCTGATTCACGGCCGGTCGCTCCTCGCACTGCGCGACTCCCCGTGAGTGTGCCCAGGCTTCCCCCTACTGCTGCGAGTTCGCCGCTGCCCTGCAGCTGAGTATTCTGGGCTCTGTTTTTTGATTCCTCTGTGCCCGTATTTGTCGCTGTTTTTTACTGTACTCGTGACTTGCCCCCTCGTGTTTTGATTTCCCTGTGCCTGTATTTCTTCGCTGTTTCTTCTGTACTCATGACCTGCCCCCTCGCCTCCGTTTCCCGCTCTGTTCTCCCCCCTCTCCCCGCCGCTGCTCCCCTGTGGCCCCACCCCTTTTCTTCTGTACCCCCTTCCCATTCGCCACCCTGCTCCCGCCTCCCAGCTGCTCCTCCCTCCCACTTCACCATTTATGATGGAGTCCACGCGTACGCACAGCGATCACGAGCAGCGGGCGCGCCAAAGGCAATCCCGTCTATGCCCGTCCGCGTCTGGACCGCGCCCACCACCAGGACCCCTGGCCCCCATCGATGCCAACCCACACGACGGACTTACGAGGCCCCCACCCTCCATGCACTCAACGCTGGCCGAAACCCCGCCTGCTACCGAGCCAACGCGAAACGCACCCACGGACCCTTCACCTGCCAAGCCTGCAAATTCACCTGCCTCCGAACCTGCACCACTCCCGCCAAGACAGGCACCAGCAACAATCACCTCAAGTGCATCCTGCTCAACACCCCCTCCGTCCACAGGCACGCCGTCGAACTCGGGAACCTCCTCGACACAACATCACCAGACGTCGCCTTCCTCACAGAAACATGGATGAACGCCTCCTCAGCCCCTGACATTGCCATAGCCATCCCGGATGGCTACAAGATCACCTGGAAGGACCGCGTCAACCATACGAGGAGGCATCGCCATCGTCCACAGAAACACCATCCGAATCACGACCAACTCATACGACACCCTCACCGCCGCCGAGCACCTTCACTTCCAGATACACACCGACCCCAAGACCACCCTCAGAGGCACCCTCATCTACAGATCCCCGGGACCACGCACACAATTCAGTGAAGCCATCGCAGACTTCGTCAGCCAGCTCGGCCTAACCTCCTCAGACTACATCCTCCTAAGGGACCTCAACTTCCACCTGGAGAACAACAATAACAGAAACACCACCACCCTGTTGGACAACCTCGCCAACCTCGGACTCAAGCAACTGGTGGACACCCCCACCCACTACGCCGGCCACACGATAGACCCCATCTTCTCCTCCAGCAAGCACATCTCCTTCAGCCACTCCACCAGACTACACTGGACAGATCACAGCTGCGTCCACTTCAACTTCAGGAGAACAACGACACACCACTGCCCACATCAGGTTCCCTGCAGAAACTGGAGCAAGATCACCGCCGACCAACTCACCACCTCCCTCAGCCAGCACCCTCCCACCAACACAAGGGACCCCAACGAAGCAGCCCGCAACCTCACACAGTGGCTCACCAACACCGCCAATGAACTCGCACCACTGAAGAAACCTCCCAGCAGACCCGGCAGCAAGAAAGCCTTGTGGTTTACCAACGACCTCAAAAACTCCAAGAAGAATTGCAGAACACTCGAGAAAGCATGGCGCCACGACCAGACAACAGAAAACATGACAGCCCTCAAGAACACCACCAGCAACCATCACCAGCTGATCCGCACCACCAAAAGGACAACATTCAAAGAACGACTGAACAACAACACCCACAACAGCAAGGAACTCTTCTGCATCGTTAAAGAGCTCTCCAACCCCAGCGCCTGCAACAACAACATCACACCCTCGCAAGACCTCTGCACCTCACTTGCCTCATTCTTCCACCGCAAGATCACCGACATACACAACAGCTTCGGCGCACAGACCACGCACCCAACCTCTGAACCAGCGCCCCCCACCACCACCCTCTGCACCTGGACCCCGGTCAGCACTGAAGGCACTAACCGCACGATGAACACCATTCACTCTGGCTCTCCTACCGACCCCTACCCACACCAGATCTTCAACAAAGCCGACTCCATCCTCGCACCCCAACTCCAGGACATCATTAACAGCTCCTTCGCATCCGCCACCTTCCTGGAGAGCTGGAAACATTCAGAGCTCAGCGCCCTCCTGAAAAAACCCACCGCGGACCCCACGGACCTCAAGAACTTCTGACCCATCTCGCTCCTCCCTTTTCTTGCCAAAGTCATTGAGAAGAGCGTCAACAAACAACTCTCCGCCTTCCTCGAGACGAATGGATCCCTCGACCCCTTGCAGTCCGGTTTCCGAGCAAACCACAGCACCGAGACCGCCCGCTTCGCAGCAACCGATGACATCAGATCCCTGCTCGACAACGGGGAAACAGCTGCCCTCATCCTCCTGGACCTCTTAGCAGCCTTCGACACCGTATGCCACCCCACCCTGATACAGTGCCTCAGCAACACCTGAATCCAAGGAACGGCCCTGGAATGGATCATCTCGTTCCTCGCTGGAAGAACCCAGAGAGTCCGACTCCCCCCGTTCCGATCCGCGGCCACCGAAGTCATCTGCGGCGTTCCGCAAGGCTCCTTGCTCAGCCCCACCCTCTTCAACGTCTACATGAGCCCCCTCGCAGCCATCGCACACCAACACAACCTAAACATCATTTCCTACGCTGACGACACCCAACTGATCCTCTCCCTCACCAACGATCCCACCACCGCCAGAGCCAGCCTCCAGGAAGGAATGAAAGATGTCGCGGATTGGATGAAGCTCAGCTGTCTGAAACTGAACTCAGACAAGATGGAAGTCCTCATCCTGGGACCATCCCCCTCTGCCTGGGATGACTCCTGGTGGCCCCCTGCCCTGGGCACCACCCCCAAGCCAACGGACCATGCACGCAACCTGGGCTTCATCCTGGACTCCTCCCTCACGATGAACAAGCAAGTCAACGCCGTCTCGTCATCCTGTTTCAACACCCTGCGCATGCTCTGAAAAATCTACCAGTGGATCCCCACCGAAACCAGGAAGACGGTCACCCAGGCCTTCGTCACCAGCCGTCTGGACTACGGGAACACCCTCTACGCTGGCACCACAGCCAAACTCCAGAAAAGACTCCAACGGATACAGAACGCTTCTGCACGACTCGTCCTGGACGTCCACCGTCACGACCACATCTCTGCCCATCTGAGACACCTGCACTGACTCCTCGTCAGCAAGAGGATCACGTTCAGACTCCTCACCCACGCACACAAGGCTCTTCACGACATGGGCACCAAATACCTCAACAGCCGCCTGACATTCTACACACCCACCCGCCAGCTCCGTTCCACCAGCCTCGCTCTCGCCACCATCCCACAAATTCGCAGAACCACCGCCGGAGGAAGATCCTTCTCCTACCTGGCGGCCAAGACATGGAACTCCCTCCCCACCCACCTACGGCGGACCATCTCTCCTTCAGGAAACAACTCAAGACCTGGCTGTTTGAGCAGTAGTAACTCCCCCTCCCCCCAGCGCCTTGATACCCTAGCGGGTGAGTAGCGCGCCATACAAATTCAATGATTGATTGATTGATTGATTGTTTAAACAGATGAGTTTTTAGCCGTTTTTTGAAGGTGGACAGTTCCTTAATGTGCCGAAGATCATCTGGGAGAGCATTCCATAGAGTGGCAGCCTTGACCGTAAAGGACTGCCCGCCAAGACGTGCTCTCCAAAATCCGTGGATCACCAGCCGTCTTTGCAGAGCTGAACGCAGGGGTCGGCTGGGAGTATAAAAGGCAAACCTGGAACTGATATAGGCAGGGCCCGAGTCGTGTAGTGCCTTGGGTGTCATGGTCAGTGCTTTAAACTGCACACGCTGAGCAACGGGCAGCCAGTGCAGGTTGCTCAGCTGCTTGAGAACGCTTAGGCACCTCGGGATGTTGAATAAAAGCCTAACTGCAGCATTCTGAATGACCTGCAGCTTTCCCAGGAGGTACTCTGGGATGCCGAGGTACAGGGCGTTGGCATAATCCAGGCGAGACAATATAAGCGCCCTGTTCACCATCTCCTTAGCAGAGCGGGGAAGCAGGAGAAAGAACCTCCTCAGGATTTGAGTGTGCCAAAGCATACCCCTGACAGTATCTTGATCTGCTCATGGAAGCCTAAATCGCCCCCAAACCAAATTCCCAGATTCTTAGCAACTCCACAATCTCCCATGGGACAAGGAAACCCCGGAGGCCAGAGGGACCCTCTAAAAGCAGGAGGGAAGTGACCATAGAGAAGCAGATCCGATTTCTCTTCATTGAATTTCAGGCTAGCCTGAGCTAGCCACGAAAACACTGATGAAAGGCACCGATGAGCCACCTCAGTCTGAAAGTCATCACCCTTCCAAGTGAAGAGAAGCTGAGTGTCATCGGTATAAGCCATAACTTTAGAACCTAACTTGTCCGCCAAATAGATCAGGGGAGTAAGGTAGACATTGAACAGAAGGGGGCTCAATGTGGACCCCTGAGGAACACCGGTGGCCACTCTGCTATTCGATGAAGAGAAGGGGGGCATCCACACCTGTTGGGTACGGCTATCCAAGAAGGGTTTGACCCATTTTCAAGCCGTGCCAGAAATGCCAATATCGGACAGGCGAGAGAGGAGCTGGAGGTGGGGTACCGTATCAAAGGCGGCAGAGAGGTCGAGCAAAATCAGAGCTGCCCTGCCGCCCACATCCAGGCACTCCCTGATGGCCTCCGCAATCTCCACTAGAGCTGTCTCCGTGCTAAAAGATGTCCTAAACCGGGATTGCGCCGGGTGAAGAGCTCCCGAGGATTCCACAAATCTCTCCAGTTGTTTAAAAGCCACTTTTTCACACACCTTACCTGAGGCTAGAAGAAGGGAAATAGGGCGATAGTTGGAGAGAAGTGTGGAATCAGCTGAAGGTTTCTTAAGGAGAGGGAGGAGTTTAGCATGTTTCCATTGCAGGGGCACTCTTCCAGATAGCAGTGAGTTATTGACCAGCCTAACGACCTCCGGAGAGACTATCTCCGCCACCCCACTCAGGACCCTAGCAGGGCAAGGGTCTGCGGGCGAACCAGATTTTAATGATTTTAGGATGGCTAAGACGTCTTTCTCCTCTGCAGAGATGAAATGCGCGAAGAGTTGCTTGGGTACGGTGGTGCATGGGGCGAGTAGTGTAGATGGAGGATATTGCGCTAGGGGGGTAGTCAGAAGGCTGTCTTATATCTTTTGGATCTTGGCAATAAAATAAGTGGATAGGTCATCACACCATTGGGAAGAAACAGGAGGGGAGGGGAGTTCAGCAGCGGGTGACAGGAAGCTGCGGACAATGGCAAAGATTTCTCTGCTGTCATTCTTGGCTTTAGAGATCCTATCTGCAAAGTAGTTGCCTTTGGCTTCTTTAATGGCAGCGTAGAACTCCCTCTGGGCGGCACGAAGTGCGACCTTCGCACGGGGGCAGTACTCCCGGCGCCATCCCCGCTCTCATTTTTTACATCCCAATTTCAATGATTTAAGGGAGTCGGTGAACCATGGCTGAGAGGGAGAGCTCCGTGGGAGGCATTTCGTGGAGGACTGGGGGAGAGAGTTGACGGCCTGGCTGATCCAGTTCGAAAACCTCTCCACCTCTCCATCCAGATCCGCAGCCTCGTCCGGGGGCGTGAGAGACAGTGCTATGGACAGGGCCGGGATGTTAATCTTCTTAGGATACTGTCCAGAGACCTTACCAGCCTGCAGATGGGAGCTACCAATGCTCCATGAAAAACAGGTCAAAAAGTGATCCGACCAAGTGACAGGCCTGGGAGCTGATACATTAAGCTCGAAGTTGGAATATACTGGATCTAATAGGTGACCACGTTTATGAGTGGCAATCAGGACCCGCTGGGTCATATGGGTCAGGTTGCAAAGATCCAACTGGTCTCTTGTCCCTGGGGCCAGCGGGTTCTCCAGATGAAAATTAAAGTCTCCTAGCAATAGAAACCTGGAGAACCGGAGGACACGCGAGGCAATAACCTCGTTGAGGGATTTAAGAAAGGTGCTAGGCGGGCCCGGGGGTCGGTAGGCCAATACCCCACCCAAAATGAAGTGCAGAGAAATGTTCAATGAGAACTCCAACGCTTCGCCCTCCGTGATTTCCCCCGTGAGTTCTTTGGTAAGCATCCACATTTCTCTGAACACAATTGCAACACCACCCCCTCTACCTGACTGACGGTCAACCCTAACTATCTTATACCCCCTAGGGATGGCTAATTCAACCACCGGAGAGCAAGAATCATTCAGCCAGGTCTCTGTAACAGATAGAAGATCCAATTGTTCCTCAACAATCAGCTCATGGACATCGGCCGCGTGTTTCACCATCGACCGTGCATTAATGAGAGCCGCACAAATGTTAGATTTCAGTGCTGTGTGTGGGGGGGGTCAGGCTGGTTCATGAGAAAGTGAAAGTGACATGAGGGACACGTCCTCAGCCTATCATTAAGGACCTCCCACTCTCTGACAGAACATCAGGAAACCTTGTCTAGCCTTAGTAATGTCTCCCGGTCATAGGAGATCCTTTCAGACACATCTCTGGCTGTGTCATTACCAGCGGTCCTGGCCCTGTGCACTGCCGAGGATCGGACGGGCGCAGACAGGCTTACCTTAGGCACACCTTTGGCACGCAATTGGCGTGCCCGCTGCGCTCGTCGGCTGCGTACACGAGAACACATGCGCACTTTATGGCGTGCACCCCGAGCAGCTGAACCGCTACCTTGGGTCCAACCGCGCTTCAGGTTACACCCAAAATGGCGCCCCGCCCTCCACACAATCGGCACAAAGAGCCGTGGTGTACCGGGGCAGGGGAGGCCACACAGGAAGGTAGGAGATGCTCTGACAGTTATACATTTTAAAATACGAAGCTTTGATGTGCAAAATAGCAGTTGTTAAAAAATGTTCAGCGCCTACATCTAAATCATGCAAGAGCCGTCTGTGTGATTCCGGTACCAAATGTCATCAGGTTAAAATACAAATGCTGTAAATGCTGCCCCTCGCTATCGCAGTATCCCCAGTGAGAAACAGGAGCTGCTACCACCTGATTATCCCACTGCGAGCCCTGTGAAGTCTGCCGCTTTATGGCGTTCACCCCCGAGCAGCTGGACCGCTACCTTGGGTCTAACCGCGCTTCAGGATACACCCAAAATGGAGCCCCGCCCTCAACACAATCGGCACAAACAGCCCCGGTGGACCGAGGCAGGGGAGGCCACACAGGAAGGTAGGAGATGCTCTGACAGTGATAAATTTTAAAATACGAAGCTTTAATGTGCAAAATAGCAGTTGTTAAAAAATGTTCAGCGCCTGCATCTAAATCATGCAAGAGCCGTCCGTGTGATTCCGGTACCAAATGTCATCAGGTTAATATACAAATGCTGTAAATGCTGCCCCTCGCTATTGCAGTACCAACAGTGGGAAACAGGAGCTGCCACCACCTGATTATCCCACCAGAAGGTTATTTTTGATTATTGGAGTTGAAACTTATCTGGAGATGTTCATTTTTTTAAGCTTATGGGCCATGCTTAAATCTATTTTGAAGACCCCAACACAATGAACTGTGAGTAAGATCCAGACAGCCAAATTGTGGAGAAGTGTAAGTTAATTTTTACTTGCATTATTTAGTCTGATTTCCCACGTTTCCGTGGGTGTACGTCTGTTGCTGAATTCGTCTGTGCCTCAAAGTTACCAAGCTTCAAGAATTTTGGCTGCGCGCAGGGTGAATGTAAACTTTAATAATTGACAATTTGGAAACATTATTTAGACGCGCAAGCCCCGTGAGACGTGCGAGGCCAAAGTAACTCATCTGCATCTTTTAAAGTTAAGCGCGAGCAAGCTGCATGCATCCCGATACCGCAAGCCCCGTAAGACGGCGAGGCCGAATTAACTCACCTGGCATCTTTTGAAGTCAAGCGCGAGCAAGCTGCACTCAGCCCAATACCGTGTGCTTCTGGTATTCTTTCAACTCACACGCGTACAAGATGCGCGTGTTGAAAACGACGTCACAATGTTTTCCTCTGCCTGCCGAGCTTCCGTATTTATCTCAGCACGCCGGACTCACGTACCAGTAAATCACGTGATCTCGCAGCACTAGCGCGATCACAGTTGGTCTTTCGTTTTCAGGTAGTGGATAGTTATTGTTCTAGTTGCCATTCATGTTAATGGTTTTAACCATTCATATGAATGATTTTTCAACAACAAGTTTTTACATAGTGATTACATTTCAGTAATAGAGCATTACCTTTATTTTTTTTATTTTACACAGTTTGGAAGCCTTCTATTTTGAATAAAAAAAAGAAATTTTTTTTTTTTTTTTGGGGCTATCCTTTTATTAATTCCTGTAATTGCAACATGGCATCTCAAGTCATTGCGCCCCCGCCTATCTTTCTCCAAGATCAAGGCACTCCTCCTATGACCTGGGAAGACTGGAAGGAAGCCTTTGTGACTTATCTAGAGGCGATTGGTGGAGAGGATTATATTCCTAGCAGGAAATTAGCAATTTTAAAGCACCATCTGGGGGTTGAAGGCAGAAATGTTTTAAAAACACTTCCCAAACCCGTTTCACTTTCAAGAAATGATACGGAGGGATCTGGTGATGAAGAGGACGACGTCTATGAAATGGCTCTATTGATGTTATAAGAAAACTATGGTAAAAAGCTAAGTATTGTTGTGGAAAGACACACATTTTTTTCACGCAAGCAGATGCAGGGAGAAAGAATTGAGCAATATGTATCTGCTTTAAGGAGATTGGCAACCAGGTGCAGATTTAAAGACCTCAGGGGTGAGATAAAAAGAGACCAAATGATTAATGCTACAAATAACAAAAAGATTTAAGAAAAATTACTTGATTTAGGTGACCCTACTTTGGAAAAAGCCAAAACAATTGCAAGTTATGAAAAAGAACAGGAGTATGACCAATCAACCACGTTGGGATTGGGGTAAGAATATGTATGTAAACAAACAGTATCCCAACAGGTATCATTCATTTAGACAATTACAAAGATATGTACAAACATTATCATGGACAGACCAAAGAGACTCAATATATCCGTTTTTATGTGCCAATGGTATCAAAATGACACAAATAAATTTAGAGTGGACAGTACTATCACCACTGAAAGTTAAAATTAGACAACCCAAGTTGTACTTGGTGCAAGCAAGGTGCACAATAGCGACGCAAGTGACAAACGTGCTCAGCGTGAAACGGCGCAAGTGATACAGATGTACAATATTTACAGTGGTACAGTGTGACTAGATCCTAAATTGGAACAAATTATTTAAGATATTCAAAGGTGGTCACAATGTAAGTAGCGCCTTTTAATTGGGCTGGGGAGTCTACGACATTTCGATCCAGTCAAGTATGGATCATCCTCAGGACAGGGTTGTGGAATGAAGCAGTGCTGTGAGGTGTCTGTAGTCCCGCAATTAGTTTAGATGGCAGGGACCAGGAATCTGCGGTCAAATACACTTTCGGAGATCGCGGTGGCCGAGGATTGAATCTCTGGCTGCATACAGATCGTCTTCCGGGTTAATCACGAAGGCTGGGGACGTAGTCGACTACGTCCCCAGCCTTCCTGATTAACCCGGTAAGCCCAATTAAAAGGCGCTACTTACATTGTGACCACCTTTGAATATCTTAAATAATGTGTTCCAATTTAGGATCTAGTCACACTGTACCACTGTAAATATTGTACATCTGTATCACTTGCGCCGTTTCACGCTGAGCACGTTTGTCACTTGCGTCGCTATTGTGCACATCACTTGCACCTTGCTTGCACCAAGTACAACTTGGGTTGTCTAATTTTAACTTTCAGTGCTGATAGTACTGTCCACTCTAAATTTATTTGTGTCATTTTGATGCCATTGGCACATAAAAACGGATATATTGAGTCTCTTTTGTCTGTCCATGATAATGTTTGTACATATCTTTGTAATTGTCTAAATGAATGATACCTGTTGGGATACTGTTTGTTTACATACAAAACAATTGCAAAGCGTACTGAAAATACAACGTTATATGTAAAATAATTAACGGTCTCGGAGTCAAAGAATGAAAATGGCACAACAAAGGTGTGCAAAAGAAGTGACAAGAACAAAAATATTAACAATCAGGTGAAAAGTGGCACAAAAGGAAAGAACATTCCTTCGAGTTTTAACAAGTTATGTTACAGATGTGGAAGTAACAGGCATTCTTCTGATGCTATGCATTGTCCTGCAGCCAAAAGCAGGTGTTATAAATGTAAAAGAATAGGACATTATTCTTGAGTTTGTAAATCTTCTAATTCATTTCAGCCCAAACGTGTCGTCAATGTAATAAATGAAAATGTTCGGGAGGGAGAGGTAGAGAGTGATTTTGAGGTATACATGATTGAAGAAGTGGATGACATTACCAATTTTGAAGAGTACAATCCTCCCAA
This sequence comes from Lissotriton helveticus, assembly GCF_964261635.1. Taxonomy (NCBI): domain Eukaryota; kingdom Metazoa; phylum Chordata; class Amphibia; order Caudata; family Salamandridae; genus Lissotriton; species Lissotriton helveticus. Next base: position 513,162,553 of record NC_136061.1, on the reverse strand, counting down.
ATGTATTATTGATGTGAAAGGTGAGAAAATTGCCATTTGGGCTGATTCATGTTCACCTTTCACCATAATTAACAAACAAGTTTGGAATGATATGGGCTCGATGACACTTCAAACTCCTGATGTCAACCCTGATTGGTTATTTTGTATACATGATTAGGTTTCAGGACAGAGAATATGAGGCTAAACTATGTTGTAGAAAAAGGCAAATCCCTTTTGGGATGGAAAGATCAAAGGACGTTAAATATCATTCTAAACCCAAATCACCCAATGCAGGTACTACTGACAGAAGATACTGATAGTTATGAATGGGCATTTAATTTTCCTAAGCTGTTCCAAGAAGAGTTGGGATGTTTAAAGAAATTTAGAAATCGCATTTTTTTAAAAGCTGATGTTACGCCCAAAGTACACAAAGTGCGTTATGTGCCGTTGGCATTGAGGGTTCCTCTAAAGCAGGAATTATACAGGTTGTGTAAAGATGGTATAATAGAGCCAATAGAAGCCTCTGAATGGCTTAGTCCAATCGTTATCGCACACAAACCTAATGGCTGTATCCGCATGTGTGTGGACTTAAGAGATCTCAATGAGTGTATTTGGGTTGACCGCCACCCTCTTCCCCACATAAACGATATGTTAGCTACTGTGGATAATGCACATTTATTCTCGACCCTTGACTTATCGAGTGCATACCATCAAGTATTACTCCAACCAGAATCAAAACACTTAACATCTCTCATTACTCCGGAAGGTGTCTATCAATTTGTACGCATGCCATTTGGGTTGGCGTCTGCTTCGGCAGTTTTTCAGCGCATCATGCAGGATATTCTGAAAAATGTGTCCAATATTCTGGTGTTTCAAGATGACATTTTAGTGTGGGTAAAAGACAAGAAAGAACACAATGACATTTTTATTCAGGTGTTGAGCAAATTAGAACAAGCAGGTTTGACTATCAGTCTCAAAAAATTTAAATTTGGTCAATCTGAGGTAGAGTATCTTGGGCATACCTTAAATCATGAAGTGATCAGACCTAAGTTTAAACTTGTGGAAGATCCTGAAAAAGCTCCTGTTCCACAGAATAAAGACCAGTTAAGGTCATTTTTGGGTTTGGCCAAATACTATTCAAAATGTATTCATAATTTTTCTAATTGTGTATTTCATCTACGAGAATTGTTGAAGAAAAATGTTATATTCAAATGGTCGGACGACGAGTGTCAATTAGCTTTTGTAGAAGTGAAGAAGGCAGTTGCAAGTGCTGCTGCTTTAAAACCGTTCAACGCAAACGATAAGTGTATAATTGTTATCGGTGCCAGCGGGTACGGTTTGGGTGTTGTGTTAATGCAAATTCATGATGGTAAAGAAAGGGCAATCGCTTTTGCTTCCAGAACTCTCAAGCGGGCAGAGAGTACTTACTCCACCATCGAAAAAGCGGCATTAGCGTGCTCGTGGGGTGTGCAATACTTTCGCAATTTTATTTGGGGTGTGAAGTTTGAATTACACACAGACCACAAACCATTAATTGACGTTTTTTCCACTGCTGGAGCTGCCAAAGCTACTCCATGGATAGCCAAGTGGATTTATCGTTTACAGGGATATAATTTTATCATCAAATATGTGCCATGGGTAAGGAATGTGAATGCAGACTGCTTATCACGTCTTACTGTGGAAAAATTGGATGGTACAAATTTGGATTCTGATGGGGAAGAATGGGTGGTGGCTAAAGTGACTGAAGTGTGTCAGGCTATAGAAGAAACAGATTGGAAAAAGGCAATTTTGGAGGATATGGTTACAAAGAAGGTAGTTGAATGTCTTCCTTTGAAAGAAGGTTGGAAGTCTCATGAAGATTTAATTACCTACAAAGAAGTTTGGTGTGAATTATCCCTTGTGGATGGTATTTTAAGAAGGAATGATAAATTGGTTGTTCCTTTTACAATGAGATCCAGGTTGTTGCAACTACTACATGAGGGACATGGTGGAATGTCAGCTATGAAGAGGAAGGCTAGGGAGGATTTCTGGTGGCCAGGAATGGATAGGCAGATAGAAAGGTTTGTGAGGGATTGTGTTGAATGTTCACATAGCGACAAAACTCATGTGGTAAAGGAAACTGAAATTCATCACATGAATTGGCCAAAGCATGCATGGGAAAGGTTGGCAATAGACAGTTGTGGTCAATTTGATTTCCTTGGTGTTGGAAGCAGAGTTGCCATTGTTTTAATGGATTACTTTTCTAAGTGGCCCGAAGTGACATTTGTGCGCGAGGTTGAAGCTGACACTGTGATTGATTTCTGTGAAGAAATTTTCAAGCGTGAAGGATGTCCTGCAGATATTTTATCGAATAATGGACCCAAATTCACGTCTAGTGACTTTAGTAATTTTCTGAATAGATGGGGTATCAAACACTTAAAGACTCCGGTTTACCATCCTCACGGAAATGGTCTTATTGAATGCTTTAACCGCATATTGGGGGAGTGTATCCAGATGGCTATGTATAATCAGCTGGATTGGAAATGTTTAGTAAAAAAGATGTTGTGGAATTAAAGAACTACACCACACTCTGTCACGGGTGAAACTCCTTTTTGTTTACTCAAGGACAGAGTTCCTTGTTCCGTTGCTGTGCCTGCATGGATGAGAAGATGTGGTAGGAAACTCATTGATGACAAGGTAATAAGATCTAAGGTTGAAGAATATCAAGATGCGTATGAACACAGACACAGTGACAGATTGTTCAAGAATTTCTATAAGTTTGAGATGGGTGATTTTGTAAGAGTTAAGTTGGGAACGTTACAACACAAGGGCAATTCTAAGTTGTCTGAACCCAAGAAGGTTGTATCTGTCAAAGGGGACTTCCTGAAGCTTTCTGATGGTAGGATATGGAATGCCAATCGTGTGTCTAAATGTAGTGAAACTGATGTGCGTGAGTGGCTACCCAAAAAGGTGGATAGTGCTGTTGCGAAAAAGGGTGCTAATGGTATTTCTTGTGGAAGTACTACAAATTCTTCGAAGACACTGCCAACAGTCAGATCACCTAGTTCTCGCCCCAAGGTTGTGCCTAAAAAATATCAAGACTATGTTTGTGAATAAGTTCTTTATTAAAAGTTTGTTGCTTGTTCTAAATATTTGTAAAAGCTTTTCCTTAGTGAAAACACATTAATTTGACACAAGTAACGTTGGAGAATTCTTTCTTATTTTTTTTTTAATTTTCCTTATTTTTTTTTGTTTGAAAGAAAGAGGATATGTTATATTCTTTGTTGTTATTAGCAGCAGTTGCTTGGCAACTGAGTCTTCCATTCCTGGAATCCGGCCTGTGGAGTCAAGTAGCTTTATGCTGATGTTGGCAGAGCCAGCTGTTGGGGGTTCTTCCTGTTTACTCAAAATAAACCTCAATTTGCAATCACTTTGGCGTTCCTGTCATCTCAAAAGTATGTAAATGAGGCTGGATGCAGCTCCTCCCTTCCATCCTGCCAGGATGACCCATCAAATCACACCTAAGCTCCCATTGTGTGTGGCTCTCTAGGGCGAATGCACAAAGGCCAGCTTTCACTGACCCCAGACATGTGAATCAGAGACACGCAGCAAGAGCCAAATGGCTAAAGTAGGAAAATGGCAACTTTCTAAAAGTGACATTTTCAGAATTGCAATTGAAAATTCGACTTCACCATAACTTGGGATTTTAAATTGTGAAATCAGAGACACCAAACTTTGGATCAGTCCTAGCTTCCCATTTGAGAATTACACTTATAAAATGTGGTAGGGTAATCCCAATGTTATCCTATGGGAGATATAAGTCTTGCAATAGTGAAAAATGACTTTGGGAGATTTTCACTGCCAGGACATGCAAAACTTGAAAGTACATGTCCTGCCTTTTAATTACATTCCACCCTGCCCACTGTGCTGTCCAGGGCCTTTCCTAAGAGTGACTTATATGCATTAAAAAGGAAGGACTGAGCCTAGCAAAAAGGTTTATTTTGCCAGGTCGGCATGGCCATGTAAACTGCACACACAGGCTCTGCAATGGCAGGCCTGAGACATGGTTAGGGGGCTACTTAAGTTGGTGACACATTCAGTGCTGCAAGCCAACTAGTAGCATTTCATTTACAGGCCCTGGGCACATGTAGAGCACTGTACTAGGGAATTAGAAGTAACTTAAATATGCCAATTGGTTCTGAGCCACTATTACTATGTTTAGAGAAGAGAGCACATGCACTTTAACACTGGTTAGCAGTGGTAAAGTGCTCAGAGACCTAAGTATAAGAGGAAGGCAAACGTTTGGGGGTGACCCTGCAGAGCAGGCCATTTTCCAGCATCTGGGAATTTCTCATGCACTAATACTCATTTAGGGGCTATTGTACCTACTAGAATAACTCACTTTACACTTTTTGGGGACACATTTTGTGCGCAACTTGTGGAAAACCTGTTAATCAATGTTCTTTTACTTACAATGTGCTCTGACCTATCTGTGAGTAATTAATTGAAACGTTGTTACAACATACATTAAAAGTCAAGTGTCATATTTTTATTTGATTACAGTCGATTCAGGTGTCTTGACCAAAACATATATGTCTACAGAAAAGTAATTTCACTGGATCTACAGCACCACAGCACCTACACAGGTATTGGCACTTCTTCAATTACAATAAAATGAAACTCAATAGGATACCTGGAATATGTTTACGAGCAATGGACTCTTCCTTGCACTCACATTATCTCTTTAAGTCTTTCTAGCAGGAAACACTAGCTGTTAATTAGTCATGATAATTCTTTCACATTGTTACCCATGTGGAGAAGCTCTCCATCTTACTGAGAGTACCCACACTTCATACCTGAGCTTGAGGACCTGGATGATTGCCGGAGTTTCAGCATAACAATAACCACTGTATAGGGCTACAATTTGGACGGAAGTGTGTGTTTTTGCTAGTAATGTAATGTTTTTAGACTTCAACACAAAGAGAAGTACATCATCATTTGGTTTTGCTGCTACCAGAAACAGCGAGCACAAAACCTGAAGAATGCCAGATTCACATCCAAAATGGGCATCAACCATTTGTTCAAGTTAACATATGGCATGACAATGTCTCATTCGAGCTCACAAATTCTGATAATATTTGAAACAAATATCGTTGACCCTAGGGTATTTTTGTGCCCGTTTTTACACTTAACTATCTATGAGGCCCTTTACTCTAGGAAGAATGGGAGTTGGTTTGGAAGAATTTGCTCCCAAAACCACCATCTACCTGTACATTTCATTACTGTTCATTTTTATACAATAGATGAGGCCAGTGTAGGAGTTGAGGAAATATATTTAATTATGTCTAAATTATTATGACTAGTATCATTAGCTCAACATTCAAATGCAATACATGGGCAAAACAAATAGAGGTGTTTTTCTCTTGAAACATGTCTATGATGCTTTGGAATAAGGACACCAGAGCACATAGTAATGAAATCGGACAGTCAAATGTTGATATTCCTAAATAATGCAATGAGAAATTTCAGAAAAAAATTCAGCACTAGCAGGAAGCAAAATATCAACGAATTAGAGTCGACCTCTGAAAGAAACAAGACATGGGAGATTTTCTAACATCACTTAAATACAGAATATGTTCAGCTCTAGATAGATTTTTTGTTTATAAAATATCCACTGAAGCAAGCTGGGCTAGTGTACAGCGAGCGGTGTTCATGTTAGAGAAGCGATTCACATCGATGCTGGTGTAAAATAAAAAAATAAAAGGTAACAAAACAACTCGAGTTTAACCCACATTTCTCTGGGGAATTGCTGAGACTGAGCTGAGATTCCCTTAAAAACTGTGATGTGACCAAAACAACGTTTTTTTATACTATTAAGTTGTTAAAGGTACCTTCTTTCCAAATTATTAACCCACTTTCTGAAAGTGAGTAGTATATAAGGAGATGTACATTTACTATTTAAACTCCTCATCTACTTACCTTGAGGATATTATGCAAATCCATTTCTTGTAGAAAATATACTTGTACTACGATATTTCCGAGTCGTGATACCACACTGACCGTGCTTAGTTCCAGACTCTGGACGACAAAATACATTTGAAATAATTTTGTCCAAAATCATTTCTGAATTCTTGGTGGATGCTCCTCCGTAGCTTTTTGAATGCTGCTCTGCGTATATATTTCATGTTATCTTCGAATTGCACAGTCTGACGTGGGACTTTGCCTTTTGAATCTTCCCGTTGTTTACTGCATTGTAAAAAAGTAACACACGTTGTGCTATTAGCGCATCTAACTTTGACGTGTTTTGTAAATGATTCTGGATAATTTTCACTGACTTTATGTACGTAAAGTGACATTGGTTTTGTTTCTGTCAAAACAATTTTGAATGTTGAAGATAGGTGTATTCTATGAAACTGATATGAATGAGGCAAACAGTCACTGGAAGTCCTTCTTAATTCGAGTATGTCTCTTATTTCTGGTATCGTACTATGACGTCATAATGCCAACAAGTCATGCATTCTCAACCACATTTCATGATGCAGAACAGATACTACCGAGGTATCGTTGTTTTGCTACATATTTTCTAAATACGCCACGCACGTTTTGCACGAGTATTGCGCATGTGCAAGTAAAACACAAAAATCATATACAGTTCCGGCTGTTTTCCTGAAGTGTACTTCCGTGAAAATTGTCTGATACTAAGTGGCTCGTGGGTAAAAGGTGCACAGTCTATGCATTTTTCCTGTCAGGCGCTTAACCTTGTACATACTCAATGATCCAGATGAGATGCACACTCTACACCCGTGTTTTTCCCTCACCCTAGTCTGGGAAGGAGAAGGCCAAGAACTTTGGAAAAAACAAGGTAGATAATGGCTATGTCAGACGCGCACTTGAATTTAGGACCCTACGTTAAAGCTTAGACAAAGCATTTGCACTAATTTAAGTCCTCGTATTAGAGATAGAACTATAAAGACGCGTTTTCGGGGACGAGCTGTCATCTCATATGTGAATTGTACATCAACAAGTCCCAGGAGAAATAAAGTCTTGGTGAAGCAGGCTCTTGTTAAACAAGGCAATCCACACTGCTACTTATTTATATATTATAAATCTTTTTCGCTGTGTGTTGGAGAACACTTTCTCCAGGGAGTGAAAGGTGATAAAGAGATAGCCTGAATTGCATTTACTTAAAAACATTTTCCTACAACTCGTAGAAAAACTAAATATACAGAATAAAAACTAGGAACGAGAAGCGCAATTGTGACTCTTCGGTAGTTTATTTTTGCCAATGCCGAATTTCAAGCTTCCCACTCTGTTTGAAAGGAGTGTGCGACTGCGCACCCTTTGTAATTTTACTATAAAGTCACTCACGTCCTTAGACTCAAAAGAGTTTGCGTTGAAAGCTACACAAGCATCTCGTGTTCAGGGCAAATGAAAGAAAGGACACACTTCCCGTATTTATTTTGATTTCTGCAGAAAATTTACTTTTTAAGAGGCGAAGCATCTGGCATACCGTGTAACCTTGGTGATTAGGCTTTTCATTGAAAGAAATTTAAGATGGGGCAATAATTGTAAGAAATTGCTGTAGCAACAAATGATGCAGAAATGTTATTAAACATTCCGCCACAAAAGCAATCAGTGTGCCTGAGCTGTGTTGTACAAGCAAGAGCAGATGAAATGCTATTAGGATCTTTTTATGCATTGTCCACCCCAGGTGAGCAGTTAATGATGCATGCATGAAAATGGCACTTCCATTTGTTTCCCTAATGCACCTCACATTTCTGCCTTTAGTCTGCCATGGAAATTTGGCAGAGTAATAAACCATTTGACTAGAGATCAAATTAGTGACATTTTTAAGTGTCATTCTCAACATCTATCACTCTTTTTCTTTTTTTCTGGCGTGAAATGACCATGTGGAGCATAATGAGGCTGTAGCATCTAAATCTTACTATCCTCTTTCATGCGCACTCTATAAGAAGGCCATACATATTTAATAAACTCTGTCTTGTGGTCGCATTTATCACCAATGTATACACTCATAAGTATTCAGCTACAACCTTGGTGTTGTACGTTGTGCAGCACATATATCTCTCAATAAATAATAAAGGTAACACCAACAATAAACAATTATGCAATACTTGTAACGGGTTTTGGTATTTGCTTATAGTGAACCCAATGCACAAAGGGTAGTTTTTAAAATTAGGAAATCTATGGGCTGGTCTTGCTCCATTGAAGGCTGTGAAGATGTACTCAGTCTGTGAAGTTAATTTCATTTGTATAGAGTAATCTCCCAACAGGAGGAGAATATTCTTGAAAAACAAAAATAAAGGCATCAGCTTACAGGGAGTTTTCTCCTTTCATCGCACGGACCATTGATCAATTTACCAGCCACTCACGGCGGGCCTTGACAGGGTTACTGGAGTGATGGGTCTGTGATGAATGAGTCAAGAGGTCACAGGTTTGCAATGTCAGAGCCTGCTGAGTCCTCATTGTAAGCAACCCATCTCGTCCCCGATTCTAAATAGAGCGGGAACCACGAGTTTCAGCACTGCAGTTTAAGGATGGTGCTCCCTCTAAGTCACACTCTAATTAACCTAATTTAGTCTAATTTTCCTAAGTCATATTTATCCAGGAGGCAAGCAAGGGTGCTGAAGTCAGAGGCAATACCTCAAACTTGAATACCTATTCACAAACTGCATTCTGCACTAGATGAGATAGTACTGTACAAAAAATCGTATTGTAGTAGTACTACTCACTTCTACAAAATGCAATTGACTAACCTATGGCAGAAAATATATGCATTCTCCTCTTCTTCTCTCTTGCAGGATGGTGAAAAGTAGGAAGGACTCGGTGATGTTTGAATACACTATGCAATCCACCTTATTACTGAATGAAGGAGTATTACTGGAGAAGGTTTTTTTTATCAGCCTCCACCGTTTATGTTCATTGGTTTGAGAAGAGTTATGAGTAGAGTTAAGGATCATCCAAACATCCTGCTATGCACCCCTGAGATAGAAGTCTAAAAGGAGAGCCCAGATCCTCCAAACAACCTACTACGAACACCTGTCATCTGAGAGACTGATCTGAAAGGAGAAACCAGACCCTCGCCACACCCGTAGGGGGTGTGCACCTATCATTACAGGGAGAGGTATCAACAGAGATGGCAGTCCCTCTACACATCCTAATATGCAGTGTTGTGTAATTTCCACCTACCAGTAGGAAGTGCATGTTTGGGGGCAATATAAACTTAGGGTGGTGCCTGAATGATTCCATGCACCTCCACAGTGTATGTAGTCCCTTAGACCAGCTAGCTCGCAGTGCCACCATTTTCCCCCGAGACCTAAACAGCAGGCAAAAAGGTTTTTTTCCGAAATTTTATATGGCGCGAACTTGAATCGAAATTAGGTATCAGAGCGCTTTACATGAGCACCAGTTACGTTACATTCATTTTTGTTAGGCACGAGGGGATTAAGTGATTTGCCCAAAATCACAGGATGTTGAGCATCGTTGCCGAGACCCGGACCTGGTTCCCCAGATTTGAAGTCCACCACCCTAAGGCTACATCTTCTCCCAGTTGTAGTGACCACTGAACACTGTTACCTCAGTGACTGTGGTGACAGATTTTCAATTTTTTTGCTCAGTCACTCATGCTCTCTTTCGCGCAGAGAAATATACAAAGAATACACAGAGGGCTCTTTTCAATGTTTATTGAACTGTGGTGATTCTTACATAGAGTATATGGGCTGGGATGATTAATAGACAGAAGCAGACAGCAGTTATGCTGAATTTCCATACAGTGAACAAAATGAATAGCTTGACCATTTTGTTGCCACTACTTTTATATGCATGTATCCAAACCTTCAACATAGCCATAAAACGGAACGCCACTCCAGGTAGCTGACTCAAAATATTTTTTTTTCCAATTATATCCACACTGTTGTGAGAAAGGCTAATTGTCAAAATGTGCTCACACATTTTTTATTTATGTCTATCTAAAAACTGGAAATTAATTTATTTTTGTTATGTTGTGTTATATAACCATATTGGAGGTTTGGAGGTAGAAACACCCTGACCCCCTAGGCCTGCTCAAGGGGTCCGAGCCGGTCCCGAGGTCCCGGGGGCCATCCAAACTTATGTAGTGAGGACCCGTGGCAACCCCCGCAGCCCCAGAGACCAGAGACTGCCACCTCCCCTGTGCTTTGCTCATAATGTGTGGAGGCATGCGGCTCCCCGCAGCCCCGGGGATCGCCACCTCCCCAGGGCATTATTTGAAAAAATGCATGTGGAGAGCTCCTGCCCCCCCCACGCTGCCCGGGAACTGCCACCTCCCTGGGGCATTTTTATTATGGGGTGAGGGGCCACCCCCCACGCTGTCCTGGGGACCACCACCTCCCCAGGACACTAATTATTAAAATGCAGGGGGCCGTTGTGGGCCCCGGGGACCACCACCTCCTGGGGTTTTAAACTTGTTAGGAGGGGGGCCATGCGGCCCCCCTCTTGGAGCCTTACCTGGCCCTGGGGACTCCCACCCCCAGGGCTAGCTCCAGCAAAGTCCCAGGGTGCCCACCCAAGGGACAGCTCCACCAATGTCCCAGGGTGCCCACCCGAGGGACATTGCAGTTCTCAATGGCAGAGCAGGAGCACTGCTCCCGCCCTGTCATTGCAAACTCTGCTTTGCTTTATGGAAGCAAAGTAAATTGCTTTTGGATAAGGGGAGCTGCATGTCAGCATCTCCGCTTGTCCAAAAGCAATGCCAGCTCCCGCAGGGGACAGGGAGCCAGCTGGGACCATGGGGCACTGGGGCTCCCCCATGGTCCCCAACGTAAGGCCAGGCCCCGGGGGATGGGGTCCCCGGGCCATAATTGGCCTCAGGAGGGGGGCCATGCGGCCCCCTCCCCAAATAAAAAAAGGCTGTCCAGGCCATAATTGGCAGCCTACCCTTGCAAAATAAAAAAAAGGAAAGGGTGGTCAGGCCCTGGAGGATGGGGTCACTGGGCCCAATAGTGGACCATGGAAGGGGTGGCCACTTGGCCCCCTCCAGTGGAAATGAAAAAAAAAAGAAAGGAGGCCATACCCCAGGGGATGGTGTCCCCAGGGCTAAAATTGGCCTTGGGAGGGGGCCGCGCAGCCCCATTCCTGTTATAAAAATAATCCCCCAACCAAGTACATGCAGGAGAACAGATTGCAGAGTGGTGGACAAAGAGGGCGTGGCTTGTGTCCACCTCTGAGCAATGACACTGTGTGCGGCTCACTGTAGGTAACTGGTAGGCTAGTTGGCCCCTAACCACCACCAGCACGGAAGGGGACTTTAATCTCCATCGAAGAGTGCGCCAGGAAGCGCATTTGGAGACTGGGGGGCAAAGGGGGCGAGGCATGTGATGAGAATAGGAGGTAATAGGAGAAGTAATTGGCCCCCTAGGTTGTCCTTGGGGGTCAACTACCCCTCCTGTTACCTCCAGTAAGTCCCATACAGTGGATTTGCTAAGAGGTCCTGGGAGGTCATGTCCGCCTTGCATGCATTCAGGAAGGGGGGCGGCTCGGGCCCCGTGCAGCTAGCAGGCACACGATGTTGGACCTCAAGATCACTGCCACAAGTAGGTACAGTGCAACCCCGGCAGTGCAACGGGTCGAAGGATTTCAAGCATACTCCGCCCCCCTGGAACAAGGTGATACATTTGCTGCACTGGCATTGGGTTGGGGGGCAGGGTACAGCCCCCCGGGTATAGCAGGGCAGGTTTGTGGGGAGGGTGATGTAGAGCCCTTCACAAGGCTTTATTATTATGATGACAGCTTGGAAGAAGGGGAATTGAAGCAAAAGGGAGAAGCTCAATGGCAGAAGGAGGGATCGGTGGGAGGCTCCGCTAACGTGTATTTTAGTTTCCTCCAGGAGGAGACGGCCAGCTTTGCAAGTCGGTGCTGGAGTGCCAGGATTCACAGCAGGCGGCGAAGCAGTGGCCACAGAGTGGGCACTGACATTGGCGCCAGGTAAGAAGGCGAAGTAGGCACACACAGTTACAAGAAAGCAGGGGGCAATGGGGGAACCTTCAGCCACGTGCAGAAGGTTTTGGCTGGGGTGGAGGCCAGGGTGCCTGCAGCAAGTGGGGAGGCCCACGTGACTATGGTATCCATCGGGGTGAAGGCTGGGGAGACATCCCATCCTCGTTGCTAGTGTAAATTTATAAATAAATCCGTGGAAAAATCCAATGCAATCAAAAGTAAGATTAATCCAGAGAATATAAAGTCCCATCCATCAGCAAGCAGGAGTCAGGTGCAACTGACTCTTCACAGACAAGTAACATTCCATCTCCATGGTGCTAATCAAAGGGAAACATAAAGGCAATTGGGATTGAGCATTGAGAAACATGGATTGAGCACTATATTACAGAGACCCACGCCTGCGGGGAGGCCCGCCTACAGAAAGGGTGTTATGTGCAGGACATTGGAGTGGGGACTGGGGACCCACCGGTGTGCAGGGCTTAAGAGGCAGCACCTCCAGCAGCAGGGACGGAATGCAAGGGGCAGGCTGGGGTGGTACAGGGGGACAAGGGTGACCAACAGGAATCTGGGGTTAAAAAGGAGAGCATAGAAGTTAAATTCAAGAAATTACCTTACATGGGGACAGTGAAACCTTTGGGAGCGCATCTAATGCAAGCAACAAAGGAGAAAATCTGGAAAGGGTAGTACGTAGAGATCTTAAAACTCCTACATAGAGATCATCGGTCTAAGGAGGGGTCCAAGGAGGAGGAATTAGAACTGTCCAAACACCTGCGAGTGCCAGTCACAATTAAGTACTGGACCGCAGCTTTCCTCATTTATGTGAGCATCTACTGCAAAAAATTCCCTGAGAGGGAGGTCACCACATTCAATTTTATGGATGTCATTAGAAAGGCACATCTACATTTTGGGGGCAACGCTTGGGCTCAGTACGATAAGGAATTCAGGGCCTATCTAGCGGTGGACTCGTACGCACATTGGGATGAGTTAGATACAGATCTATGGCATCACACTGTAGAGACAGCAAAATTTGGTAAGACCATCTTTACAGCAAGAAGTCTGCCAATAGTCTACAAACCCTTTCAGGGTTGCTCTACCCATGGTGGGGTGGGGCGGCATCAGAAACCAAGGGACCCAAATGGGAGCATGCTGGGAATATAACAAAGGCCTATTCACAAGAGAGCTCTGCAAATTCCGGCACAAATGGTCAAAATGCTCAGGCAGACTCCATTTATGTACCTGCTTCTTGGCCGGAACCTCCACCGCCACGGGCTATGGGTACCAGCATGAAACAACAGTGAATCAGGCAGGGGTGCCCCAGGGAACCCAATACGGACAGGGGGGGGTGTCCAGGATGGTAGAATTTGCATGCAGGGTGGTACGAGCAGGGAGGACATTTTGCAGGTGCATAGGTTTGTCCCTTTCAGGCCTTCCCTTACCTCACCATCATGTCCATCTTAAAAGCGGGGGTATGGGAGGACTTGCATATGTGGAAGGCATTTTTACACAACTTCAGCCACGACCGCTTTAGCGGCAGTCGCCTGCCAATAAAAGCGGCGAAAAAGTGTTGCCCTTTCTTAATAATATGGCCCTAAGGCCCTGATTACAAGTGTGGGGGTCTTATGACCTCCACACTCGTGGTGGTGCACCTGTGGTGGTCCACCGTCTGCCGGATTATGACTCTCTGAGTCATTAGCAATGGACCATTGGCTGTGCCGTGGTGGCACGGTGGAGGGGCAATGCAATATGCTGACAGATACTGGCACAGTTCCGCCCAGTATATTACAAGCATATTACAAGTTTCCTCACTGCCAGCCTTTTCATGGGTGTGAGTCTGCCATGAAAAGGCTGGCGGTGAGGAAACAAAGGGGCCCCTACAGGCCCCCCCATACCACTTCGCCATCGGGGATCCATTCAGGGGGGCACAACATGTACCCCGTCTGCATGCACCCCCAGTTCCAGCCCGGCATGGACTTCACAGTCCATGCAGTGTTGGAACATTTTTGCTGTTCCCATTGCGGTGCCTCTTTTACAGGAACCACCGTAGAAAAGGCAAAACAACTATTCACCTGCACGACTTGAAACAGTGCCAAAGACGTAATCAGGCCCTAAAACTCATATCAACACTGTTTACTAAAAAAAGTTTCAGGTGTTTTTAAAATGAATTGAAAAAGATGTATAAGGGAGCAGGAGAAAGGCATCTTGTCCCATTATTTATTGAGAGGAGGTCTGTAAGGCATAAGAAAGGTGATGAGAAAAATTTTAATTTCTTTTTGCTTTTTATTTTGTGATCTCACTGGACTCTTGCAGGATTGTGCAAAGTAGAAAGGAGTAGGCAATCTCTCAATACACTGTACTATGCACAACTTTCACAGTGGGAAGCAGCCTTACTAGAAATGGCATTTATTAATCAGAGCCAACTATTCATGTCCATCATCTTGGGAAGAGATCTGATCGAAGAGGGCACTTTCTTACCACACCCTACTATGCACACTTGTCATCCAAAAGAGAGGACTCAGTGGAAAGAGAAATCACTTCCCACACCCTACTACACGCATCTGTCATCCGTAAAGAGAGGCCTCAGTGGAGGGAGTAGTCACTACCCATACCCTAATGTGCGCACTTGTCATGCCAGAGAGAGATCTCGAAAGAGAGGCTAGTCTCTATTGCATCTTACTATGCAAACCCATCACCCTAATGAGAGGTCTCAGCAGACAGAACAGTCTCTCCTCACATTCTACTACTCAGACTTGTCCCATAGGGGAGATGTCTCAGTGGAGAGATTAATCTCCCCAAAGTCCAATAGGCACACCTGTTACTTGGGTAAAAGGTGTCAGTGGAGAGGCCAGTCCCTCCACACATTCTACTACAAACACCTGTCACCCTTGGGAGAGGTATCAGCAGAGAGGGTAGTCTCTCCCCACATTCTACGACACAAACTTGGATATAGGAGAGGACATTTTTGATTCTACAGTCTCGTAAGCGGCTCACAAGAGTCTTGTGAGAGTAAAGACACACCAATAACAATGCCTATATGTATAAATCATTTTTGTATTTCTTAACAGTTCGAATCTCTATTTTGGGCTATTAGGAAATGCACAACTGCCTTTCAGTATGTAAGAAAGACATATGTGATGTCGCAAAATGCGATTTTTACCTTGTAGAAATCGCAAATTTCTGAATCACAAAATACGAAATTGCAAATAGGGATTTACTATTTGCGATTCGGTAACCGCATGTACAGCTGATTCCTAATTGCAACTAGTTGCAAAAAGGGCATTTAGGTAATGCAATTACCATCAAATTAAAACAGAACCTAAAATGCATCAGAATCATGCCCAATAGCATCTTTGGACGTCCTAGCAAGGAGGATGAAGATTTTTGCAGAAAAGGAGAAATATTACCTGTTTATTTGAGGACATGTTTTCATAGGAAACAGCAATTACAACACACTTCTTACCATGATAGGACTGTGACCTGCTTCTACAACGCGTACCATTTCCATGAAAGAGTACGCATTTTGCATGTAAGTTCATTATATTTCTATATTTATCTATCTATAAATATATCTATATAACTATATAGCTATATGTATATATATATATATCGAGTATAACTCTTCTTCTTCGTATTTCCTTCGCAGGACACCAATGATGAGCACGGACCACAGTATTCTTGAAATACCTTCAGTTTATGTCATCACTTTGTACAAAAGGAATTTTTTAAAGTTCCAAAACTCCAAACTTAGAAGAATTTCCAGGTGAAAACAGTCAATGTTAGCCTATGGAAGGAAATTCAAGTTACTGTATATATATATATATATATATATTCACTGAAAAAACCATAGGTTATAGACCATATATAGTTAGGAATTAGCATTTACAAAACCTTATTTTACTCACACAAAACCATTGAAATTCGCATATATAGTTAGTTGCACTAACTATATATCGCGCACCCGCAATCCACTGCTGATCATGTCACATATTACATCATTCATGACATGGTCACTGACATCACTGATGACATCTCAAATGACATCACTGATGACATCACTGATGACATCTCAAATGACATCACTGATGACTGATGACATCTCAAATTACATCACTGATGACATCACTGATGACATCTCAAATGACATCACTGATGACATCACTGATGACATCACTGATGACATCTCAAATGACATCACTGATGACATCACTGATAACATCTCAAATGACATCACTGATGACATCACTGATGACATCTCATTTGACATTACTGATCACATCACTGATGACATAATTCATGTGATAATACGATGAACCTCTTCAGACTCTAATATAACCTTAGATACACTCAGTGTAAACAGACACTCACAGACTGTCACTCATCCATGGAGTTACTCACACACCTAGTCAGTCATGCAAAGAATCAATCACACCTCCATTTCCTCAACTATACAGTTATACACACCTTACTTATTCAAACATATACTAACACATATTTACTCTCTTATACAATCCCTGATACAAGTTCACAATGATCCATACAGCCACTCACACATTCACTGGCTCTTAGGCACAGTTATTTATATATGTCAACTCTCACATGTACTGTGTTTTACATATGTACTTACTTTGACATGTAGCACTGAGATATCCATTCACTCACCAATACACTCATGCACACAGTCAACCGCCCATACAGCTGTTTCCACATGCACTTTTGAACCCATACATCTAGTGAATCAACTGCTCACACATCTATGCACAGAGTCATACACCTCCCAGCCACCCACACACACACTCAGTCTCCCATACAAATACTTGGGCAACCAATCAATAACCCATACAGTTACTCATATAGCTACTGATCAACACATGCAGCAGTTTACAGAACAACAGACATAATGATGCACAAATTAAGACAGTTTAGTCACTAACCCATGCACTCAGTGAGACACATTTAATCACACACTCATACAGTCAGTCATGCACCTACTAAATCCTTCATCCAGACACTTATACATCCACTCATTCTTCAATATGTAAGACATATTTTAACTTTACAGAAACATACAGTCACTGGATGTTGTCATCAGTGATGTCATTTGAGATGTCATCAGTGATGTCATCAGTGATGTCACTGACCATGTCATGAATGATGTAATATGTGACATGATCAGCAGTGGATTGCGGGTGCGCGATATATAGTTAGTGCAACTAACTATATATGCGAATTTCAATGGTTTTGTGTGAGCAAAATAAGGTTTTGTAAATGCTAATTCCTAACTATATATGGTCTATAACCTATAGTTTTTTCAGTGAATTTTCAAGGTTTTGTAAATGCTAATTCCTAACTATATATGGTCTATAACCTATGGTTTTTTCAGTGAATTTCAATGGTTTTTTAATAGCAAATATCAAAAGCTGTAAAATGTATTCTTCTTTTAAAGGAAAAATATATTTTATATGTATTTAATATCATTTTTTTATGTATATACATTTTTTGAGGGAACGAATTTATCAACTATCATGCTGAAGAAGAGTGTGGGGAAAAAAAACCAAAGAGGAGGACTAAGAGGAAAGAACAATCAGTTCAAAAATACAATTGCTTTAAAGCATGAAGTGCTTTTCCACACATTTACATTTAAATAACCCATATTAGAACATACAAAATATCTACAGAGGAGACGGTGTACATTGAATTTTAGACTCTTCATTGGTACCTATATGTTGGTACTTACATCACCCACACAACACAACAACCGGGACGCTGTCACAGATATATATATTTTTTTGAACGTTAATTTCCCAAAATCCACTGGAGCACATATCTTGAGACCTAGCAAAGGCACATCGGGCAAACAGTCTCTACAATTTTGCCAAGTTTCATAGAAATCCATTCAGCCGTTCGAGCTAAAAGTGAGTCCAACCGCCCTATGGAAAACTCAATGTTAAAAACACGTTTTGGGACCCCCCTTTTTTCTCGGCCCCCGCTATATATATATATATATATATATATAACATTTCTATGGCAAAATGAAACCCCTCATTTTGTTCCTTTTCAAATTAAATGTATTAAGTGTTACCACTTTATTCCAATCAAGATGACTTCAGGTGTGCCATACTTTTGTCATAAGTAAGACTGTTAGCGTTCTAGTTGTTCTTTAGAACACTCTGGGACATTCTGTCATTGGGCTATAGTTGGGCTACATCTGGCTGATATTTGGGCTACATTTGTTTTTTTTTGTCTCTGGTGGCCATCTTTGGGCTACATTGGGCTACATTGGGCTACATTGGGCTACATTTGGGCTCTAACATATATATAGCCCAATGTAGCCCAATATATATTTTTCAAACTTAATTTTCGTAAAAACCACTGGAGCATATATCTTGAGACATAGCAAAGGCACACCGGGCTACCAGTCCCTACAATTTTGCCAAGTTTTGTGGAAATCCATTCAGCCGTTCGAGCTAAAAGTGAGTCCAACCGCCCTATGGAAAACTCAATGTTAAAAACACGTTTTGGGACCCCCCTTTTTTCTCGGCCCCCGCTTGACGAAACCCCCCCCAAACTTTCAGGGGACGCTCAGAAACAAAATGTGCCATTTTCCTGAAAATTTCAGCCAATTCCGTCCATCAACGCCAAAGTTATTCAACATAGAATTTTCAGAAATCCCTATTCAAAAAAATCCTAACTATATATACCTACTGGCGACTGTATATATATATATATATGTGAAAGGGCTCCCGCATCAGATACGTTCCCAGAAACCACAAAAAGACTCGCACTCCAGGGTCCGTGTAAGAAATTGCGTTTATTGGCGACGCGTTTCGACCAAGCGGTCTTCTTCGTTAGCCAGCCACACAAACGCACAATCACCATATTTATAAAAAGTGCACAGGGATAAAGGTGGAAACTGAGAAAGGACCACAGATGCAACAGGGACTACAAATCATAAAACTACAAATGTAGTGGAAGAAAGACTTGATGGTGCACAGTTTCACAGTGTAAACATTTTAAACATTTTACACATTTTCAAAATTACAGGAATCAAACTAAAGGAGTAGCAGGAAAGGTTAAAATAAATAAACATTGTTCATGTACATTACATAATATCATGTTGAAATTTATATTGATCAGATTAGATTTTAGCATCTGATCTAAAGAAACTAAATTAAATTAAATTGAATTAAATTAAATCAATTTAATTAAGGCCAAGTGGCCTACGATTCCCAGAATGTCGTTGGAGTCCATATGTTAGCACCACACCACGTTCATCCTACTCATGATTATAAATCACAGATAAAGTAATCAGGTGGTAAAGTAAGAGGATAATATTGACTGTCGGCCATGTGGCCAATCAATCTGTCTGTTAAATTACATTCGCTATAGAGTAGTCTAATCAGAAATACGTGTCCCATGGCGGGGGTCCTTCACAGGGGGAGTGAAGGGGTATTCTTGCATTGAAAAAGTCACTCAGGAGAGGTAGCAAAATTATAAAAAGAAGAATTAAAGGGTGACAAGGTGCCAGAATACGTCTTCCGGCACCGTGAGCTATAAAAACGTGAACCCTATACTGACTGTTATTTGTCTAGCCAGGCATGTGACAACAGTCAATTGGGATGTGATTGTGCAAATAAAATGTGAAGTAAGGCGTGCCTTTGAGGGAGTCGGGGAAACTGTTATCCTGGTGATGGTAGTGATGGGATGCTCAAAGGGATGAGCTCACCCATGTGCCGGACCACGGTGGTCCTGAGGTGGTCGTTAAGTCTAAACTTGAATGTAAAACTCCCAACTTTACACATGTCAACAGAGAGAACCCTCTCTGGACGAAATTGTGAGTAGGATGTTGCAAACACCAATAAGCTAGGGAGGGGGGGGAGTTTGGAAGCAACAGAAGGGGATGAGGATCCTGTGCATTGTCAAGGCAGATCTTCAGGCTTAACATAAGGTTTTCAGCCAATTTGCACGTATAACTCCTCATCCTCGTTCAAGCCAAAGGGGTTTCTTGACTCCAGACGGATGATGTACTGGGATGTACTGGTATTCCAGGACACGTAGCTGTTTGAGACGGTTACCCCCTCTGGGATTCACAGGCGGGGTGAAAAATGGGACGAACTCTCGTGCAATGGCGATCTTGCTATTTTTATTATTTAATTTTCACCTTCAGATAGATATTTGTGGTAAAGTACAAACAACACAGTAGGTAATATATATATATATATATATATATATATATATATATATATATATATATATATATATATATATATATATATATCCACAGCAGTCTCCCACCACACCGCCACCGCGATAGAAGAGACCACGCAAATCCAACGTATTTCTTCGGCAAAAAGATATTTATTTAAGTAGAGTCACTAAATCTGACGCGTTTCGGGCATCCGCCCTTGCTCACAGATCGTCAGGTAATGAACCATACACCATTTAAATACATTTTTTTCACAGTTTTTTTCATCACATTTTTTCAAAACACCTCACGTGATAATGAAGAGCAAGGACACACTACCGGCTATGAACATAATAGTCTGTCTTCTAGTTATTCATAGTTCCTAGTTGTGTTAAAAATCAAATGGGTAAAAAACAATTGTTACATATTAAATCCATATTATTTTCTATCCCCTGAGCATTTGTAAGATTAAAATTGATAATGTGCTGAAAATTAGTATATATATAAAACCATAAAATGCAATGACTATCCAGAATACTGTGTGGATAAGTGCAAATATTGCATGTGCAACAATAGGCAATTTGTATATTGGTGCAAATCCTGCAATAAAGTGCAAATAGAAAGTGTGCAAATTACGCAAAAATATGTAAACAGAGGAACAATGTGCAAATTAGCAAATGTAAACGTCAATCCTCATAATCGTATAAGAAAATGCCACAGTAAACTGCAAATTTATATATATATTACCTACTGCCGGTCGCCAATAGGTAGTTATAGTTAGGACATGACTACCCTCAAGCTCGCCACCCGAAAACACCACCAACTGATCCGCGCCACCAAGAAAACCGCATTCAAGGAACGACTGGACAACAACGCAGACAACAGCAAGGAACTCTTCAACATCGTGAAAGAGCTCTCCAACCCCAACGCCGGAAACAACGACATCACCCCTTCGCAAGACCTCTGCAACTCCCTCGCCTCCTACTTCCACAACAAGATCGCAGACATACACAACAGCTTCAGCACTCAACCGACGCACGCCACGACCGAACCACCGCCCCCCTCCACCACCCTCCGCGCCTGGACCCCGATCAGCACCGAAGACACCATCCGCACGATGAACTCCATCCACTCCGGATCTCCGACAGACCCCTGCCCTCACCACGTCTTCAACAAGGCCGACGCTGTCATCGCACCCCACCTGCGGGACATCATCAACACCTCCTTCGACATCGCCACCTTCCCGGAGAGCTGGAAGCACGCCGAACTCAGCGCTCTACTCAAGAAACCATCAGCAGACCCTACCGACCTCAAGAACTACCGCCCCATCTCGCTGCTCCCGTTTCCGGCCAAAGTCATCGAGAAGACCGTCAACAAGCAACTGGCCGCCTTCCTCGAGACGAACGGCTCCCTCGACCTCTCGCAGTCTGGCTTCCGGGCCAACCACAGCACCGAGACTGCCCTGATCGCAGCTACAGATGACATCCGAGCCCTGCTCGACAACGGAGAAACAGCGGCCCTCATCCTCCTGGACCTCTCCGCGGCCTTCGACACTGTCTGCCACCGTACCCTAGTACAGCGCCTCAGCAACGTCGGAATCCAGGAGAAGGCACTGGAGTGGATCACCTCCTTCCTCGCCGGAAGGACACAGAGAGTCCGCCTCCCCCCGTTCAGATCAGAGGCCACCGAAGTCATCTGCGGCGTTCCTCAAGGCTCCTCGCTCAGCCCAACACTCTTCAACGTCTACATGAGCCCCCTCGCAGCCATCGCACGCCAGCACAACCTGAACATCATCTCCTACGCCGACGACACCCAGCTGATCCTCTCCCTCACTAACGACCCCGCCACCGCCAGAGCCAACCTGCACAAAGGGATGACAGACGTTGCCACATGGATGTCGAACAGCCGCCTGAAACTGAACTCGGACAAGACGGAAGTCCTCATCCTGGGATCCTCACCCTCCGCCTGGGACGACTCCTGGTGGCCCCCCGCCCTGGGCAGAGCACCCAAACCCACAGACCACGCACGCAACCTGGGCATCATCCTGGACTCCTCCCTCTCCATGACCAGACAAGTCAACGCCGTCTCCTCGTCATGCTTCAACATCCTGCGCATGCTACGTAAGATCTTCCGTTGGATCCCCACCGAGACCAGGAAGACGGTCACCCAGGCCCTCGTCACCAGCCGTCTGGACTACGGCAACTCCCTCTACGCCGGAACCACCGCCAAACTCCAGAAGAGACTCCAGCGGATCCAGAACACCTCAGCACGACTCATCCTGGACATCCCCCGCCGCAGCCACATCTCCGGACACCTGAGAGACCTGCACTGGCTCCCGGTCAACAAGAGAATCACCCACGCACACAAAGCCCTACACAACCAAGGACCAGGATACCTCAACAGCCGTCTCAACTTCTACGCTCCCAAACGCAAGCTTCGATCGACCAGCCACACCCTCGCCGCCGTCCCCCGCATCCGAAGAGCCACCACAGGAGGAAGGTCCTTCTCCTACCTGGCCGCCAAGACTTGGAACTCCCTTCCGACCCACCTCCGCCTCACCCAGGACCACTGCGCCTTCAGGAAGCAGCTCAAGACCTGGCTGTTCGAGCAGTAGCGGACCCCCTCCCCCCAGCGCCTTGAGACCCTCCGGGTGAGTAGTGCGCTATACAAATGCTCTGATTGATTGATTGATTGATTGATTGATTGATTGACCTATTTTCCATAGGAAATACGCAACATTCTATTTGGAATAACTTTGGCGCCAGTTGACAAATCTTCGCGAAATTTTATAAACTTTTGGCCAGCTCCGGTCCGCTCTTATCCTAAAAGGCTCGGACTGATTCATGAAGCAGGGGCCGAGAAAAAAGGGCTGTCCCAAAACGTGTTTTCCCCATGCAATTTTCCCTAGGAACCGTTCATCGTGGCTACAGCTCAAACTGCTGAACGGAATTACATCAAATTTGGCAAAGAGGTAGTCCTTAATTCAGACTCGTGCCTTTTGCTTAAATAGGGTAAATCTGTTCAGTAGTTCCTGAGAAAATTGCATTTAAATGTACATATATATCTATGGCCGCGCAGGATCCGCGCATCCTGAGCACACCCTAAGTGCACCGCCCGATCGCGCGCTGAATGCTAATTGGCTGTCAGTGGTTGTCAACATTCGAAACCAGGAAGTGTTGACAGCCATTTTGTGCCTCGTTAGATGCGAGGCTGAAGAAGTTAATGGAATAAGTGTGTAAAATTAGGAGTCTCGCACCCAGCGTGTAATTAGCGCAGCCCCCTGGTGTGCACGCATTGGATGCACGACTCCTAACGTGTAGGATGCGCAACTCCAATGCGTTTGGTGCACGACTACTACACGTTCGGTGCACAACTCTGACAAGTTGGGTGCGCGACTCCAAGCAAAACAAAAAAATATGTACTTTTCAGATATACATTAAGCTTTTGTGTTTAGTTCTTGGGTGGCTCTAAAAAGAGCCCATGTGTTTATTGAGAGATTTTGGTACCTACAAGTAAGTACCTATGCAGAGTCTAACGTTCAAGAGGAAGACTCTGTTACCCTCATCAGTAAAATGTACACCATCTCTCCTATAGATGCCATCCATATTGAAACGTAGATTGTTGTGGTAAATGGATCCCATCCTATAACCATGGATAAAAGCAGAAACAGATTTATTGACATGTTTCCTAGCTTTCTCAATCTGTGGACAAAATTGATTGGACCAGTTCCACTTCTGTCTTTGACATATGTTAGAATAGACAAAGGCAGTTTGGGGGAAAAGTGACATCAATTCTGTAAAGGTGTCCTTTATAAGCATTTCCAGACCTACCCCAGTGAAAGTGCCTAGGTCACTGCCACCATAGTGCACAATTATGAGGTCAGGGTGTTGGAGATGCAAAAAGGATTTAACCGATGGCATCAATTGGAGCCAATTTAACCCTCTCTGTCCAATCCATGTAATGTCTACATTTTGTAAAGCTAGGTATTTGTCCATGCCTCTGGTTTCTGCATAACTTTGACTCCAGATAATAAAGCTGTGTCCCACAATCCACACTCTAACCATCTTGAAGAGAGGTTTGGATGCACTCAGATGATCTCTGCATGTAAAATGGCAGTTTGAGAAGTGAGATTTTTCTAAAATGGTGGATAAGAGGCAGTTTTGAAAAAAGAAAAGAAATTATTCCCTGTTTCATATCATTCTAGTCTGAAAAGTAGGTTGCATGGTTTTGTTTTTTAAAAGCAGGTTTCTTATGGGTTTAGAAAAAGTATTTGAAAGGAACATTACTTAGGATACACTGATATTTTGAAAAGTCAAGCACACTTGCTGTTTAGCTTAGCAACATTGTATGCTGAACTTGTGACCTATGAGTTCAGTTAAGTGTTCCATGAACTGTTTCTATGGTAACAGGTAGTAAGCAGGTTGGGGGTAGGGTTTATATATTTTTTCACTTGGAAAGGGCTGACATGTGTAACCAATAGAAATGAGTGTTGGCTTTTGAATTAATGTGGGAAGCAATGTGAATTGATATTTACATGTATATGTGTGCAGATGAGAGAGAAAGCTTGCCCTTTTTTGGGGTTTTCCTAAGAGCTGCACAGTACAGAGATTCTGTATAAGAAAATCTGGTGTGTGTCTGACATACTTCTTAATCTACAAATCAATTTGAAAGGTAACATATTCTTTTGTGAGAGGTTGTATGTGGTGTATTTGTTTTTAATAGGATTAATGTGTTTCTCTAGGTAAAGTTCAGGCAGTATTGATTGATTGATTGAACCTTTATTGTTTCAGTTAATAAAAACCATACAATATCGAAAGAATTTATATCCTCTTTTCTTTAAAAATTTGCAAAGGTTTTTAACAGATTATAAAAAAAATGATCTCATAAATATACAGTGTTAATGACTTTTTGGCTAAAATAAAACCGATGTACCTAACCCAATATATGTTTACCAAAAAAGCAGGGCTTCCATTGCTGCTTGTCTCAGTCCCAGTATTATAGTCAATGATGCTGGCCCTACTAACAGTTCATATTAATATTTGCCAAGCACTACCCCAGCAATGGCATGGTGATATTATCTGTTCATATTGTATCAACAATGTCATAATCTTACAATTTAGACGGGAATCCGTTGCATCCAAACCCTTGATTATTGCAGTTCTACAAGACCTAATGCCTCTCTCAATAAATATATTTTTCAAAAGCCACACCCGGGTCTGCTTTAAGCCAGGGCATATACAAATAAGATGAATAAGGTCTTGCTTCTCGGTGCCACATAGTGTACATGATGTGGGCCCATTATATCTCCATTTGGGCTGATCCGCTAAACTTGGTAATACCCCAAACCTGGTGGTCAAGAATTTCCTTTTTAGATAGTATGAGTATGTTGTACTCAAATATTCAGCTGGATATAATTTGGTATAGGACTGTATTGCCATCCAAGCGTGCGACCTCTTTGCAAATTTATTTTTATCCTCTATTAATGCATGTATTTTCACCATTTTATTTACCACTTTACGAAAAACAGGAAAGGACTGGGACTGTGCCCAAAGTTCTTTAGACTTTGATTCTTCCATGGCCGATTTAAAAAACTTGCCGTAGATGGAGTGCTGATCTCCTTCCTCGGCTCGCCACAAAGCATTGTGTAAAACATTTGCTCGACTCAACCAGGTTCCATACCAACTCTTGACATATGCATAATTTCTTCCAACCTCACCTGTGCTGGTGACGCTTTCTGTGGTAACTTAAAGACCCTTTTGTGTGCTCTTACTTAAATCTTATCCAACAGGTCAGCGTCTGTTCCATGTAAAACGATGCTTGCGTACTCCACAGTCTTCAAAAATTTGGTGGCCATTACATCAAGTAAGGGCTTTAAAGATGGACCCTTTATCTTTCTTGAGAGGGCACAAAATGCGTATATTAGACCATTCCCTTTTCCTTCCAAATATTGTTTTGAAATGTAAACGATCATCAATGTGGAAACCTAGATATTTGTAGGTATTAACTACCCCTAATGTTATTTCTCCCAGCCTGACAGGGATTTTGTGTCCTGCCCGCTTTGCAATAGTCATCGTCTTTGTTTTCTTTACATTGATTTCCAAGGCTTGGACCTTCCCAAATGACGCTAGCTCATTTAGTGATCTTTGTAAGCCAACTTGTGTCTGGCTGAGTAGGACTATATCATCAGTGTAACAAAGATGTGATATCGGCAATTGACCTAGACGAGGGGGATGAGCATTTATCATATTTAGTTTTATTGAAAGATCCGCCATAAAAAGATTAAATAGGTGGGGGGCTAATACGCAGCCTTGCTTTAGCCCTATTGCAGTGCGGATTTTCCTTGAAATTCTCGTACCATTTGCAATTTTTATTCGTATCCATGTTCCCATGTATAATTGAATAATGGCACGCAGTAAGACCTCTGGGATACCCATTTTCTTCAATTTACACCACAATAGACCTCACTCAATGCTGTCAAAAGCTGCTTTAAAGTCAATAAAGCAGAGCTGTAATTTTAAATTCAAATGATTACACCTTTCTGGTCAAAGCAAGTATGTTAGTTGTTGTACCAAACCTCTTCTGAAATCCGGTTTGATTCTTAGCGTAGTATTTTGCTTCCACGTCCATTAGAGCTATGAGCCTATAATTTGCAGGATCTGATCTGTCTCCGCCCTTGAATATTGGGTTGATTATAGCACTTTTCCAACTCATCGGCACGTTATTTGTTAATTTTTTCTCCAGGACCAGACCTGACAATGGGCTCGCCCAATATTTGTGGACCTCAGAGAAGATGGCTTGCGGTATTCCATTAGGCCCGGGGGCCCCATCCCTTCCACCTGATTTTATTATTTTCATTATCCTGTCTGCTACCTGGCGATCCTGCGTTATTTGGGGGACCTTAATTATCCACTGTTCCTTAGGTGTATCTGGCAGATTAGATTCCAAACCAATATAACAATTTTTATTTTCACCACCTGTATCTTTCTTAAAAGTACTCAAGTACTGTACCCAATCCGACTCTGTCACACAAGCGCCATTTATCGTTTGAGAGGGTCAGGATATTCCATTTATTATTTTCCAAAATGCTTGAATATTAGATTTTTGGGCGCAAAAAAGAAGCATTGTCCAGAAATGCTCCTGGTTTGATTTTTGATCCTTCCAAATTTGTTTTTTGTATAATCTTTTCAGATATTTTATATCATTCCATGGAGTTGCCTTCTTATTTGTCTTTTTCTTTCTGACTGCCTTCCTAATTTCTTTCCTTAATGTTAGTGCATTGTTTGACAGTTTCGCCGTCTCCCCACTTCTTTTATATTTTATGTGACCCTGTTTCAGTGCGAGCCTCAAAAATTTTGGAGTACAAGTTGTCCAGTTTTTAACTTGGTTGTTTTCTGTAGCTGTATTTGATTCCATTACCTCCTTTGCTAGCTTTGTTATCTCAACAAGATTACCTGCCGAACATCTTATATGCTTCAAATTAGTTGTTGATAGATTACCTATCCTTGTAGGGGCTTCTTGATGTTTGTTAAAATTGATTTTTATTTCCAGATGCTGTTGTGAAGGGTCACTTTATGTTGTAAACTTAATCATGAATTTCTTCGCTTTATTCAGTAAGGGTAAAGACAGAATTGTGAAGTCTATTGTTGACTGGGCATTTACTAATTGATATGTCCAAGATGGAGGCCTATCATCCTGCGTTCTTCCATTTAATGTTCTTAGACCTAAATGTTCCAGGGCCATAACTGTTTTTTGGCCAATTAGATCCCCGCGTTTTGCCATTGAAGATGTTTGTACTGGTACTGACCAAAAAACGTTTTGTGCAGTTATTAAGTCATCTTCCTCTGGGGTATAATTAAGGTTGGTATTAAAATCCCCTGTTATTATGATTCCCCACTCTGGGTGCGTCGGTCTGTATCCTGTGATTATCAAAAATAGGTTATCCAACTGCTGTTTTTTTTCCCCTACATTTGGGTGAAAATAGACATTTATTAATAATATTGTTGTTAAATCATGTGTTATCAAATTGTCTAATTTGATAACCTGTATGTCTGGAGTGGTTGTATTGAGTTGCTCCGAGCCTATGGCAATTGCTGTTGAAATATATACTGCTAGGCCTCCCTTTGCTCTCCCAAAGTGGTTTGATTTTACAGCGTTGACGTAATGGAGTTTATAATTTGCTACTTCCTGCGATGTTAATAACCTGGTCTCTTGTAATACAACAATGCATATTTACTCCAATATGTTGGTGCAACATCCCCCTGAATTTCACTGTTAACCCCTGCTATATTCCAAGACAGAAGCTTTATACAATCATGACGGAGACTATTGTCTTGAGTGACAAGTCATTCTCTTGTCGGTGCATTGAGTGTCGCTGCTAACCATCTCCATTGCATTGGACCCTGACTCCATGATTGTTTAATAGTACCATTACCTAAGACATCCTTTTTACTTCTAGCATTTAGTAATACAGAAAACACCTGACTTTTTTCACTCTCCAGAGAGCGATACTTCATAAGCTTCATCAACGGTGATGGATAACAAGGTGTTAGGGTTTTGTTCAATAAGATCCCCCATGCTTCGAACTGATGTCTGGCATTCATAATGGCTTCCACTATTTCCTCATTTCTCCACGTCGCAAGTGTTCTTTCCATCTGTTTCTTTTCATTATACATTTTTTTCAGTCTGGATCCTTTCTTCTTGTGGATAAATTTAATGGACAATAAATCACATTGAGACAAGTTTTTTAGTGCCGGAATTTCCGCCAGTAATCGCATTATATTTCCTCTATTGAGAATATCTTGCTGTCCTTGTGAGATGTATTTCGGTGTTAGAATAATCTGATTGCCCCAACTACCTTCTTGGTTTAACTCTGTATATGATGACATATGGTTTGTTCTATGTTGTGGAGCTGTTATTACCATTCTGGCACTAGCCCCTGCTTCATTTGTATTTCGTATATTAATTTTTATTTGCAGTTGTTCTTTTGATTTGTCTTCCATTTTTATATACCTTTGTGAAATTTCATCTGGGACATTTAAAACTTGATGATCATTGTTTGTTACTGCTGTATTGATCTTATATCTTGGGAGATAGGCGAGCCAATATTTTTTTCGGTCCTATCATTATTAGCTAATCGCGGTTGGCCACTAGAGATATTTAATTCTCGGCTTAACACTTAACCTGACTCATTCCTATATTGTGTTGTGAAGCTACTTGTAAAACTCTTTGATCTTTTTCCACTTGTACTACCTTTTGATCTTTTTTACAGTTGCTGTCACAGTTGTGTGTGGAATGTCTGTATACTTTGTTTGCTTTATAAGCTTCTTCTTTTTAATTGTTGTAGTATTTTTTTTTAGTTAATATTTCCTGATTTGTTTTGCTTGAGATCTATGATTCCTCTAACTTTATACTATGACTTGTTGTACTGCATAATGGGTATGGCTCCTTAATTAAATCATTCCTATCTTCCCTTTCGTGGTATATAGATTTATCTATTTGTACTATTTGCTTTTTATCGAAGATGTGAAACAATCTTTTTTCACCATTATTGCTCTTCCTGGCTTTCCTTGCCCGTTTGTATTGCCTCTTTGTTGGTTTACTTAACTTTGATGTCTCTTGGACAATTGTCATTGATTTATGTTGTTTTAAGTGTTTCATATTATTGTTTATGGCTTCTAGATCCCCCTTGGGGAGCTTATGTACTTTATTTGACTTCCATGGTTTTGATTGTTCCTGGATTGACGTTCGCTGGATATCTTTAGCAGCTTCATCTTTATGGCTCACATTTTTAGGTAGCTCCAGGTCATTAGTTTGTCTTGCTATTAAGATGTTTTGTAAAATTGCTGGTATGGTGTTCAATTTGTCGATTATTGGACCACATGCAAACTCGCTGAACATTTCTGTCTTTGAACTTTTTCCAGCAGTTATTAGATTTGTAAGATTTTCCAATTTGGAATTTATTCCAGCGATGTAGCTGTCTATTATATTCATTAGATCGATTTGAATGTCTAATTTGTCAGACTGCATGTTAAACGTAATTATTGCTGTTTCTAGCATTTTTAGCAGCGAGGCAGACGCAGCTATGTAGTCCTCTCTCTTTGTATCTCCCCTTTTTACGGGGCCGTCCTCCCAGAGTTTATGTTTTGGTATTTCATTTTCTTTTATATTTTCCCTTGTTTCTTACCCTGTATTACTTGTCTGCTTTACACTGTAGCACAGTTCTGTTGCGGCCTTAATTTTATTTTACTCTTGTTTTCTTTCCATCCCTTGTGAAAGATGCTCCAGCGTGCTGGAAATTTCTAATATTTGCTGACTATGTTCATGAGATATTAAGCTCTTTGAATTTTCCATCTGCCTATTTGATAGGTTTATGGTTTTTTCATCCAATGCTTGAAGGAGATCCCTATTTTCTGAAAGAGATAGTGAGTAAACCCATGATTTGTTCTGCTCTTCCTGTGGGCCATGGGTAATATTTGAGACAATATTGCAATGCGCTGGAAGATCCCTCTCTTGTATGCATTTGGGGGTTGAATGTGAGCAATTCAGGCCATGAATTTCTGCTGGAATTGTTATCTGCTTACTGGTTAACGGATCTTTTTCCATATCCTGTGAATTTTTCATAATAGGATCCTCAAATTTTGATGTTGCTGTCTTTCGTGGGGTCAATGGATTTAGTAATCCCATTATTTCACCTGTCTCTGAATAAATTGCTGCGGTGGGATCCTTTAGGAACCTACATTTTTTACTAGGCAAACTTTGACCAAACATCAAATATGTTGGTGAGATTAGTGTACTTGTGGACGCTTTGCTACTTTTTCCTAGTGAATTCAATACCTTCTTGGATTTCTTAATGACTTTTTTCCCCGTTTTACTACCACTTGTTTATGGGTTCTACCTGACCTCATATTAATGAATAACTGGTTTCACTTTTTATTTTTTGTGTTCACTTAATTCCGTTATTTGTCCTTAATACCAGTTGTTCTTGCACCCTTGGTTGACTAAAATTCTTCCTTTAAGTAAATCCACTGGACAAATCACCTTTAATCCGGATCACTACAACAGTTAAAATCCCCCTGTGAGGGAGCAAGAAATGCAAAAAAAGTCAATAAAACTGCAGTGCCCAGTATATTGTACTCTGTGTCGAGGTATGATACGGTACTTGATAGTTCAGGGCTCTTTCTCAGCTCTCCTGCTCCCTCTCCCGCTCTCTCCTGCTCTCTCTCCCGCTCTCTCCGGTCACCTGTAATAACCGGACTGGAGCAGGAGCAGGGGTTCTACCACTTTACCTCTACCTCTACCTCACCTCCTCTTTTCTGGTCTCCTCAGCCTCTTCTTCTCGCGGCCTCACTCTGATGCTGTTCTATGCAATTACCAAAACCCGAACCGGCTCGACTAGCACTCGGAAGTAAAAAAAAGAGGTAAAAAAGAAAGTGGTCAAGTGACCGCGCCTGCGGCATTCGGGAAGCCGCTCCTGCCGCGTTGGAGATAACTGGTGGCTTCTACTGTGCTCAGCAGGTATTTTGCGGCTCCTGCCGCGTTGGGCAAATGTTGACCAAATATTTTGCAGCTCCAGCCACTTCGGAAAGGACAACCGACTTCTGCCGCATTTGGCAGATGATCTAGGGCTCCTGCTGCACCGGGCAAATGCTCCGCAGCACCGGCTGCTCCAGGAAGGACAGGTGGCCCCTGCCGCATCCGGCAAATGCTTGCTGATTTCTGCCACGGCTTCAGCCGTGTTGAAAGGTTCTCGCGGCTAGGCAAATGTTCCCCTGCTGCTCTGGCGGTTTTCAGGAGAGACACAGCTTCTGCCGCGTTTTCGGCAAATGGACCGCGGCCCTGCGGCGCAAAAGCCTTGCCCCACCAGCTGCTCCAGAAAGGACAGGCGGCTTCTGCAGATGCTCGCTGGCACATTGGGAGGTTCTTGCTACTCTGCTGCTCACCACCGTGCCTCTCCTGCGCCTCTCCTGCCTGCCTGTTTCGCTTGCTGGCACGTTTGGGAGGCGCTTACTGCTCCGCTCAGTCTGCTCAGTCTGCCGCTGCTCTGTTCAGGGAGTAGTCTTGCTTGCCTAGATTCAGTTTGTGAAACTGTGGGGCATATTACCAACAACTAGCGATAATGTTTGTCTCTAACTTGTTTAGAGACAAAAATTATCGCCGCAAAACGGCGATTTTTATCGCAGATAAACCTTGCTATTAGCAAGGTTTATCGCAAATGCGATAAAAAACTGCCGCAATGCATGAATATCGCTGAAAAGTCCGCGATATTCATGCATTATCGAGCAAATGCTCTTAGCCATGTTATCCACCTCCCATTGGATAACATGGCTAAGAACTGCTCAGGGCAGGTGTTAGCTTTTGGAGATATTCGCGCTTAGCGTGAATATCTCCAAAAGTTGGTAATAGGAGATAGCGATGTTAGCGACTGTTTCCAGTCGCTAACATCTTGGCACGCCCACTTTGCATGTCATTAGTGATAAATATCACTGACATGCAAAGCGGGGCCCAAGATGGTCGCTATCTCCTATTAGCTGTCGCTAACTGGTGTTAGCGACAGCTTGGTAATAGGGAGATAATTTTATCTCCGCTTTCTTGGCTTTTAAAGCCAAAAAAGCGGAGATAAACCCCCTTGATAATATGCCCCGTTGTTCTAAAATATGTGGAATGTGTGCAGTCATGTCACCTGTTCCAGACTACTAAATGTTTTTTGCTAAAGTGCAATGGATACTGTTATTTGTCAAGAATCACACTGTGAGTCAGTGTGCATTTGGGAAAATTGTGAGAGAAGCATTTGGTTGCTTGATGTGTTTGCAGACACAAAAGTGCTTAAAAACCTTTCTTGTTGTTACATTTTGATAGAACTAGAAAATAGACATTGCTTAAGTATTTTGAAAATGAGTTAGGCTTTAACACTGAAATGCAGTAATGAAATATGTGGAAGGTGTGCTGTCACCTTAGTTTTTGTAGATCAGTCAATTTGTTTTGATAAAGTCTAAGGGATAGTCTTGGTTGTCTAGAACCACACTGTGAGTCTGTGTACATTTAGAGACTGTTGTGAGAGAAGGCTGTGGGTATATCATGTGTTTACAGATATATCGTTGGTTAAAAACTTATGCTGTTGCCAAGTTTTGGTAGAATTTGAAAGCAGTCATTGCTTATGTATTTTCAAAATTAGTAAGGCTTCCATAGTACAGTGCATTTCTAAAATATATGGAGAGTGTGCAGTCATCTTACCACTTACAAACTCTCACATTCTTAGAGTACTATAATCATTTGGTCTGTATGCATGTACTCATGCAGTGAGCCAGGATTTAGGGCCCGTAGTGCATCAAACTCTTGTGCACTATGAATGTTGTAATCTAACCACCTTCACACTTGTGCTTCAGGCCTACAATTCCCCAGTTAATATCCATACACTGCAGCAAACACCCTGTGAGTGCTCTAGCAAGTCCATAGTGACTCTTTCAGAACCTGGTCCCAATCCATGCACTAAAGTAAAACTCAACCAATTATGAATTCACCCACTGTCTCTCCTTTTAGTACTGTAATCAGTCAGTCAGTATGCATGTACCCATGCAGTGAGCCAGGATTTAGGACACAGACTGCTTCAAACTCCTATGCACTGTGCATGTAGTAGTCTAACCACCTTCACACTTGTGTTTCAGGCCTAAATTCCCCAGTTAATATCCATACACTCCAGCAAACACCATGTGAGTGTTCTTACAATCTCATAGTGACTCTTTCAGTACCATGTACTAATCCATTCACTAAAGTAAAACTCGATCAATTATAAATTCACCCACTGTCTCTCATTATAGTACTGTAATCATTCAGTCAGTATGCATGCACTCATGCAGTGAGGCAGGATTTAGGGCACAGAGTGTTTCAAACTCCTATGCACTATGCTTGCAGTAGTTCAACCACCTTAACACTTGTGTTTGAGGCCTATAATTCCCCAGTTAGTATCCATACACTCCAGCAAACACCTTGCTTGTGCTCTTGCAATCCCATGGTGACTCTTTCAGTACTATGTACTAATCCATTCACTAAAGTAAAACTCGATGAATTATGAATTCACCCACTGTCTCTCTTAATAGTACTGTAATCATTCAATCAGCATGTATGTGCTCATGTAGTGAGCCAGGATTTAGGGCATCGAGTGCTTCAAAGTCCTCTGCACTGTGCATGTAGTGGTCTAACCACCATCACACTTGTTTTTCAGGACTACAATTCCCCAGTTAGTATCCATACACTCCAGCAAACACCCTGTGAGTGCTCTCCCAATCCCATAGTGACTCTTTTAGTACCATGTACTAATCCTTACACTAAAGTAAAAGCCAATCAATTATGAATTCACCCACTGTCTCTCTTTATAGTGCTGTAATCATTCAGTCAGTATGCATGTACTCATGCAGTGAGCCAGGATTTAGGGAAAGAAGTGCTTCACACTCCTATGAACTATGCATGTAGTAGTCTAACCACCTTCACACTTGTGTTTCAGACCTGCAATTTCCCTGTCAGTATCTATCTAGACTGTGTTTGTATAGTAATAGAAAAGTATAATTTATACAGTTATTAATATACATTCATTTATGTTTATTTTTTACAGATATTGCTTATTATTATTAAAATTAAGTTATCATGCCTGAGAAATCCAGAAAAAGAAAAAGAGAGCTCAAGGACAGTTACTTGAAGAAACCGCAACAACAAGTATTGGATGACCAAGATAATGTGACTAAAAAGAGAAAATGTTCTGGTAAGACCACTAACAAATTGATTAAAAATCTTACTAGACTCAGAAAGAATATTGAGAATGTTGAAAGAACTGAACATTTTCCAACCACAAAAAATAATTAAAAAAAATAGGAAAGGAAAAAAAGGCAATGTACTTTCAAAGGATAGAACATATGGTAAAAGAAGAAAAAGTTAATATATAATGAAATACGTAAAAAAATATTTTATAATAGAGTATAACATATTTGCTGAAAGATATTAAGAAATATAAAAAGAGAGCACTGTTTTATAAAAAGAAGAAGCATATTGAATTTATTGTTGAAAAGGCTTTTGAAGTAAAGAGAAACTTATTTATTTTTGTTTTAAACAGAATTCCATCACTAGATAAACCAGTCCATTTAATGAAGGCCAAAAGTAAGAGGAAAAGAGTAATTATTAAAACTAATTTTTGTAATTTTGTTTGTGGAAATGGAAACACAGTTCAAGTTCAGAGCCTTTCTTTAATGAAGAATGGTATTTTCAGACCTATGATTTGTTGCATGCAGTTGACACCAGTGGTCGAGCTTATAAGGTTAGAAATGGTTGTCCAATTGAGAAAGAGAAAATGGTTCCCAGAAATTCAGAAGTGATAGCTGATGAAGGTCTAGGCAGATGTCCTAAAGCCCCAGCGTACCCTTTGGGATTGCAGTAGTATTTGTAGTGAACAACAAGAATCTATTGATCTTTTACTCAATTTCTTATGATCATATACTAAAAAAAGTGTTAAACTAAATATTAAGATGTTGCAAGGACTAGACTCTTGCAGAGTAAGAAAACATACTGGTTTGCAAGGTCAGTCTCTGGCTTGTCTTTCTGGAAAAGTATGTCAAAGTGTTTTTCATAATTTCAGGATGTTGGCAGTACATCATACTCAAATGCGGAAGTTAGTCAGAAGATTGTATTATGCTCAAAGTCCAGCACTAAAGTTAAATGAGTTGAACAGTGCTCTTTTGCGTGGGTCAGTATCAGATGTGAAGAAGGTTTGTGATAAAATTGAGTTTTGTTTCTTAGGTCCTGAACAAGAGAATGCAGGAACTGTGACATTAATAGAAGAAAATGTTGAAGACAACGTGGAACATACTATTACAAAAAATGTTGATGATCAAATTACAAAGTTTAAGGTGATTTAAGGTGAAAGGCCAAATTGTTCTTGTATTTGTTGTCGGAACACTCACTATAAAAATCAGACTAGGAGGGTTGATCTGTATTTAAAAAGTGAAAGAGAAAATAATATGTGGAAGGAATTTGCAACTTACTTGCTGGTAGAAATGTATTTTGATTTGGGTTCTGATTAGCGTATTTGTAAATATTGTTATAGCAAATTAGATGAGAAAAAAAAATGCCCGCTAGAGCTGTCTATAATGATTTAGAGTTGGTTGTTATTCCTCCAGAACTGATAGATTTAAATACCTATGAGTCTATTCTCATTCAATGTATGTACCCGTTTCAGGCTATTGTTCGTATGGAGCCCAAAACAGGTAAATTGCCTCCTTCAGATTTACAAAAAGGATTAAAAGGTAGAGTTGTGTAATTACCATTAGATTTAAAGAAACATATTGAAACTATTGGTGTAGAGAGTGTAAAGAGTGAACCACTAGTTAGTCTAGTTATTGGTGTGCCTACTAAGAGTAAGAAAATCTGGCAGGAGTTAGTGGATGTTAGGAAAGTGCAGAAGGCAACTTTGTATTTGA
The DNA here is from genome assembly GCF_964261635.1 of Lissotriton helveticus. Taxonomy (NCBI): domain Eukaryota; kingdom Metazoa; phylum Chordata; class Amphibia; order Caudata; family Salamandridae; genus Lissotriton; species Lissotriton helveticus. The sequence continues at coordinate 513,125,962 of NC_136061.1, read as the reverse complement.
TAAAAAACAATAAGTACTATAAAAATATTCATATGGGAGAAGATGAAATATTTTTAGCAGAAGATACTGAAACATCGAGTAGACAAATTGGAAAAAGTGGACATGTCAAGATGTGAAGAAGTCTATGAACATTAAAGTGTACATCCACTTTATTCCAAAGAAGTGATGGGGAACACTATTGAGTTGTTTCAAATAAAAAAAAAAGGAAAGTCCAATGAGTGTATGAGAAGAGAGCTTGGAAGCTCGTTATTTTTCGCAGTTCTTTCCAACGTGAAAAGGTGGACGATAGGATGAACGTCCTGTCCAGATTCCTGCATCTGAATATCAGATTACAAGATTATATGCAGAAGATCCAAAATTTCGACAATGTATCCCTTATATATTCCATCTTTTGTTTGAAAGTGATTTGTCTAGACTTTCATATGAAGTTAATCACATTTAGAAAACAGGAGTAAATCTGCAAAATGTATCTGCAAAGGATTTTATGGATAAAGTGCATCAGAGAGATGATCATTTTGAATCTCAGCTGATTAATCTGATGGCATGTCAGCGTGGGACTAATGAATATTGGTATCGTCGTCATGGAGCACTGAAATTTAAGCTACAGAACTTAGGAACTCCTACATGGTTCCTTACGCTGTGCTTGGGATGATTTACTTGAATTTCTTCGAGAGGCAAATTCCAATACAAAAATATTGAATACATGACACCTGGAGAATTGTGCTCTTTGGATCCTGTTAATGTATGCAGGTATTTCAATCATACATTTGAAGCTATGATGTCTTTTATCTACAATAAAAAAATATCCTCCTCTTGGAGAAGTTGTGGATATCTTTTGGAGAAAGGAGTATCAGGAAAGAGGTGCTCCTCATATACATATGCTGTTATGGATCAAGGACGCCCCCAAATTTGGAACAGATGCGGATGATACTGTTTTGTTTTTTATTGACGAATATGCCACATGTGCTGTACCCAAAAGCTCAGAAGAAAACAACTTAAGACAACAAGTCCTACAATTCCAAAGCCATCGATGTGGAAAATACTGTTGTCGAAAGTACAAGTCTAAGGATAAGTTCTATACCAAATGTCGTTTTGCATTTCCACATCCTGTAATATCCAGAAGAAGAGTGAACAGTTTTTTGTCAGCTATGTGACATACGATCACAAGAAAGTCTCCAAAAAATACTAACAATTTAAGAAGAAGTGATGAGTCAAAATACATAAATGACTACAATCCAATTATTGTATCCATGTGAAATGCTAACATGGATATTCAGTACGTTGCGGACAATTCCATTGCTGTTGCTCGATATGTAACATCCTACATTACAAAATCGGAAAAGACGGAATTGAAAGAAATGTGGGAAGAGATTTCTCACAAGAAGACTTTAAGTAAGAAATTATACAGTTTCAGTTTGAAGATGTTATCCCATCGAGAGATCGGAGCATATGAATGCTCAGATCAGTTATCATCTGCAAGTCTTTACTCCAAATCTAAAAGAATTATTTGGGTGAGTCTAGCTCTTGCAGCAATGCAAAATCTGGTACTGAAATCTGTACAAGAAATTGAATATTTAGCAGAAAATGATCCAGAAAGTACAGATATTTTGAAAACGAATATGTTGGATACATATTACCCAAACAAAAGTCATCATCTTGAGAACTTGTGTCTCTATGAAGTGCTGCAAAACTACACTTTTAAATGGAATACTAGAGGGAACATCAATGATGGAAAATATGGAGTGATTGGTTCCGAAGGATGTTTGGTGAAACAAACGAAAGGAAATTTGATTAATCACAGGAAGCTGAGTTGCAACACTGCTGATAAAAGGGAATTTTACGTTTTAGCTCTTTTGTAACTGTTCAAACCTTGGCGGTCAGAATTAGAATTTCTTGGAGAATTCCAGAGCTATGAAGATTCCTTCAATGCTTGTAAAAATACCATAGAATGCACTGCTTTTGCAAATTATGTGAAAATGTTGAACAATGAAATTGATCAAGAAGCTACAATTGCAGCTGAGATTGCTAGAGACAGTTCTCAAGACAGTCAAAGTTCTGCTGCGCTGAATCAAGATCCACTAGGACAACCAATTGTTGAAAACGGAAGCAGCAATCGCCATTGGCTGCACATAAAATTGAATTATACACAACTCACCATTTGAGTGAGCCCTCGCGTTCTCTCTGCTCCCGACCGGCATTTTGGGTGAGGGACCAGGGACTCCTGCAAGCTTTCAAGATGCCATCTTGGTTAGCGCACTAGTGCTGCAGGGAACACTGCCGCAACACTATTTAAAGATCAGGAATGCAAGTGCGCAGTGCGCGCGCCAGTGGCGCGCCAGAGGCAAGCCCGTCTGCGCCCGTCTGCGCCCGTCTGCGACCGTCTGTGCCCGTCTGCGCCCGTCCATGCCCCGCGGGCCCAGGGGCCAGGACCCCTGTTCAACACCATATTTATTCAGCCGAGACACTTCTAGCACTGAAAACAAGCAAAGAGGTGTTAGAGGGTACTGCGCGAGTTAGGCTAAGAGAGGGGTCATTATTGAGGGATTCCATTCAGGGAGTGAAAGGATCTACACTGGCTCAGAGACATCCTCATGTGAATACGGTTCATGGCCTGAAGGTAGCAGTGCTCAATACACGCTCTCTGCAAAAACACCATCTTGAAGTGTTCTCCCTCCTTTTCGAAGGGGATATTGATATCTTAGCTCTTACAGAAACCTGGTTGGGGGGATATTTCCACCCCAGATATTCTGGCAGCGCTGCCTATAGAATTTGATGCACTATGGTATACCCGACCTGTGGATTCTAGGGTTTGGGGAGTTGCGGCTATTCTTAAAAAGAGTCTCATGGTGACCCAAATTGTAGCAGAAAACTGTGACAGTGCGGAGCTTCTGGGAATAAAAATCTCCCTGAAATCCTCCTGTATTGTGATGTTGGTAGTGTATCGCCCACCGAAAGGCTCTCCAGACTTCAATGATGCTTTTCTGGAGCTCCTAACAGATCTCGGATCAAGATATAAACATCTCCTGGTGGTAGGGGATTTTAATTATCAATGGGATAAGTTACCTAGAGACTCTGTAGAGGCTGGGTTTGAAACAAACCTGACCTCTCTGGACTTGCTACAATTGGTAATTGGTCCCACTCATGTCAAGAGTCACACTCTTGATTTGATCTGGCCCTCTATACCTCGGGTGGAGATAACTGACATCAGTCCTTGTGTCTGGTTGGATCACTTCCTGATAATTACGCAGATGGGGGCAAAGCTCCAATAAATGACCTCCCGGACTGTGACACGTTCCAGGAGTTCTTTCTCCAAAAAGTCCGGGATATCATCCTGGATATTACTAGAACCTCGACTGACTTCAGTGTATTAGATCCACCCAATCCTCCCGACCTGAGCAGGAATCTGAATAGCATTCCATGCTTTCATGAAGTGAGTTTGGCGGTAATAGCTCACCAGATCAAATCAGGCTCTAGAATGGACCCTTGTCCCCCCAGGATATTTCAAATGGCCATGCCGGGTTTGGAAAAGCAGCTGTTGGATCTACTCAATGAGTCATTAGACTCAGGATATCTGCCAGTGAATTTGAAGGAAGCTAGGGTTATCCCCTTTTTGAAATTCCTTTGTTATAGTTAGTTGTACTAACTATAATCATGCGCCCGCAATCCACTGCTGATGATGTCACATATTACATCATTCATGACATGGTCAGTGACATCACTGCTGAGGTCTCAGGTGTTTTTTTCAGTGAATATATATATATATATATATATATATATATATATATATATATATATATATATATATATATATGTGTATATATATATAGATTAACTGTAAAAAACCACAAGTTTCTGGGTTGATATAATGATACAGACATTTAACTCGTACAAAACCAGAGAATTTCAGCCTTTATAGTTAGCGTAGCTAACTTAAACTTGCGACCCTCAATGCATTGCTGATGACGTCACATAATACATCACTTACAGGATTACATAGATCTTTGGGGCCCGCTGCTTACCCAACTTTTTAATGCATCCTGCTCTGATGGCCTGCTACCCTCATGGTGTGAGTCAATAAATGTGCCAATATTCAAAAAGGGTGACAGATCAAGCTGTCAATGTTATCGCCCAATATCACTGTTGGACTCCACCATCAAGATTTTTGGCCGAGTGATTTTAAACAGATTACAAACTTGGACCGACGAGCACTTAATAATTAGCGATCTTCAATACGGCTTTAGGAAAGGTATCAGCACCATCAATCAATGTCTTAATTTGCACATTCTTTTAGAAAAATACGCTAAAGCCAAGGGCGGTTGCATGTTTTGAACTTTTGTTGACTTATCGTCAGCTTTTGACTGCGTCACCCACACTAAATTATGGCTGATTCTTCAGAAACTAGGGGTAGAGAAAAACATAATTAATTTTCTCAGGGAACTTTATTCGGGGGCTACGGCTCGTGTTAGGTACGGGAAAAATGGAGAGTGTACTGATTCTTTTACCATCGCAAGAGGTGTGCGGCAAGGCTGCGTCCTCGCTCCTTTTCTTTTTTACAATTTATATTAATGACATAGAAAGAATACTGCTACAGGAGTGTAGGGACATGCTGCTGGTGAGCAAAAGGTCCATACCAGCGCTCATACACGCTGATGACGCGGTCCTGATGGCCAGGACTCCTCTGGCCATGCAAAAGATGGTCAACACTTTCACAGAATTTATGAATAACCTGGATCTGAGAATCAATTGTACTAAAATTTTTAGTATGACTTATGGCCGTAGGCAACATAAGAAGGTAAAAAACAATATACATTGATTCTAGACCACTTGAGCACACCCCGACTTTCCCACACCTTGGTGTATTATTTGACCAATCTGGTCTATGGAATGGGGCAATACAGACTAGGAGACTATTGTTTTGTAAATCTATAATGGGTCTGAAAACTTTTAGTAGAAGGATGGGCAAAAAAACAATTGGGGAGCTTTTAACAGTGTATAAAGCGACCTGTGTGGCAGTTGCCACATATGGCGCAAGAGTATGGGGATACGCCAACGCGAAATCATTGCAGGTGGTGGAAAATACTTTAATGAAATTTCTCTTAGCAGTCCCAGATAGTGCTTCTACATATGTTTGCCATGCTGAGCTAGGGGAGCCTTATCTAGAAGATATCATTAAGGTTGCTCCGGTTCTTCTGTGGCACAGAGTTTGGACCACCGAGGAGTGTGCCTTCAATCGTTCAGTTTTAAGGGACGTAATGAGGCTAGATAATGGTGGTAAGGTGGGATGGCCAAGCTATGTAATGACGTTTCTTCAAAACATAGGCCACCGGGAATATTATGATGATCCCATAAGTATGAGCAATGTTCCTAGAAAAATCCTCAAAGGTATATGCATGAGGTATTTGAGCAACCTCGGAATTAACACAGAAATGTCAAAAAAACTGTGGTCGCACATTAATTAATAATGACCTCAGACCATATGCAACCATATATCAGATTAGGAATAAGTGATTTTGAAAGGTTTTTATTAACGCGTTTTAGGTTAAATTTGTTAAATAGATCCCTTAGCTTCCCCATTTTGAATACTTGGTGTAAACTACTTATGCCCTTGTGATGACCTGTCCGAGCAGTCAGACATTCATATTCTTTTTTTCTGTAGATTTTACACAAACCCTAGAAGGTGGATTGTGCCTTTATTGAAGATTATGGAATGTAATCAGTGCCGTCCTGCTTTCTCAATAATTCAAAGACTAGACAATGCATTAACCGTCGCATCCCTGCCTGTATATTTTAAATTTGTTTTTAGATTTCGAAAATCTATCACCTAATGAAATAGGATGAGCATATTTTATTCTTGTTTTAACTCATTGTGCTTTTATGGATATCTGAAAAGTAATGATTTATCTGTACTTTTATCGTTGTTTTTATCTGATAACCGAATAAAGTTTAAAAAATGAAAATGAAAATGAATGACATAGTCAGTGACATCACTGATGACATCTCAAATGACATCACTGATGACATCACTGATGGCATCATCCAGTGACCGAGTGTTTTTAAAAAGTTTAAGAATTATATATGTATATATATTACCTACTGGCAGTCGCCAGTAGGTAGCTATAGTTAGGACCTATTTTCCACAGGAAATTCACAACTGGGGCTTTAAAGGGATATGTGCAGGAGGCTCACAGCCTCCCAGCCACCGGGAACGGGCACCCCCGGGCTTCGAAAATAAATGGTTGGGGGGCGCCAAGGCCCCCCCAAGCCATGGGGACCACCACCCCCTGGGACATTAAGAAAATATTTGCAGGTGCTCATGGCCCCCCCGCAGCCCCGGGGAACCCCACCCCTAGGCTTGTGTTTTGATAAAAACATTTTATAAATAACCTGTGTGGGGGGGCTTGAGTTCCCCCACACACCCTGGGAACCGCCACCTCCCTGGGGCTCTAAATATTAAAAGTGGGGGGTCCGTTACGGACCTACGGGCCCCGGGGACCACCACCTCCCCGGGGCTTTGGTAATGTTGGGAGGGGGGCTGTGCAGCCTGAAGGGGAACTACGAGTACCAGCATGCTTTTGCACACGCCCACTGGGGTGGGACTTGGGATATATATCAGAGGTTCCTCAGGCTGCTGCTGGTTGCACTTCTTCATGCCCATGAACAAGGACACATCGGTGTCTGAAACGCGTAGGGAGGCTGGATTAACTGGAGGGGGACGGTGTGCTGCCTTGCATTTAGTCCTCCATTAAAGGATGAAATCTTCCTCGTGAGTTGACATTTTCATTTGGGGCAACTCTGTGTTGGAATATTAGCGGCACTCTCGGCCGCGAAGACGCCCCTCTGCTAGCCTAGCAGATTCCACGCTTGGCAAACACCAAGCATGATGGAGCGAGGAAGGTACGTGTGGTGAGACTAGAAATTGGACAGCTACGGCAGGATCATTACCCCTTTCAAACCACTGGGGAAAAACGTTGAACATTATTTTGTAGTGCACAGCAGGACTTACTCGAGCAAAACTGAAGGGGAACTACGAGTACCAGCATGCTTTTGCACACGCCCATTGGGGCGGGACTTGGGATACATATCAGAGGTTCCCCAGGCTGCTGCTGGTTGCACTTCTTCATGCCCGTGAACAAGGACACATCGGTGTCTGAAACGCGTACGGCGGCTTGATTACCTGGAGGGGGACGGTGTGCTGCCTTGCTATTAGTCCTCCATTAAAGGATGAAATCTTCCGCGTGAGTTGGTGTCTTCATTTGGGGCAACTCTGTTTTGGAATATTAGCGGCACACTCAACCGCGAAGACGCCCCTCTGCTAGCCTAGCAGATTCCACGCTTGGCAAACACCAAGCATGACGGAGCGAGGAAGGTCCGTATGGTGAGACAAGAAATTGGACAGCTTCGGCAGGATCATTACCGCTTTCAACCCAATGGGGAAAAATGTTGAACATTATTTTGCAGTGCACAGCAGCACTCACTCGAGCAAAACTGAAGGGGAACCACAAGTACCAGCATGCTTTTGCACACGCCCACTGGGGCAGGACTTGGAAAACATATCAGAGGTTACCCAGGCTGCTACTGGTTGCACTTCTTCATGCCCGTGAACAAGGACACATCGGTGTCTGAAACGCTTAGGGCGGCTTGATTAACTGGAGGGGGACGGTGTGCTGCCTAGCTATTAGTCCTTCATTAAAGGATGAAATCTTGTGTGTTAGCGTCTTCATTTGGGGCAACTCTGTGTTGGAATATTAGAGGCATGCTCGGCCACGAAGACGCCCCTCTGCTAGCTTAGCAGATTCCACGCTTGGCAAACACCAAACATGATGGAGCGAGGAAGGTCCGTGCAGTGAGACAAGAAATTGGACAGCTTCGGCAGGGTCATTACCCCTTTCAACTCACTGGGGAAAAACGTTGAACATTATTTTGCAGTGCACAGCAGCACTCACTCAAGCAAAACTGAAGGGGAACTATGAGTACCAGCATGCTTTTGCACACGCCCACTGGGGCGGGACTTGGAAAACATATCGAAGGTTCCCCAGGCTGCTGCTGGTTGCACTTCTTCATGCCCGTGAACAAGGACACATTGGTGTCTGAAACGCGTAGGGCGGCTTGATTAACTGAAGGGGGACGGTGTGCTGCCTTGATATTAGTCCTCCATTAAAGAATGAAATCTTCCTCATGAGTTGGCGTCTTCATTTGGGGCAACTCTGTGTTGGAATATTAGCGGCATGCTCGGCCGCAAAGACGCCCCTCTGCTAGCCTAGCAGATTCCACGCTTGGCAAACACCAAGCCTAAGAAATTGGACAGCTTCGGCATGGTCATTACCCCTTTCAACCCACTGGGGAAAAACGTTGAACATTATTTTGCAGTACACAGCAGCACTCACTCGAGCGAAACTGAAGGGGAACTACAAGTACCAGCATGCTTTTGCACACGTCCACTGGGGCGGGACTTGGGATACTTATCAGAGGTTCCTGAGGCTGCTGTTGGTTGCTCTTTTTCGTGCCCGTGAACAAGGTAACATCGGTGTCTGAAACGCGTAGGGCGGCTTGAATAACTGGAGGGGGGCGGTGTGCTGCCTTGCTATTAGTCCTCCATTAAAGGATGAAATCTTCCTCGTGAGTTGGCGTCTTCATTTGGGGCAACTCTGTGTTGGAATATTAGTTTTGAAAGAAAGCAAAGAAGTGATTGGTTGTTTGAAATGTTACTAGGTAGAAATGTAGGCTGACATTTTCCCTTTTTTTTTTAAAGCCTGTCATTTATTGGTTAAGAAAAAGTGATAGAAAAGAACATTACTTAATATAAGCTGCTGTATTGAGAAGTCAAGCACACTTGCTGTTTTGATTTGCAACACCGTATGATGAACTTTTCACCTGTGTTGTCAGTAGAGTGTTCCCTGAAGTGTTTCTATGGTAACTGGCAGAATGTGGTTGGGGGAAGGGTCGAAATTTTTGTCAGTTGGAAAAGGTTCAAAAGTTCACGCAATAGAAAAGTGTGTTTCATTTTGATTTAATGTGGGAATAAATATGATTTATTATTTATTTGTATATGTGTGTGGGTTGAATGTGTAGATTGTCAGGAAATGTTTGCTGTTTGCTATAGGACTTCCTGATTCTCCTGGGTTAGTTAGGGGGTTTAACAATGATCCCCAATGTCCATTTTTTTCTTTTTTTGGTTTTGTGCGCTTACGGGACGACTTACGGACCTCGCACCGTACGTGCACGGTACATTTTCCGTTAAAAAAAGCCTCTATTACTCATTTTGTATAATCCCCAGGGACCCCATCCCCCGGGGTTTAAGGAATATGTTTGCCCCCCGCAGCCCCGGGGACCGGCACCCCCGGGGCTCTGATATTAGTTATGGGGGAGCCCCGGGGACCACCACCCCCCGGGGCTTCGTTTAATAAAAAAAAAAACTGTTTAGAGGGGGCCAAGCCCCCCCACACGCCCTGGGGACCACCACCCCCGGGGCTTTTCTATGTTGGGAGGGGGGACACGCAGCCCCCATCCTGGAGCCTTGTGTGGCCCTGGGGACCACCAACTCCCCAGGGCCGGCTCCTACAGTGTCCCGGGGTGCCTACCCCTGGGACACTGTTGTTTGTTATGGTAGGGCGGGAGCCTCAAGGCTCCCACCCTACTATAACAATCTGCTTTTCGTCAGAGAGAGCAGCATGTTAGCTCAGAGGTTTTGTAGGGGATGTTCACCCGCTGGCTAACTCAAACACGGAATTGTACCTTTTAAGGGTGGATTGTGTGCAGAGGGCTTCTCAGCTGTGAGTTCTTTTAAATGCATTAGCATGCTGGCCCAGACTGCTGCTCTAGGGCTTCTTCTGATTCTTTAGGCTTCTTCCCAGTGTATCGCAGAACTCTCTGCATTACCCCAAAGGAGTACAACCCAACACCACTGGGGGAAGGACGGGGACTGTTGTGCGCACCAATGCATGGTCAGCAGGCACTTTGACAAAAGAAGGGCTAGATTAGCAAAGTGCAACTATGCCCAATGCTGTAACCTCCCATGAGTTAAGCATTCTGAGCTCTGTGACATTGGCTAATAGAGTGTGTATAGAATGTAGAGGCCAGTTATACTAGGGTATGAGCAGCAATTTTAATGATATAATTGGCAATAGGTTTATTTTAAATATTTATCGATGATAGAGACCCTTTTTATTGATTCATGTAAATTCTGCAGTCGATGATTAGCCTCCTGGTCTGCCTAGTGTTTATCCTTCCACTGCATCAGATATTACATCAATGCCGGCTCAACTCAGTAGAGATGTTGGACAATGCAATGTACTTAGATCCTATTGCTGTCTCAGTGGCCAATGCAGATATACAGCAGTATGCAGATACAATCTGCTCTGACTCAGGCTATCCAAAGGGCATAACATTGACTGTCTGATAAACATCACCATGGTTCAACCTTATGTGTTAGATCCTTCCTCAAGCTCAATACTACAAAGTTGAAATTTGTGTTTGTTGCCAATTACAATTACATGCACAATTGTGTCTCACAAATGAATCTTGGCGGCTTTATTCCATGCCTCACTAACATCACTAAACAATTGAACAAAAGTATTTTATCAAAGGTTCTTCTCTTTATTCATGTGGATTTTTTCTTAAACCCGGCACAGCCAATGCGTTTCATTCCCCTAGTGCCACGGGAACTTTGTCAGGGCTCTATCATGTAGTAAGTAGTATTCCAATGCCACTTTCTTTTGAGGTCCTGAAGAAAGCCCCAACGACCAACCTGGCGTACATAGAGGGCTGAAACGTGTTGCCCTTTTTTTGTGCACTAATATTGCATTAGACAAGTAACTCGTCCACACACGCACCATGCTGTTTTTACTATTACTTGATTCCTGACTGATTAAAACACTGTCAAGGATATACAAGCTTATAAAATTCACTTCACTTGAGCACTTTCCCTTATTCTTTGATCACTACTGTAATAACCAGTGGTTTTCCTCCTGGTGGAGGCAAGTAAACTACAAAAAGGAGCACGATGATGATGCTTGCACGTTTTTAAACTTGGTGGAGAACCAAGATATACCGCCCCACGGCCTTGCTAAACGTGATTGAGGGCTTTTAATTACAAAGTTGCTAGCCCTGGTTACTCAGGTCAAGTGAATCATTCCCTATTGATTTAGGACTTGTAGGTTCACCAAGAACTCGAAGTACCCAAAGCCAATAACTGAGCTGCGTCCTTGTGGTGTGGAGAGCATGGGACTCACGTCTGAGCATACCCATCCTTGGGTTACAAATGCCTAAATCCATCCCATGCTCTCCACACCACTGGAGTTAAGCTATCCTGGCTGAAGACGGCTGATAGCCAGAAACCGGTCCTAGGATGCTTGATTCCGGTCCAGGAAAGACATGGCTTGGCAGTTCGGGCTGGACTGTTCCCATAAGGCACATGGGTCAAGGCTGATTTGCATATGGCCATGTCTGAACTGGTGTGGTGTGGGTGCAAAAAAACGATGGATTTAGGCCCAGATCTCTGTACTGGGGTGAATGTATGGCATTGTTCTGCATTCTGTCCATCAACTGTTGTTTTTACCATTCTGTCATAAGTACTGAAAGGGTTAAGGAGTCCATCAGTACATATTTGTTTAAAGGCTCAACCAATTTCGAACCCAGGCACAAATCCAAGGCACACTCAAAAATACACAGTAGACAGGGGAACCCTGGCTGCATCCAGCTCATTCGGTTCACGAAGCAAGGTTACACCAATGCAGTACAAAAATCACAGAAGGGGGCCTAATTGCATACCTAGGCAGAGGAATAGAGGAAAAAGTCACTATCAATCAAACACTGCCCTACTGCCGGAAAGTAATTTTATAAGATGCTTAATGTCCAAGATCAAGAAAAGGGAAAACAAGTTACCCCTTCACCCCTGGGCATAATGCAGTGTGCAAAACAAGATAAAAATTCATCATTAAACCGTGTAGCAACTTACTTTCGAGAATGGATGCTCTGAGTTTATCAATAATATACTGAAATATCAAAATTACATAAATACATATTAAAACAGATGCAAAGACAAATTGCAGGTAAACAATTACACAAACTCTAGATGCCCAGGCATAGGCAAAACCAGATAAGATAACCATGCAATCCAACTAAACCATGCACTCCATTCAAAGCCGCACTCGTTCACTCGCTCATCACACTAAAAGAAAAGACCACACCCCATCCAATACGATGACCTTACTGAAAAATGGTCCTCCATATAATACAAATAAGTTCATACAGGAGCTATTTTGCTTTGTTATTTCCATTTTCAACAGTTTAACAATTTTTGTCCAAACAATACTTAATGCATTTATTCTATCTTTAATACAGACAAAACTAACACATGAGATAATAACTGTTGTGGGAAAATAGTGCCAATCAGCGGGGGCATGAGCCGACTTGCATTTCGGTGCGGGTCACTCCTTCTTCAGGGAGCTTAAGCATTAGAAACTGAAAACTGCAGATGCCTGGGGGACCTGGAACCAAAAATAAAGGTCATAGCTAAAAAAAGGATACCTTAAATACTAGAAAAAGTTGCACACTGATGCTGAGGGGGCGAGGATAAAAAAATCCTACAATGCAATTATAAAAGTGGATCAGTGTAGAGGAGAGTGGATGATGAACCCTATAACCCTACATCGTGAACCATGCTCACCGAGTAGTGATTGAATAAAGTAGTGCAAGTGAAGAAATCAATAGATGCGCACAAACTGCATAGGATCATCAAAATCAAAGGGACATGGGAGCAATAGCTACCTGGGCAGGCAATAGCTCAATGCTCACAACCAGAGAGGCTTCATCTGGCTGAGAATATTGCTGAGAGCTAGGCTAACCAGATAAAGAAAGGGGCAATGCTGGGTTAGATCAGCCTATACCACAACTTCAACCCGAAAACGGCCCCCAGATAAATAAGTAGAAAGACTAACAAACCTCGAAGGAAGAAAGCACGGGCCCAGATATGGAATGAAATTGAAGATACAATGCAGCCCTGGGTTGAGGGGAGAACGATATAACTCCGGCCCTGTAAAAGAAATGCAAAGGATGGTAATGAGTCTTAAGTGTCCAAAGCCCTCTAAAAGACAAACAGGAAAAACATGTGATCAATAGAAGAACTGGGGGGAATACACAGAGTCCCTGAACACTACACCAGCCTAGGGGATAGGGGCTCACAGTGTTTGGTTCGCAAACAGCAGGGTCCCTCTAAGTACAAAGCAAGACCAAGTGATGTCACAGGATAGGCTCCAATGCTCTTACCTCAAAAGGAGGATGCCGTGATCGTAATGATGAGACCAGAGCCCTGGATAGTTGGGGCTCCAGCTGGAAAAGAATGCCGGAAGGCAACAGAGTGAGATGGTATTCTTATACCTTTAAAAGGGGACATGGAATTAGGGATAATCGAATATTGCATAATCTCCATGTAGAGAAAGTGGCATGGAAAAACTGCAGCCATGTTGGAGAGGACAGCTATGAGCAATTTAGGAATAACAAAGAGAGCTACCAAGGACTCCAGACATTAACATAACGGCCCCATAAGGTATCCAGCACTCTATTGTAATCCAAGAAGTCGAGGGCCAAGGAAGAAATACAGGTCCTCTGATAGGTGGCAGAACAAAAGAACATATGCGATAAATGTGATAGACATATGAAGAAAACATCAGGCAAACAGGTCTACCCTATGGAGCAGGTAAACATCGGATGTATGACGTTACAACGCATACTTTTACATCGCATGCCTTTACAACGCGGTTTTTACATCGCATACCATTACAACGCATAATGGTTTTAGGCGCTGGATAGTGATTTATTTAATTTACTATTCCAACTCCAGTCCCCGTGGATAGTAGGGAAGGTGTTGGATAGTATATTAAATACATTCCCTATCCTAGAGCGCCCCCCAGCGCTATGCGTTGTAATGGTTTGCGTTGTAAAAGTTGTGTCGTAATGGTAGTGCGTTGTAAAAGTTTCGTTGTAATGGATGTTTCCCGGTAAACATCCTAACTGGAAGATATAGTGGAGCGAATGATAAGGCATTCTCCCAAGGAATCTGTTTGTTTAGGCCATTCTTTTGGGATTTAAGTGAGAGAATCCAAAACACCTCTTATTTTTGCCAATGGCAACATTATCCTTTACTTGCTGAGTACCTATTTTCTCTATAATGATCCACCTCAGGTCTCTATCTGAGTGTTTCAAATGGTGCCAATGTTGGACCATCAGGGCTGTATACTTCTCAATCTGGATGTTGGATTTAAGTTCTCCTATTCTCATCCTGCATTCCCCTCCAGTTTCACCATATATCCAAGGCCACATGGGCAGCGGATCTGGTAAATGATGTTAGCTGAACGACAGTTGGTAATGTACTTGAGATAGAACCTTCTGTTGTTAATTCTGATGGTATCTGCCACAATGGCATTGGCACAAGCTTGGCATATGCCATATTTGTAGTTGCCTTTAATAGGATCACCACCTGACAGAAATTGCCCTTTTCTGTTCTCATTGCTCTAACTAAGAGGTTCTGTAGGTTGTCGTTCCTCCTAAAGGCAAACAAGGGTCTGGCCAGTTAATATTGAGAAGATGCCATTAGGTATTGACAATTTGATGAATATTTCCATCCATATTGGAATGTTTAGTCACAAAGACCAATTTCTCCTCTTTCGGTTTGTTGTTTGGGCTAAACATGCTCTCAGAATTGTAATAACGTGCCCTTTTGGGAGAATCCTTAATCAGTTTTTCCGGACTTTCTCTAGCAATGAGGTTCAATTTAAGGATGTTTGACTGGGTCAAAAAATCTTTCATGATAGTGCAATTCCTCCAAAGGTGGAGACATTGACTAAATGGTATTCCATGCTTTTGACATCTGGGGTGGAAGCTGCTATAGTGGAGTAGCATATTCCTGGCCATAGGTTTTGTGTATAGAGACACTTCAAGCTGTGAATTTTGATGTTATATCCATACGTCCAGGAATTCTACGCTAATATTGCTAATGTGAGCAGTAAATTTCAAGTTGGTATCTCATTTATTGATCCATAGTACAAATTCCGCAAGGGTTTCCGCATTGCCTCTCCAGATAAAAAAGATGTCATTGATAAGATGTGCATAATGTTGGACGTTCTCGAAAGAGGGTACCACCTCATTGTATGTATGTTTAGACTCAAAGTTCGCCACGTAGAGGCATGCAATACTAGGGGCACAAGCAGCCCCCTTGCTCACCCCGTGATCTGTTAATAGAGGTCCCTTTTAAATTAAAAAAAGTTCTCACTTAGGACAATGTCCAGGCACTCAAGAATAAAGTCATGATTGTTACCACTATCTTCTCTTTGGAGGACCTCCTGTATGACCGTCATAGACTCATTTTGTGGTATATTGGTATAGAGGGCTTCCAAGTCCATAGTGACCAGTAGTTCACTATGGTCAGTGAAAGGGAGGCCCTCTATTTTGATGAAATACTGGTATCCTTCACGTACGACAGTAATCTGTGCACTATGGCTTTGATCTTGAAATGGGACATAAACTGTTAAGCTAAAGTTTTAAAATAACTGTCCCAGCAATCAGGTACAGGACCAGCGGAAGAGCTCAAAAGATGCTCCCGATGATGGAGTGAATAAAAGATGGAATGACTCCGAAAATTGTCTGGATAGTGCTAACCAACCCACAGCCTATACTTTTGAAAACAAAATGTGCTATTCCCTGTGTACTAGGCATGTTAAAAATATCATGCCCCAGCTGTCCAAAATGTTGGGGAATGTAGTGTGGAGTATCACGTGTATCTCTGAAGAGGATCTTGCAATCTTAAGATCAATAGTCGCCTTAACAGAAGTTAAGGGTATATCTTTTTGAAACAGTAAGGTTTTCAGTTTGCTCAGGGCATTCAAATACACAGTGATAAGATTGATTGAAGGCCAAAGAATCACCTCCTTTACTGTATGAGTAGGTGGAAATAGTTCTTGTAAAAACTGAATAAACCATCACCAGATAGGCAACCACAGCTTTATTCCACAGGAAACTTGTGACTGTTCAACATCAGGTAACTCCTATTAGAGAGCAATCTGAAAGTCGGACATATCCCAGCTGCTGTCAAAGCAGTCCGACAACAGAAAGTTCTATGGTGGCCCAGGCCTACCTGGTAGTCAAGGAAGTTTTTCCTCGAACTCATGTGATTCACACAGAGGTTGGTAAGTTAACACACTACCATGGCCTGAGTCTGACCAATCACACTCCTCCTCCTCCTGTCTTACGTCAGGTATTGTGTAATTCTGTGTTATAAAGTGCTGATGCATTTTGATCATGGTTAATTTCTCCATGTTTTGGAGTGAGAGACTAGTCCTTCTCATTCTGCAGTGGCACCAGCTCCACTAAACATATACTCAGCAGACACAGTGGCACCAGGAAAGCCAGATACTTTATTGACAGCCTGCTGAGCACTGACCATTGACACCTCTTCCCATACCAATACACCAATTGGCTTTGATCAAGGTAGACCTCTGTTGGTTTGTCCAGATAGTCCTGGACCATCCTCTGTGTGTTCTAGCTTGCTTGACCTCTTTTGACTTCGCCTCTGCACTGGACTGAAGCCCAGCCTTGACAAATGAATCAAATGCAGATTTTGGGGCTGATGTTCCTGTTGTTTCTGGTTTTGGAAGTTGAAGGCTGCTGCGTAGAACTTGTGCAATGGAGTGGGCCTCTTACTGCCAGCCATTCTGTTTCTAAGTTGTTGGCTTGCTCAGCAATCCACGACTTGGAGCTTGAAACATCCCCATCTGAAAAAAGTAATGAATGTTGACAATAATTGTTTGTACAGTGGATCAAGAATTGTGTCACAGATGTATTTTTTGGATGACCCAACGTCTCTTTGCATCCTTCTATTAACAAATGAGTGAAGGATTAATCTCTCCACCAACTCATGTGCATCTTTTTTTCTTTCCACACCTGATTACATTTCAGACACCTCATTTAGCTGTTCCTGTAGCATGTGCAATAACAGGATAGCTTGGCCCATGCTGACTTCACATGTGAAAACCTCAAAATAAAGCAGCATCTCTTTCAGGCATTCGACTAGGCCCCGTAGGTCAATCTCAATAATCATGCCTTTCATAGCTGCATCACACTCTTTGCATGACATTCATTGTAATAAGTCGAGTTTCAACGTGTTGGCATCTCCTGTATGAGTGCTTTAGCTGAATGATCCTCAAATGCTTTCAGGCCTGAAAGGAATGGCTCAAATGGGTACAGATTCTTTTGCAGGAGGACAGTACATTGATGACTCTTTCTTCAATTTTGAGAAAGTCCTGTACAATTATGTTTATGCAGTGTACCAAATATCCACCGCCTGCCATTGGCTTAACTATATTATGGGCATTGTCCGTGAAAACAAATCCAATGTTAAGCCCTCTGGATCACAGCCATTCAAAGACCTTGTTGTTAAGGTCATCCAAGATGTTATCAGCTGTATGGGATTTCTCAGTGATGTACATGGCTACTGTTGCATGCTTCAGAACCACATTGAAAATGTCAACAGTGTCAACACCTTCAGACATAATTTCTCTAACCCCCACAAAAGAAATCCAGAGTGCAGTGATGCATATGTGACCAGTGGATATGGCAAACACACACACACACACTCTGGGAAGACAAAGGAGGCATGGTAATGCAGGGGAAATCAGCATTCATTTAGCAATAACCAAAACAAAAAATTAACAACACACATCCTCCAAAGGCATCAAATATATTACCTTAACTATACACTATTTATAGATAAAAACATGAAATACCTAAAAAAAAATCCAATGCCATCCATTGTCTTAATTATGTTTCATTGCAACGGACACCACAGAAACAGTTTTGTCATGCACCCATCACTAGTACTGTGCCTACTGACTGGAAGGCTCATTAACAGACTAGGCCACAAAGTGAATTAAATGAATTTTGCAAATGTATTAAAACACATAGAGAAAATGTACTAAACTGTGCAACATATTTTCTTTAAAAAAGAAGAAAAATTGCATGCAAAAAAACGAACTAGGCCACTTCTGAAATTGCAGACCAAAACACCTTGATAAATTTAAAAAACAAAAAATAAAATACAAATAAATCCTGGAGCATGTCGTCTATCAAAAACCCACACCATTATGCAACAGTTTTTTAACTTACTTGTGATATCACAAAAACAAAGTCCTCAAATCCAGTGGTATATATGCAGTAGACATAGAATGATCCTTCCAACTCCAAATCCAAATGAAAAGTGACCAGGAGTTGAACAAAGCACTAGGAGGAGCCTGCTGAACAGGACAAGGAAGTTAAAGCCTCTGGGGCACTTCCTTCTTTTTAAAAAGGCAGTCAAATACGAAAGGGATACTTGCACAAAAAAAAACAGCGCAAATGGTCCATTTGAGAAGGTTTTTAAGTCCAAATTGTTTATTTGAGGAAATGTAGCCACTTCTCGCAGGGAGAATTTTTTCCAGGTTGCTGCTGCTGTCAATCGTGCTCTATCGCACCCACGTACGTCACAAAAGACGCACCTGAAGTCGGAACAGGTGCATTGATACCGTTGCATGGATCAAAACTAGCGTATCACATTCGGAATGGGCACATTGCCGCTACTGTTTGGATCAGAATTGGTGCATCGCCCTCAGAACCAGAGAAACACACTCAAAACTGACTCATAACCGCGATTGCGGGGAGAAAATCAATGCATCTTCTCCCTCGCATGGCTCGACACCTAGACATTGCTTTGCCTGCACCCTGCATTTTCTTCGACTGCGACACAGCCCAGATCAAGGTACTTTTGTTCAGCGGGCCTAACTGGGTCCCTGTATCTGGTCCACGCTCCTTCGCCGTTGGCCTTAACTCTGACTTTCACACGGTCCAGCATGACCAGATAACCCACATAAGTGCTTACTGCTTCTAAGCACTATTTTACAGTTTATTCTTTAAACATTAATATCTCAACTACTACTTCTGGATTTTTGTTGTTTTGGTAAGCTCTATTTTTACAACCTGATGTGGAGTCTTTTCGTGTTTTGTGTTTTCACCATGTTACTGTTCGAAGTGTTGCACAACTACTTCCCACATTGCTTCTTGAGTTAAGCCTGACTGCTCTATACCAAGCTCTTGAGTTAAGCATGACTGCTCTATACCAAGCTACAGCGCTACCCTGACTAGGATTGTGGTTTCTGCTTGGACAGGATGCATACCTTTGTCAGCCAGAAACTCAATGTCTAACAGTCCTTCTTTCAGCATTCCTAAGTTCACCTATAACCATTTAGTCAATATTGAATCAGACCATAACCCGATTAATGTTTCTTTTTGCTGGGACCATGTGTCTGCTCTAACCTGTTTCCCACTTTTGAAAAGAAACAAGATAGTGATTTCTGTCTAAGCGCAAAGGATCAATTGGAAGAGGGTTTATCAAGAGGCCTTCTTAAAAGACCTGATTAGGCCTTGCCCAATGTACCTTAAGGAGTATTGTTCAGCTTACCTTTCTAATGAGGTAGTGATGGCCTCTTTTATTAGCATTTGTAAGAGGGTGAATGCTATACTAATTCGACAGGGTGGCTTGGGGACAGTCTAGTGTGTGCTGCAATCTGTGGCCAACATACATAAACAATCATGACTCTGAGGGTACATCATGTGCAGGAAGGTGCCCCGTCCTCCACAAAAATAAAACTGCATGCAATGCCGGCACCCAAGTACAGTTGAGCAAGTGTGTCTGTGTTTGTGCTGGGCAGCACATTGTATGCCAGTGTAGGCTGAAAGGTCACAATTGTGCTGTTTGGCCTAAATACTGTGCATTACTGCCCTTTCTCAGTGACACACTGCAGACAGGTGGTTTGATGCACTGAAGAGTGCCATTTGAACAAATATCTGGGATCCTTCATCATGTGCATATAGTAGGAATAATGCACTGCAATGTGTACACAATGATGTGCCACATTGGCCTGCACTTACTAACTCTCTTAATGGCAGTAGCGACAGACCGTCAGTGAGTAGCAAATGTGTTATTTTACTCTGTGTGGATGGATGGAACCACATCAGCTGCAATGGGTAAGAAATCATTAATGAAATGGCATGACAAACAAGCTAACCAGCTAATTATGAGTACAGGGGCAACACCAGAGAAAAGTCTGAGGGGAGTGTGTCCTCAATGGCCTAACAACTATTGGCAGATGCAGCAGATAAGGTAAGGTGCTTTAAAGTTATTCTTTAAAACTTTAGCAATTGTTAATAATAGGGCGGGTGGGAGGCGAGGGCAGGCCAACTCTGCTCCACTGCGGAGTGTGTGGGTCTTTGCCTACTCCACGTTCTCCGCAGAAAGCTGAGTAGGTAAAAGTCTGCACACTCCCGGGCCGAGTGGAGTTCTCCGCCCACGGTTAGTTTACGCAAGCACAATTGCACCATGGACAGGGAAGCTAATATCACATGCAGAAATGTATGTGTGGATGAAGGGCCACCCTCTTGCTAATAGTAATATTCCTTGAGCCTAAGTCCACCATCTATGTGTGATGCAGAGCCCGGGTCACATAGAGCACACTGTATGTATATATGCATAAATTACATTACTGCAGCTTCACTACATGTAACAAAGTGCCCAAAAGCCAATTTCGGACCACTATATGAAGATAATTAACTCAATGCCTCAATACATTACAAACAATACATTGTTACACTCTCAATGAATTGTCACTCTAGATGTCACAAGTAAGATGGCATTAGGTCACATATAAGCACACTATGACCAGTTAAATGACACCTGTAACCAACCTTTGAACCGGTCTGCTATACCTGTTGGACCAATGGAAGTGGGTACACTCTGTGATATCTTGTTTTAACTGTCATCAATATTACATCCCACATATTGAGCCAGTGGCAGGTGTCACAAACCACGCATCACCCCTGATGCGTGCCGCATTACACCAGTTGTGCTGGTTGTAACCTCCCGTTGAGGCCAATGTGCGTACCAGTTAAAAACGTGCAGCTACTAGGAAATTACCCAATAGATGTGGCAGGCTGCATACAAGGAAGTGTGAAGTTACTTTCACTTTTTGTTACTCTCTGCTAATCTGAGCTCGGTGTTGGTGGTTTTTCAGAGTGTGTCTAAGATTTATGGTTGCTTGGTCTTGTTCTGTGCTCTGAGTCTCTAAATTGTGTCATTGATATCCATCATTGTCCTTTTGTCTAGTTTCGTGAAGTTTTTGTCATTGTATTGTTGGGAGTTTCTCTTTTTCTGAGGGTTTCTTCTAGAGGTAGTTTAAGTTGTTTAGTTGTTTAGTTATTTTATATAGTGTTAGTGGAAGGGATAGGGACATGTTGGGGATGTTAAAGAATTTTTTCGAGCCAGAATTGGGTGAGCTCATTTGGTCAGTGATGCGCTACCTGCAACGGATGGTTGCGGATGTAGGCATAGTGAGCCAGGTATACCATGCAAAAGATAGAAAAGACAAATAGGAGTGTGCCCGCTTGCACCGCTGGAAGACCTTTGAGTGGAACGCACTGCCCAACAGATGAAGCATAGCTGGACTGACGTGATGGAATGGGAGACCAATCTCAATGCTCTTCTGGGACTGGAGATTGACAGACCTGTCGGTATGTATGGTTGTTTCCTCTCATTTTTGCTATTTAATTCTTGCTAAACAAAAGCATGTACTGCACATCCTCATTAAAATGTATTTTAATGATTGCAATGTCCAAGATGTATATCAAAATGTGAGAAAATCAAGGACATAATGAACGTAAATGAACTTTGTGCCATAAATCTGAGAGTTTTGTTGGGCCATTGTCCATGTTAAGAAAATTTGTGTGACTCAGAATGACCACACAGATATGGAGTAAGGCAAGTCGGCACAAATTACTGATTTGGCTTACTCTGTGTCAAGGAGGTCTCCCATGGCTGTTGTGGCGGATGATCCCCTGAAACACCCATGGATTATTATGCCTCACCAAATTGCCAATGCCAAGAATACCTGGGGATACGTAAAAAGCTTACCCCACCCACGTGCAATATAGATTTTTTTCTATATACCTCCTGGTTTGTTCCCTCTTTCCATGTGTGCTGCACACAGAAGATGATCATGCCTCCCAGGAGTTTGTATGTACAGGCATATGCCACTTCCTGCACCAAAACAATCCTGCTTACAACACAGGCACCCTTGCACCATGGTCCAAAGGTGCCTGTGTTGGCATTTTCTGCTGAAATGGCACCAACCCATGGGTCAAGAAAAGAAATACACCATATGCCATCCAAATGGCACATTCCTGCCCATTCACTTTGAAACAGGCCAGTGCACGTAGGTGGCATGTTACAATGTAGTCTAACATGATGCTGCCAGCATAACTCTATACATCACATGCCTGAGCCATGCTTCAGCCACGTGATGATGGATACATGTAAACTACATCCTTGAGCGAGTTCAGGCCTGCATGCTGACTAGCTGGGCTCAATGATTTTTGCTATGATGAGATTTTTGCCCCTATGCTGTAATGTTAATATGAAATCCTGGGTTAGCATACATTACAAGATGTTCCTCTAACCAAATGTTAAAGTCATCTTTACAATGCTCTGTTCAAAACCATAATTTCTGGGGGATATAGACCATTCACCTGGAGAGATGTAGATGCATTCCAAGACCATAATGCTACCAGTAAGTGTCATGAGTACATGTATGTTGACTGTTTAAGTCTGTGTGTGATCTAAGTTACATGTTGCATTGTGATGTAAAACACATGTGTGCTTTCTCACTATAGGTTTCTCAATAGTGAACCGGGTGCTTCAAAGGAAATAGGGTAGTCACCGCACCCTAATTTAGCAGGAGGTCCTGAGATCAATATATATAATTCTCCTGAGCACATATATTCAATAATGTCCAAAGAGTATAACTTATCCACGGTGCACTGGTGTTCTTCTCTTTGTTTTATCCTTTTATTCAGTTCCAATAAATCTCTTCATATGTTGCCTTCATACATGGAAAGTTCATAAATGTAGGCTTCATACATGGAAAACTCATAGATGTAGCCAACACATGTTTCATCAATGTGGCACTTTTGCATCTGACTTCATCAGGGACTAACTCAACATGATAATGATTCTAGTATCACTCCCAAAGGACCAGTGGAACATTTCAGAAATATTCACAAACTGCTGAACTGCAGACAATGCTGTCAGCTGTTAGAGGTTTGGGTGTACTCTCCCATACCTTTGAAGGACCATACATGGTTTACTGCTGTCATTTTTAAATCTTCTTTGAATATCTGCGACACCTGTGAATATTTCTAGAATTTCTCCACTGCTCCATAGTTTGTAGGATGGTGTGGATGGACCCCAGCTGATTTGTGACCTCACTGGTGTCCCATTGGTAGGGCTTTTGTTGTTGCCTCTGCCCCATGATACCAGAAATTTCAGGCAGGGACTGTTCCATTCACTGGATTGAAGGGAAGGTGCCTTTGAGTGCCTCAGAGGTGCCTTTATTGGGACTGAGCCACCTTCAGACTCCCACTAGGGGGCTTGCAATGGTCTCCATTCCCATCTGTATCTCATCTACCAGCTGCTGCTGGACTTCTACCGCTCGCGATTGAAAGGCAACTTGGGTGTCCTGGGAGTCCAGGCTTGGGTTTTGGCTGGCAATTGGGATATGTTCTGTGGATGGAGGTTCAGCTTGAGACTCAGAAACTCTGTCTCCTCTTGTTGGGACCATATAAAGTGGCTCCATTGGAGTCCAGGAGTTGCTGAAAGGTGTCAAAGTCCATGGGGTCAGGATGTTATTTCCAATAGATTGGCCACTCAGGATAGGATGCTGGTCAGGACATGTTCTTACTCCCTCTGCAATGAAATTGGAATGTGTTAATGGTGATCTTTGCTAGATTTTGACATGAGTTACTTTGGCTGACATACAGATGTTATTCTCATTCACTTGCAGTTCAGCATTAATGTAAAGGACACATTTTGCTCATAGGAATTGTTGTCAACATTTATTGTAGTTGCCTTTCAGATGGCAGTATCTCTACATTGTTTACAGGACCACTGTGTGACAAGGGTGATATTGTGTGTCTTACCTTACAATTTAAGAACACAGAACCGCATTTCGATTCCCATCAAGCTGCACAACCATTAATTCGGAACGAATCCAATGAATTAAATCCATAAGACGCTTTCTCCACAATTTTATCCTTTTCTGTTTATCCTTTGTACTCCTTAGTTTCCTTCAATTCATTTTACTCATTTCTGTTGTATTTCATCATTCTTCAAAAAAGCACAAGAACACAGTATGTTTCCACGTATCACGCTTTATTTTAAAAACACCCAATGCATTTCGGGTATGAAACCCTTCTTCGGGGGTATCTATAAAAATAGAAAATATACATCACCAATAATTGTAATTATCATGCTTCTACTATGATCTGTAAACTACATGCACTCAAAATTAGTACTCCAAACAATTATGAATACTTTATGAATGTGTTTGATGCTCGTACCAACATAATAAGCATCATACTTGAATTATCTCTTTTTCCCCAGAAGCCCATAATCTAAAGTCTGGTCAGCGAAGCTATGCTCAATGATTTATAGCCTCTCCGACCAGTGCTTGCTCTTTAATAATAAACATTCTTTACTGAAAGCTTACCGCGACACATGTTCCTTTATCTTTAAAATAAACATTTTCCGAGATTTCATGCTTCTTAAGTCACTCAGCTCCCTTCTATCTCGCGGCAAAACCGCGAAATACTTCCACCGGTATCAAACAGCTTGACTTTCAGCAACTGCCACCCACTTAAATGAGCTCTGCTATCCCCAGGTGAATGATCACGTGCGTTTAACTCTTCACCTGCATGCTCATAAGTTAGCTCTGTAGTTCCCAGTTTTTAGGAACTCAATTACCCAGGATGCACCTCTAAAAACTTGGCACAGCGCTTTCAGCTCAATTAACACAGCACTGCTAGTCTCTTCATGTTGAGGTATGTTGACTAAAACTACAATGCTAAAAAACAGCTCACAATAGCTTCTACACATAAACTATTTTTCGCGAGTGCATCATAATCAATAAGAATCTCATAGCTGGTAAAAATAATATTCCACAATTACAATTGTGCATGGCAGGGAAACAAACATTCTTGTGCGATAACTTGATGTTAATATCCAAACGTTTTTAACTTTTTCATTTTGTCCATTGTCCTTTTTTGGGTGCAAACTCTCCTTTAGGACAGAAAGTTCATTCAAATATGGATACAAAGTGGTGAGTTGCACACCTATGTAATCACGTTTCTCCAAGTAAACCAAATTTCATGTACTCTCAATTAAACCTGCTCGGTGTGCTAGTTTCCTCTGCGCTCTGTCCACTTGCGCTGCAAACATGATGAGAACACAAAGGAAACCGCATTTCGATTCCCATCAAGCTGCACAACCATTAATTCGGAACGAAACCAATGAATTAAATCCATAAGACGATTTCTCCACAATTTTATCCTTTTCTGTTTATCCTTTGTAATCCTTAGTTTCCTTCAATTAATTTTACTCATTTCTGTTGTATTTCATCATTCTTCAAAAAAAGTACAAGAACGCAGGATGCTTCCACGTGTCACGCTTTATTTTAAAAACACCCAATGCATTTCGGGTATGAAACCCTTCTTCGGGGGTATCTATAAAAATAGAAAATATACATCACCAATAATTGTAATTATCATGCTTATACTATGATCTGAAAACTACATGCACTCAAAATTAGTACTCCAAACACTTATGAATACTTTCTGAATGTGTTTGATGCTCGTGCCAACATAATTAGCATCGTACTTAAATGATCTCTTTCTCCCCAGAAGCCCATAATCTAAAGTCTGCTCAGCGAAGCTATGCTCAATGATTTATAGCCTCTCCGACCAGTGCTTGCTGTTTAATAATAAACATTCTTTACTGAAAGCTTACCTGACACATGTTCCTTTATCTTTAAAACAAACATTTTCCGAGATTTCATGCTTATTAAGTCACTCAGCTCCCTTCTATCTCACGGCAAAACCGCGAAATACTTCCGCCGGTATCAAACAGCTTGACTTTCAGCAACTGCCACCCACTTAAATGTGCTCTGCTATCCCCAGGTGAATGATCGCGTGCGTTTAACTCTTCACCCACATGCTCATAAGTTAGCTCTGTAGTTCCCAGTTTTTAGGAACTCAATTACCCAGGATGTACCTCTAAAAACTTGGCACAGCGCTTCCAGCTCAATTAACACAGCACTGCTAGTCTCTTCATGTTGAGGTATGTTAACTAAAACTACAATGCTAAAAAACGGCTCCCAATAGCTTCTTCACATAAACTATTTTTCACGAGTGCATCATAATCAATAAGAATCTCATAGCTGGTAAAATTAATATTCCACAATTACAATTGTGCATGGCAGGGAAACAAACATTCTTGTGCGATAACTTGATGTTAATGTCCAAACGTTTTTAACTTGTTCATTTTGTCCATTGTCCTTTTTCGGGTGCAAACTCTCCTTTAGGACAGAAAGTTCATTCAAATATGGATACAGAGTGATGAGTTGCACACCTATGTAATCACGTTTCTCCAAGTAAACCAAATTTCATGTACTCTCTCAATTAAACCTGCTCGGTGTGCTAGCTTCCTCTGCGCTATGTCCACTTGCGCTGCAAACATGATATGAACACAAAGGGAACCGCATTTCGATTCCCATCAAGCTGCACAACCATTAATTCGGAACGAAACCAATGAATTAAATCCATAAGACACTTTCTCCACAATGTTATCCTTTTCTGTTTATCCTTTGTACTCCTCAGTTTCCTTCAATTCATTTTTACTAATTTCTGTTGTATTTCATCATTCTTCAAAAAAGCACAAGAACGCAGTATGCTTCCACGTGTCACGCTTTATTTTAAAAACACCCAATGCATTTCGGGTATGAAACCCTTCTTCAGGGGTATCTATAAAAATGGAAAATATACATCACCAATAATTGTAAATCTTGTTCACTATTGACTGCAAAATGGTCTCTTTCTTCCCTAATGTCAATTTGGGGGCAACAAAGAGTTGATGTTGATATTTTTTCACCTCTGTTATCAGAATGTGATTCTCCTCCTTAATAAAATTACTCTTCCTCTTTTCCTGGCGGTCTGTCTGGACATCGAAACTGGTGCTGGGGTTGTTGCCCTAGCTGCTACTGTCTGCTGCATCTCTCTCTTTTGATGTATGGGGAACTGTTTTTTCTTCAAATATGTTGCTTTTTAATGGATATCTGATGCATGACACAATCCAATGTGACACTAGGGGTGACTTGCATTGCTTTAAGTGCTACAAAGCAGCTACGCGTCACCTTGGCTGCACATTAGTCAGTTTTGTCATTTTTTCATGCTCCATGAGACCTTACACCATGGTGCGCTGTACCGTAAATACGGCTCATCCAAGGCATTTGAAAATGTTGTTTGTGCATCCCCTTCTGTAATAGCGATAGTGCTGGCGCACATAAAGCACCAGCGCTATTGTCAGAGAGTTTTCCCTCATTTGCATATGGGTGTGGCCCCTTGTAAATGAAGGAATCCATTTCCATCTTCGCCTGTACCGTATTATAGACATGTGCGCAGAGGCAAAAAAACTGTCAGGATACGCACTGATAATATGCAACCTAAAAGGTAGAGCACTGTGCTCTTCTGATGGCAGCCCACTGGAACCCACAGACTTCCCCTTGCTGTCACTTACTGCACCCTCCTGAAAGGGGATCGCTAATCCCCTTTCAAAGTTCTGGTGGATTCCCGCCTGCACCGTGAAACAGTGAGCGGCTTCAAAGCAGTCTCTCTGTTTTTAACATGAACGCACTTTCCACAGGGAAGCACCAGTTTGTAGCTGCCCTGGGAACAGCGCATTCATCCGGATACAGCACATTTCCCTTGCTTCTGCCAGGCTCACTTTCTAATAAGGTGAGCCTGGCGCAAACAAGAAAATGCCCGGTTACTCACCAGTAATATCCATTACTCCGAGTCCTGGTCTCCCCGTCCCATTCCTTATACGTGAGCAGCTAGTCTGCTCCACAGAAACCCCTACCTAGCTGAGCTGTTTGCACTTCCCCCTATGATGATGTCACCATCACGTGACTATATAGGGGGAAGTGCACCTAATCAACATCCTGAAAATACCAAAGAAACCCAGAATGAAAAACACAGACAATCACCTAAACAAAAACTCAAACCAGGGAGGGAGGGAAGGGCTCAGGAATGGGACGGGGAGACCAGGACTCGGAGTAATGGATATTACCGGTGAGTAACCAGGCATTACCTCCTCGTCCTGTCTCCCCGTCCCATTCCTTATATGTGAGCCCATACCCAAGCACACGGTGATTGACAGAAAAAAAACAGACCACACAGGTTTGAGAAAACAAACAGGGCCATTTAATTCACAGAAAACAGTACACATCAAACATCATGCACCGCAGAAAGGACAAGAGCCCCAAAGGCAGCAGAGGCCGCCATCCCTAACTGAAGCCGGTAATGGCTAACAAAAGTATGGGGAGAAGCCCAAGTGGCAGCATTGCAAATGTCCCTCAAGGAGGCCCCCTTGAACATAGCCCAGGAGGACGACACGCTCCGGGTCGACCAACCCTGAACAGAGGAAGGCAGAGGACAGTGGGCAGAGTCGTAAGAGGAAACCACAGCACCCCGGACCCACCGAGACAAAGTGGACAAGGAAGGACGAAGCCCCAGCCCCGAGAGGCCATAGGTGACAAAGAGGGAATCAACCTTCCGGAACGCAGCCGTACGCTCCAAGTAGATGCGGAGAGCCCTCAGCACATCCAAAGAATGGAGGAGCACCTCCTCAGGAGAGGCAGGAGCCGGAAAAAACACAGGGAGAACAATATCCTCCTGACAGTGAAAGGAAGACACCACCTTAGGGAGAAAGTACTGACTCGGGCGGAGAATCACCTTATCCTCGCAAAAGCGCAAGAAGGGCGGGGAAGCCATCAGCGCCCCAATCTCACCAACCCGCCGGCCAGAAGTAATGGCCACCAGGAAAATAACCTTAGCAGAAAGGAATTTCAGGGTCACGGAGTCCAAAGGCTCGAAAGGAGGACCCGTCAAAGCCCGCAGAACCAGGGGAAGATCCCAAGGAGGCACAGGAGAACGGGAGACAGGATGCTGAAGCAAGAAACTCCGCAGAAGGCGAGCCACCAACGGGGAGACAGAGGCAACGGAGGAACCCCGAAAAGCAAGAATGGCTGCCCACTTAGCCCGCAGGGAAGAAACAGCAAGTCCCAGGAGGAAACCATCCCGCAGGAAGTCCAACAACCTCACCGCCTCACAGGAGGCAGAAGAGAGACCCTTCCCAAGGCACCAAGAAGAGAAACTCTTCCAGTGACGTGCATACAATTTCAAAGTGGAAGGACGCCGAGAAAGTTGAAGACAATGGGCAACCTCCACCAAGCAACCCAGATCCAGCAAACTCAACCTCTCAAGTGCCAAACCCCCAGCCGGAGGCGAGGCAGGGAGGCAAGGCCGAGAAGAGGAACCCTAAGAGGGGAGGGACACAGGGTGAACCGCCAATGAGGCCGAACAGAAAAGGCCAGCAGAAGGGGGTACCAAGACCGCCGAGACCACTCCGGAACAACCAGGAGAACCTCCGCCCGATCCCAACGAATCTTCCGGAGGACCCTCGGAATCAAGGCAAACGGAGGGAAGGCAAATAGCAGACCCCTCGACCAAGGAATCGAGAAAGCATCGGTGGCCCACGCCAGCGGAGAAAGAACGATGCTGCAAAACCGAGGAAGAAGGGCGGATTCCTCCGAGGCAAAAAGATCCAGCCAAGGAAGGCCGAACCGGAGGACAATCAGAACGAACAGATCCGGGGACAGACAGATGGACACCGAGGACGGGAACACCCGGCTCAAAGAGTCCGCAGGCCCATTCTCCTTCCCCGGAAGATAGACCGCCGTCAGAGACAAGAGATTCGACTCGGCCCACAGGCCGATCTTCCGGGAAAGGAGAAACAGGGCACGACACATGCCCCCCTGGTGATTCACTTAAGCACGAACCACCTGATTGTCGGTCTGCACAGAGACCGCCTGACCCCGAAGGAGAGGAGCGAACCAAAGAAGAGCCAACCAAACCGCCCTCAACTCCTTCCAGTTCGACGACTGGAGGGACT
The DNA here is from genome assembly GCF_964261635.1 of Lissotriton helveticus. Classification (NCBI taxonomy): domain Eukaryota; kingdom Metazoa; phylum Chordata; class Amphibia; order Caudata; family Salamandridae; genus Lissotriton; species Lissotriton helveticus. The sequence goes on along the minus strand of NC_136061.1, from coordinate 513,095,829 downwards.
CGAAGCTGGACCACCGACCCTGAGTCTTGGAGGCACCCAGAACGGCACCCCACCCCAGAGCACTGGCATCCGTGGACAAAACGACCACAGACTGAGGAGGAAGGAGATCGAACCCCCGGAAAAGAGAGAGAGGGGACAACCACCACTGGAGATCCGCCAGAATCCCCGGAGTGACAGGGATCAGAGCCTCGTAATTTCAAGGAGGCAGGATCCCAGTGCGACAGGACATGATGCAACAGGGGGTACAGATGCAGCCTGGACCAAGGAAGGAGATGCAGAGTGGACGCCATCTCCCCCTGACTCCGCAACCAGAGACGGGCAGACACCCAGGATTGGGACAGAAGCCAGGAAAGGTGACGAAACAAAGTCAACTGGCGCTCCTGCGAGAGAAAAACCATGTCCAAGTCCATTCTGAAGAGAGCCCCCAGGAATTTCAGGGACTGGGAGGGCACCAGGGAGGATTTCCTGTGGTTAATAAGGAACCCAAAGGACCCCAGCAGAAGACACACCTGGTCCACATCCAACAGAGCCTGTGAAAAAGAAGGAGAGACAATCAACCAGTCATCCACGTAAGGAAAAACCAGCAGCCCCATGGAATGAAGAATACCCACCAGAGGGGCCAACAGCTTGGTGAACACCCTGGGTGCCGATGAAAGGCAAACGGTAGCACCCTGAACTGATAATGACGGCTCCCCACAGCAAACCAGAGGAAACACTGGTCCACTGGATGGACAGGAACATGAAGATAAGCATCCATCAGGTCCAGGGACGCCAGGAAGCCACGCGGAAGGACCAGAGGCAGGATGGACTGGAGAGTCACCATCTTGAAAGGACGATGGAGCACGACGCGATTGACCCGCTTCAGATCCAAGACAGGCCGAAGATCCAATGTGCCTTTCTTGGAAACCAGAAAGAGAATGGAGTAGCACCCCATGCCCCTCTCCAGAGGAGGCACCTCCACAATAGCGCGCTTCTCCAACAGGAGCCGGACGCCGACCAACAAAGCATCTCTCCGCAGAGGAAGACGGGGCAGAGGGGTCCGAACAAAACCCGGAGGAGGAGGAGAGGAAAACTCGAGCCGGCAACCCTCCGAAACAGTCCGAACTACCCAGGCATCCGGAACTGACAACCACCGGTCGCGGAAGGACTGAAGGCGACCACCAACCGGCAAAGGCAGAGAGTCATTGGGAAGAGGAGGAAGCGGCGGTGGCAACACCAGCAGCGGCCCGGGGCTTGGCACTTCCAGGGGCCCCCCGGCCACGACCCCTGCCACGAAAGGGCTGTGAAGCGCCATGAGCAGGAGGCCCAAATGCGCGACGGTAACCAAACCCACGACCCCGGGAAGGGGTGCGGACAGGAGCCACCAGCTTGCGATTCTCCGCAGACTGCTTGACCAACTCTTCCAACCGAGGACCGAAAACCTTGGAACCATCAAAAGGCAACTTAAGGAGGACCGACTTCTGCGAAGAGTCTGCCTTCCAGGAACGCATCCAAATATGATGACGGGCAGCGATGGAAGCACCAGAAGCAGCCGCCGCCGCCCCCAAATTGTCAAAGGAAATATCCGACAGGTACCTAACCTGCTGCTCCATCAAAGACAAAAGAGGAGTGGCATCCTCACCGTCCTGCAGCAAAACCGACAGGGACTGGAAATCCTTAAGGAGCGACTGAACCATATAGTTGGAATAGGCAGTCGCACGGACGGAAAAATTGGAAGCAGCATAAGAACGCTTCACAGCACCCTCAATCCGTTTATCCACAGCGTCCGTAGGCAGGGCGTCCCCAGAAACGACCAAACCCTGAGAAGAGAGGCCAGTCATCAGATTATCCACCTTCACAGCCTGAGGGAACTCAGGAGAAAAACCCTCCAGAGGGTTTCGCTGAGACAGGAAAAGCAGACTTGTCCACCTCCGGCCATTCGTGAGACAACACCTTGCGAATAGCACTGTGCAAAGGCAAAGAATCCGGTGCAGGCTGGACATATTGCGTGAAGAAGTCATCCTCCAAAACAACAGCGGCAGGAGGAGAGAACCCCAAATTGGACCTAACATGTGCGAACAGTTCAGTGAGCTCAGCACCCTGAACAAAACGTCCACGCACACCCTCATCCTCCTCAGGACCCAAGTCATCCTCAGGGTCAGCTTGTGGATCCACAGAAACACGAGGTCTCTTGGGAGGAGGACCAGCCGCATCCCTAGCCAGGAAAGCAGCAGCCACAGCCTCACCGACAAGGAGGCGCGGGGCATCCAGAGGGGACGCAGAAGAAGAAGCCTCAGCATCCATCAAAGCACAAGTCCAAGAACCACACCAACAGGCAAAAACAAGGACAAAAAAACACCCAAGAAGGACCCCATATATACAGGACGAGGACCCGAACACCTGTGGCAGGAAAGGCAATGGGCCGGCATAAAAAAGCCCAATCAGCAGCCAACACGCCCCCAAATGCACAAAAAATAGGAGCGCCACAACACCAGCTCCTACAAAGCCCCAGTCCGCTAAAGCAGGGCAAAAAAGGACCGGAGGAAACCCAGGGACGGCCGCTGGAGCAGGCCAACCAGAGCCCGGTGAGTAAAAACACAAAAAACGGCTGCTAATGCAAGCCGCGTGTACTATCAGTGCCCCAAAACATAGACGGCCGCTAACGCGAGCCGCGTGTAAAGTAACAGCCCCAATACAAGAGGCAACGCGGGGGAAGCACAAGCGCGAGAAGAAAAGGCGGCCGCTAAAGCACGCCGCCGACCACATCACAAAACAGCAGGGAATTCACCTCAAGAGAACTCCAAACAGCACAGCCAGGAACGCGGTCACAGGATCGCAGAAAAAAAATAACAGGATGTTGATTAGGTGAACTTCCCCCTATATAGTCACGTGATGGTGACATCATCATAGGGGGAAGTGCAAACAGCTCAGCTAGGTAGGGGTTTCTGTGGAGCAGACTAGCTGCTCACGTATAAGGAATGGGACGGGGAGACAGGACGAGGAGGTAATGTGCTGTATCTGCGATATGGTCCCTGATACCGTATACTGCCTCCTTCAATATAGTTTCAGAGGTAACTCATGCAGATTTTGGGCTGTATTATACAGTGAAGCTGTGAAACCCTGATCGGCTTTGAAGCAGCTGCTCCATACTTCACTTGAATTCGCTGCCCTAGTGCAGCGTGAGGTCGTGGCTGCCTGGGGGCACTGCATTCTGCATAATACGGTGCACTTTCCCTGTTTGTGACCAACGCACCTTTTGAAAGGTGCGCTGTGGCGCAAATAGGGAGAGTGCACCAAATATATATTACAGTCCCTGGTCTGGAAGACAATTGTAATACAAAATGACCGTTTGAATTCTGCAATGGAGAACTGGATTTCGAGCCAAACCTTGTCAGTGTAGGTCGGCCATGATTGAAGCTATGTCACCGCTGACACTTGTAAGCTTAATACATTGAATGACAGCTATAACAAACTTACAGCCATAGTCAGCATTAGCCAGGTGACATACATACCAGAATATTCATTTGCTTTACTACCACTGAAAAATAACATGCCTGGTAAACTGTAATGATAATACGTTAGAGGTGCTTGCCTTCTAGTAGCTCAACCTTGAGAGAGATGCTTTTTATTAAAGAGCCCTCTGGTAGGAAATAGTCAATCTCTCCCAGACGCTGACATCTGCCACTTAGAAAACAGTGTATTATTGCACTGCAAGCACTGGAAGAATGGCCACGTCATCATTATGTCTTGAAAGTCGTGCACACAGCCTGCTGTGACTTTGTATTTATTAGTGGTATTTTTGGAAATGGAGGGCCCTTTTTATGAGAGGCCCCAGCTGTCATTGCTGGAGGGCACGCATTCTGCTGGGCACCGGGGTCGGCGCTAAGAGGTAGGTCGGATTAACAGGAGATCGATGGAGCAGTCCGGCTTCACATTGCTGATTATCATTGCTTCTCGACTGCTGACGTGAAAGGTTGATTCAGAGTGATTCATTAGACTGCTCTGAAATAACATGCCATAGGATTCGCTGCATTGTATGTAAAACACGGTGTAACCAGCAATTGCCACCCGTTCTTTCTTCCAAAGCTAATATCCGTGAAATCAATCATGTGAGAATGTGAAATGAGTCAAACTGACAGGACTGCAAAATGATAATAATGGCGCAGCTTTTAAATGGCAGGTTCTGACACGGACTATGGCCTCAAAGACCTGCCCCATTAAAGGCCTGGGCTTGTCAAAAGGGCAAAGACTGAGGACTCCGTTTACTTAAATGGACGTAATTTACCGCTCTAGTTAATTTTTCCAATGTCTGCTCTTAAGTTATTTCTATTGGTGTATTCACAAAACACCCTACCCAAACATGGGCTACAAATAAGGTTCACTTAGAAATACACAGACCTGTTTCTGTAGAAATAAATCTGCATATTTCAAGACATGTTTAAAATACACTAGGGCTATGAATCTTAATTCATGCTAGCAAATTCTCTCGTCTTAATTCAAACACATTCTCGCTCCCATGTTTATTGCCCTGTGAAAAAGGGGATGGTTGGTGCTCCTTCAAACATCTTTGCAGCAGTTTAATGTAGACCTTCCAAATTGTGACTGAAATGGTTTGATAAATATTGTATTCGCTAACAAAACGTGCTTAATGCCAAAAACATTACACTGAAAGGGGTGTGCTCAATATGTATATGGCATTTCTATTCATAGGAGTAAGTCAGTAAGTCAGGCAAAAGTGAACTGATACTAAGAACATTTTCTTCGTACACTAGGCCTTGTAGTGTGTAAACATCTCTTCTCAGTTACGATGGTACCTTAAAAGCATGGCAGAATTGGGGCCAGATTCACAAAGGTTTAGCATCGGGAGAGTGTTACTTTTTTAAGGCCCACCCGAAGCTAAGCCTTTTTGGGGATAAACAAACCAACACAAATTGGTATTTGGGTTAGTTTGTATGGAAAAGTAATGCAAACCAGTGCAAAATGCTGCTTTGCATTACTTAGCATCAAGGGGACTTTACCTGGGTGGTACATGGGCGTTCCCATGCAACCACTGATGCTTTTGACCCAAAATTATATCTACTACCGTTAGTATACAGGGTTTTGCGCCAAAAAATAATACAGCTGAAAAGCAGGCATTAAAAGGAGAAATGTTTTAATTTCTTCTTACTTCTATGACTTTGCATTTGTGCTGCAGTATACAGCACACATACAAAGTGGGAAAAGGTTTTAAACTTGTCTAGCTCTAGTATTTTGTACAACAAGGGTACCTTCTCCTGTCAAAACCTATGGAAGACTCAGGCACGCACTCTAGTATTATGGCGCTAATGTGTGTTACTGGTGCACAGCAGCTAAAAGCTGCGCCGGGTCCAGGTAGAGGCGTGTAAAGAATAATGTTGTGGTAAGGTAATGTGTAGAGTGTGACCATGTCATAGAATGCCCTTTGTAATTACGGGACATTAGTGCTCATAGGAGAAGATGGAGACCAGAGGGTAACATGCACAGGAGGATACGTGTGAGACAAAGGTCAAGCTAGTCAATCTTTTATGTGAAGAAAAAGGTGGGGAGGGTGCTATGTCATTAGGTACAATGTAGTATTTCTTTTTAGCAGGGTATAGTCAAAAGGATAAGTAATTGTATGGATTGTTTAGTTCATAGTTAAAAATTGTTGGAAAAGAGTGGTGATGTAATGTGTAAAATGTGACCATGCCACTGTTGTGATCTGTATTGCCCATTGACATCACAGGATTCTATACATGGCTGTTAACCCTGAGCCTCTATTGGATACGGCGTGACTCGGCTTGATGAATAAATACTTTGGCAGTATTATGTCTGTGAACCCGTTATCACTACATATATCTCTGTAGATATGGCGCTCTCCTGAACCCTCCCAGCCATGCAAGTCTGCACAGCATGTTTGGGTGCTGTGCTGCGTTCCATCATTCTTCTGAGAATCTGGGCTTTTGAGTCTAGATGCTTACTGCAGTTCTGGCACTGTGTTTTCATTTCCTGAACCTGCTCCGGTGATTGCTATTGTTTATTTACTAAGATATCTCAGTGAAATATTTCATCCCTTTCAGGCATGTGTGTGGAGCCTGAAGATTAAACACATGAACCCTCCATGGTCAGAAGTCCCTCCTCAGTTATTTATTGATTTATAAAATTGTATATAGTGCAAACAAGACCCAAAACTGTATCGGAGCACCTTACATGTGGCCAAGAAGGAAGAAACAAGTAAAACAATTATCAACATAATCAAGAGGAAAACAGAATGGGGTGGGTCCCAAGATGAAGGATAAGACCACCATAGTGTCCTGGCCACTAACTCATTAAATAAGATCCTAACAGGCAAGTAATTTACAACGGTATTGGAAAAATGCCCTAATGGGGCCATCAAGTAAAGTTTGTGAGCTCTAAGGCAAAAATGTGTTCATTAGTAGCACTTTAAAATCCTTTTTAAAGGATGGAGTTGAGGGGTTCAGTCCAGGGCCGGACTGGCTACCGGGCAGTTTGGAATGCTGCTGAGCTGGGGGCTGATTTCGTTCATGGAGACCTGAGTGTGCGAAACGAAATTCGTTTTGCTTTAATTATTTCGAAGCACACGCAAATCTCCATGAATGAAATAAGCCCCCACTGCAATTAAATCAGCCCCCAGCTCGGCAGCATTCCAAACTGCCCGGTAGTCATTCCGGCCCTGGCTCAGTCTGATTTCAGGTGCAGGGAGTTCCAAATTCTCTGTCGCAATTAAACACTAAGTCTCAGTTGTATGTTTATAAAATTTCAGGATCTTAAAGTGTAGGGGTTTATGGGTCATGCAGGCAATTTTTAACTCAATCCTTGCCTCATATGGGAGCCAATTTAGAGACTGTAGATCAGGAGTGATGTGGTTGTATCTTTTAGATCCTGTGATAAGCCTTTCAGCAGAGTTAAGAGAGGCCCTTAGTGGGGCTAACTTAGATCTAGGTAGGCCGCAGAGGGTTGCACTTTCATAGTCCACTCTGGAAATCCTGGGGACTTGAGAAGTGATTTGAAGTCATTGAAGGGGAGGAAGTTTTTTTTTTTCCTTAGGATGTTCATTTGGAATTTGGCTCTTTTAATGGCAGTAGTGATGTGCTTCTGCATAAACAAGGTCCTGTTGAGGGTTATTCCTAGTGACCTTATGGAATCTATAATGTGTGGGAGGCAGTTTAGAGCTGTTAGTTGCTTCATGCATTCTATGATATCGAAGGAATGTTTGGGTGGAGTGATTTAGAGGAGTTCAATTTTTAAAGTGTTTAGATTGAGGTGGATTCATGTCAGCTAGTTTTAAGTTTTGAGTTTTTGAAGAGAGATGTTAAGAGATCGTATATCCTCAGGGGAAGAGAATTTCAAGTACAGGTAGAAGTACAGGTAGGTGTCGTCACAATACATGTGATAGTGGATGTCAGATTTTTTGTTAGAGGCTCCATGAACAGGTTCAAGAGGGTGGATGAAAGCGTGGTGTCCTGTATGACCCCTAGTGTGACCAGTGTAGAATTGGACGGACAGGGACTGATTAACCTTCATCTGTTCTGTTGTGGAGGAATGAGTTGAACCAAATTTAGGATGAGCCCTGATAGCCCCATCCTACCTTCTAGTAAGTCTAGGAGTGTGTCATGTTAACTGTGCCGAAAGCTGACAAGAGGTCTAGGAGAACTCAAAGGCAGGATTCGTTTTGATCCAGCATTTGTAGCGGACCATCTCCCATGTGCGTTTGAGCCAATTCAGGTCCATGGCTTTAGCAGAAGCTGGATTGGAATTCATCTAAAAGATGGAATTGTTCTATGTAATTACATATTTGGGCATGGACACATTTCTCTAGGAGCTTCGCCAGGGTGGGAATGTTGGTGATTGGGCGGAAGCTGTTAGGTCTGCATGATCGGCCATGGTTTTTTTTTTTAAATAGGGGTTATCTGCCCAGACTTCAGGCAATCTGGAATGGTCCCTTGAAGTAGTGACACATTTACTATCTTTGTCCAGAGTGGGAGTATAGACAATTTTATCTCATTGAAAAAATTAGATGGCAGATTGAAGATGTTTGAAAGTTTCAGTGCTGTGAAAATGTTTATAATGCCGGTTTCCTCAAAGGTTTTGAATGTATTCCCACGAGGTGGTGTTTTTGGAGGTATATCCTCCTGTGAGAGGTGGAGAGCTCAGCGATCCAGGAAGGGGGAGGCTTAGATGTGGAGTGGCCAGAAGGTGCTCCATTGCTGTCAGCAGATCACTTTCAATTTTATTTGTCTTTTCCAGGAAGAAGGAGGCAAAATACTCACAGTTTGACTGCATACTGGAACCTTGGATTGGATTGGATATTTGATTGTAGTTTGACCAGTTCAAATAGATTTATGAGTTGGTTTCTAGCGTTATCTAGCTGGTTTCTGAAGGCGTTTGTTTTTGAGCTTCTAATGTGTTTCCTATAGATGTTCCTCAGTGAGCACAGATGCTTAAGATGTTCGAGGGACCAATAGAATCTTCACGCACATTAGGCAAGTCTCATATTGTATGTTTCTGTATTAATGCTACCATGATTTAGAGTCTTTGGTGGACAATCATTTAGCTGTAGGGGCTCAATCAAGGCTAGAATGTTCACCATGGAAATTTTGTAGTGTTCTGTAAGGTCATGGACCACCGACGTTTCTTTACCGGAGGAGCAAAGATGTTATTGCTGATGAATGTCAGCTCATTTGGGTTTCACTCCTTAGACAATAAAATATGTACAAATGAGTTGGGTAATATAGCACCAAAATGTTGATCAAGACCCCACACCAATTATTGTGGAAAAAAACCTGTGATAAATGTATTGCCAAAAGTTGTTGCACATTTAGGAACAGATCACGGTTTTAAATTGCTCCTCACAATTTCGGAACCCTAATGTGACACTTAGGGATTTAACGATGCACTCTTATTACTGCTTGCCATCAATGGATCTCTAGATTATGAATTTGCACTGTTGTGATCTATATAGCCCTGCAGCTACAGAGCTGATCAGCGGGGAGCCATTGCAGTCTATGCTGCTGCTACTGGGGACTCAGAATCCCTCAACTCCCTCTGGCTTTCACCCGCACCTCATCTCACCAGCATAAAAGGTGTGCTGCAGTCCCTTGCAGTGGGCGCTCTGTTTAGCTGTTGCTGGCTCCATTTTGGGGCAGAGATTTTGCCTGCCAGCACTGTTGTAATCTGTATTGCCCCTCTGCTCCAAAGCTGATCAGATGGAAGCCTCTGCAGACTCTGGGGACTTAGGATCTCACAACTCCCTCTGGCTCTTACCTGCACTTCATCACATCAGCATTAAAGGCACACTGCAATCCTGCTGGGGCTGTAAAAGGCTGGCCCCCTCCAACATTTTCCATATAGAGTAAGACTATGTTGGCAGGTACCCTTGAGCCTGTGAAGGATTTGGCTTACTGTAATTTCTGTATGTGCTTTTTCATTTAGGGGCATTCTGTATATAAGCATTCCTAGACTATTGTAGCTTACATGATAATATGGGGAAAAGAAGGAACACAGGTTTAATGCATGTTCAGAGCCCTGCCACCAAAAATACTGTGACTGATTGCATGTTAGAGAGGGTGATTGGGTTCATACATGTAGAGATAGATTTGACAGAAAAAAAGGACCTTTTGGTTGCTCACTTAGAGGAACAAAATTCACCATTATTCCCTCATGATTTGGCAAGTGATCCAACTCTTATTCTGGAAATGTCGGAGGCCACTAGAACTCGGGACCTAGATTCATATGTAAATCCACCTAAGAGTAAAAATGCTAGGAGGACTACTAGAGCTAAAATCAAGGTTAAGTCCTCTTGATCTCAGAAAGGCACTCAGCATTGCCAAGCCACAGTAGGAGCCAAAGGGTAGAAGTTACCTACTTCAGCAGTACACCAATTTAACCCTGTTATTAAGGATCAGGCCCCCATTCCCCTTTTCACGAATCCATGGATCTGCATTTAGAGAGACATAAAAAAAAATGTAGGGACATTATTAAGAAAGAAATCGCACCCGGTCTGTTACATTTAGATACCAGGGCATCCCAAATAACAGCCATTAAGAGCATAATAAATTAAGGACAGGGGTCTGGGAATGCAAACCTCATGGCCACACCCCCGGCTAATTTGCCAACTGAGCCAAATATAATACAGGCAGGAGGTCAGTGTACCCTGAGGCATCAGAACAAAGAAGCAGTCCCAATACATATATCCTTAGTACAACATATTTCTGACTCCATATTCGACCTGGTACAATGGGCGTTAGTCTCCCTTCCAATTGTTGCTGCTGTTTCCTCTGTGTTTGATATGCTTTTAGTGGTTAGATGCTTTGAGCACTATGCCACTGCTATTCATTGCCACAGTGCAAGTGCTCCCTATTGTAAATTACTGTAATGGATTAGTGACTCCATTATTGGCTTATTTGATTTACTTGTCAGACCCTAGTACAGTGCACCATGTGTGCCCAGGGCCTGTAGATCAAATGCTGCTAGGGGGCTTGCAGCACTGATTGTACCACCCACAGAAGCAGCTTGTAAAGTGTGTCTCAGGCCTGCCATTGCAGAGCCTGTGTGCAGTCTAGTACTGCCATGTGACTTGGTAAGTGCACCCACTTACCAGTCCCTAAACCTTCCCTTTTCTACATGTTAGCCACCCCTAAGGTAGGCTGTATGGCAGGGTGCACTGTATGTGAAAGGTATGACATGCCCTGACATGTGTAGCATGCCCTGATAGTGAATAACAGACAATTTCGTTTTTCACTATTGCAAGGCTACCTGTCTCCATAGGCCAGAATGGGCAGTTTGATTATAACTTCTTAAAATCCTAACTGACCCAGGGAACATGGTAGAAAAACAAATGTAGTATACCTGAACTCCGACTGATAAAATACTTAATTTAGCGAAGATGGTTTTAACATTCTGTGTTTGAAAATACCACTTTTAGTAAGTAGGTATTTTCTTGCCTAAACCATCCATCCTGCCTCTGCTAGGTTGTGTATTGCATGTCTAGTTTGTGAGTGACAGGGGCTGAGGGGGCTCCAGGAGGCAGGGTGAGTCAGCATTAGGCTGAATAGACCTAGCTGCATTGGGAGTGGTTGGAGGAGTAGCACCTGGGTCTGAATAGGGCTGTGCCTGCCTTCCACAATGCTGGCTCCACCTCCTGTGGTGCGTCCAATGACCCTGGCCCACACTGACAAAGGAAGAAGTTGTGCACTTGCAGAATGCACCCAGAAATCGTTTTGACCAGGTAAGACACTCTCTGCCTTCACAGACAAAGGATCTGTGTGTATAAAAAAGGGAACCCAGACCCCAGAACTTTAGATTACTTCTGGACATCAAGACAGACCTTTTTCCAAGGAGAAGAACCAGAGAATCTGCAGGAGTTGGACTGCCCCTGTGCCAGTGTGTTGCTTTCTGGGGTTTGCCTGCAGTGGTTTATTTATTCCCAAGGAAAGGAGAAATACTTTTATTTGCAACTTTCATCATCTTGAAGAAGAATCTCCAAGGGCTTGAACTATGCTAGCCTCCTGCTGAAGTCCCAAGGATACAAGACTTCATCACCAGCTTCTCCCTGAATTTCCTTGCTGGGAATTCTGTCTGCATAAGCATAGATGTTGTTAGGAGCTGGAAGCGCAACTCAACAAGAAGAAGCGTGTTGCATCCGCAGCTGTTGCATCATCGGAGGAGCGCAACGCCACCGCAAGGGTCGCAGTACCATCACCGAAGAAGCGTGTCTTTGTCACAACTGTTTGTCATCACATCCTCGGAGCAGCGTGTCGCCACTGCAAGGGTCGCTGTTGCATCAACAGAGAAGCGTGTTCCAGGGCTTGTCATGGTCCCAAAGTTACAGAGTGGCCGCACGTGTCGGGTGTGCACACATCGTCTTCACGTTGTCGTATCGCATCAAGGGTGCCATCTTCTCGCATTGCATTGGATCTTCGCATCACATCAAGGAGCCATTTTGTTGCATCGCAACCAAACCGCACCACCAGATTGTCGCATCACCTTTGTCTTTATCTTGCGTGACGTATCCAAAGGTACTTTGTGAAAAATGTGTTGCATTTACCATCACAAGTGAACTAAGTTATTTCTACCATCTAAAAGTCATTTTCTTAAATACTATATTGTGGATTGTTGTCATTTGTGTCTTGTGTGAAGTCCATATAAAGAATACTTATTTTTATAAAACCTATGTTGTATCCATCTGTAGTGCTTTCACTATATTACTGTATGTGTTCACAAATGTTTTATACATTGCCTCTGAGAAAAGCCTTCCTGCTCGTGCCAAGCTACCACAGGGTTGAGCAGGGGTTATTTTAGGAGTGTAGCCCCCTTACTCTGAAAAGAAGCAAGGGTCCTTATTTGGACAAAGGTGCAATCCCTTGCCAACTAGAGACCCCCAGTTCTAACATCCCCATTTAGGTTTAGTAACCAGGACTGGCCACAATACTACAGGCCCTCTAGAAAAAACAAAGGGGCAGGACCAAGCTATTCTAAGGGCTACCCCCGCCTTCATCGAAAATGTACCCACTACACTATTATATTAAATCGTGTGCCAAGGATTCTCGAAGAAGATAGCGAGGACTATGTAGGCTTGAAAGAAGGTAGGGCAGCTTTAAAGAATAGCTCCCAAGGTAACTCTGGGGCCTGATGGGATCCCTGTGGATGCTTTTAAGTCACATATCTCCCTATGGGTCATGAAACCATTACTAAAAAATTTTACGCAGCCTCAAATTGCCATTTCCTGAAAACTTGGGCTGAAAGTGTGTCCCTTCCTTCTTTTAAAAAAGGCTACAGAGGCGATGCTAGGTCCTATGTCGCTCTTAGATTCTTCTGGGAAAACTTTGGATAGAGTGATCCTTGCAAAACGGGAAAACTGGGCCCAGGAAATATATAGTTTGACGTAGTCACAATTAGTGATCAGGAAAGAAATAGGCACCGTGGAACAGGGGAAAAAGCTGCACCTCATTATTAGTAAATATTTCCTGGCAAGGCAGGGGCATATAAACCTGTGTTTTGCTGGTTTGTCCAGCACCTTCAATCTTGTGAACCATGCCAAATTATTCCAAATTTTATTGTTTGTCATCTCTCCCAGATGTACACCTTTTAACATCAAATGCAAAAAGAACTATTGAAGGACAGAATGCTGCACAATGTCAAACATTCACCCAAGTACAGAGATAAGGCCCTAAATCCATAGTTTTTTGCTTTCCAAGCCATTCCAGTCCAGACACAGCCATAATCCATAAGCCATAAGCCTGACCCTGTTCCCCATGGGAACAGTCCATTCAAACTGCCAGACCAGGTCCTCCCTGGACTGGAAACAAGGATTATGGAAAAAGCCTGCACCTTTGCACCATAGTTTTCCTAGCCAACCCCACTGACCAAGATGCCCAGCTAGGGGAATGCCATGGCCAATGTAAGGAGAAGCTCTCTTGCTTGCTGCTGAGGCACTACCACCCTCCTAGTGCCACCAAGTTTGGAGTCTCTGGCCTCAGTGTATAGGAGTCCCACCTTCCAATAGGTCCTGTGTGAACCATTGACACTTCCCTTTTTCTGATCAACAGCTTGCTGCCTCAGGCTTTCAAGAGTGGAACAGATTATCTGCCCCCACATAGATTTTTCCCAGAAGGTCCCCCGGTCCTTAGAGCTCTGCCATCTTGGCCCAAGCTCCTGAGGCTCAGTTCCCTCTGGGGCCCACGAATCTTGTACCTGAGGAGAAGGGATTTGTTCTAGTGTGTGTTTTGAAGCTAGCTCCCTAGCCTTGCTGCCTTTTCTATTGGAAGGCTGTTCATTCAATTCAGGCTCAAACACCTGTTTTCACATTGGGTTTTGCTTTGTGCTCTTGTTTTTACACACACCCATCCAGGTATTCCCAACATTGCTGCATGGATTTTCTTTTCTACCAAAGCCCACACTAAGTACTCCAAATCATTTCCAAACAGACACAGTACAGGACTAGTAGAAGACACCACTACACTCTTGTGGCCACAAAACCCCTCCCAGTCTAAGGGCTTCCATTCTAAATCCATTAAACTCTGCCTCTTGTCTGTATCTCTTCTTATTACTAGGCCAGACAGCCAGGGTGGCTACATCCACCCTCCTTCTGAGATTAGGGTTGCCTCAGTGACGACCTCGACATGGTAAGGGCTCACCTGTGATCCCATCTAGAGACTCACAAGTGCATTTACTGCAGGTGAGCTAGAGGCATTCTTTTTGTTTTTACAGTTATGATCTCCAATTCAGTGTCCAGTTGGCTTGAAATCAAAACACCAAGCCTTCTTGGGATCCCAGTTTTTACCCTAATACCCACCCTGGACTGTGATGGGTTGCTGAGCCCACCCTCCTGAACATGGTTTTGGTGGCCTGAAGAAGACCCAGTTTTGTTTGTGTATTTTGTGGCCACCTTCTTTCCCTTGGGGGCTCTTTTTGGCCTCTTTATTTTTTGGTCACTCCCACCAGTGGCAGTTTTAGTCCCTCTTGTTTTTTTTATATCAAAGGTTTTTATTGGTAGTTTCAAAATAAACAAAAGGAAAAATGCTGGCAAGTGATTACAGATGGTACATAAAAGCAAAGAATAAACGGCTGCGGAACATGGAATCAAAGTAGTGGCTATAACATTGACAATTGAATGGAAGACAATAAGTACAAATAAATAGTAGCCTAACATAACATAACACAACATAACTAAGGAAATCATAGAATTGGATGTACATATTGTGACATTAGGAGCAGTAGTATCAATAGGTTGGTTCACAGGTTGATGAAGCTTCTGACAAGACTGTCTAGTTAACCAGCTATGTAGAAAGGGAGGCACGAGCCGGTCTAGAATGCAGAAAAGGTGAGCGGGGTCAAGGGTGCATGCAGGAGGCTCATGGTGGTTTGTGGGCACTAAAATAGTTGTCAAGAGTGATCCACAGTCGCCTCCGAGGGGGTCGCCATGGTGAGTGCTGAAGTGATATATTGTCAGCACCTCGAAGATTGATTACCCAATTTAACCAGCAGGCAAAGTTAGATTTTCGGGTATCTTTCCAATTATTGAGAACAACTTTCACAGCAGCCATGAGGAGTAGTTCTAATAAGGCCCTGTCATTGTCATTGAGGGACGTGGCTTCAAGGAAACCAAAGACTAGGTAGGACAATTCTGTGGGTGGGGAGAAAGAGAAGACCTTATTGAGACTTTATCCCAAAAGGGGACCACGCACTCGCAATGGAGTATGAGATGTTCAAGATCACCTTCAACGCACTTACAGTTCCAACAGGTTGCATCAGCTCTGATGACGTGCTGGTGTCCAGAAAGCTTTATGGAGCAGCCAAAATTTTGTCTGGGATAGTGTAGGGCTGAATTTGTGTCGCATGGTAGATTCCCAGGTTTTGGCCCATTCTACCTCTGATATAGGGAAAGAGGAGTGTGATTCCCAGAACTGTGTGAGTTGCTTATTTAGATTGGAATGTTGCGGGCGTAGGAGCTTATAGATTCAGGACACTTGGAGGCCTAGCGTATTTAGTCTAGAGAGGTAGGCCGGGAGAGAGGGAGCGCTTGCAGAGAGGTTTGACCTAGTGATTACCATCTTTACATACAGGAAGTTATAACATTCAACTGGGCAAGACTACATTTGGATTGGAGATCCTTGAAGGAGAGGGGATACGAACCCTCATATAGTTGGTGTGGGACAAAAACTCTTTAATCCAGAGGTCATTTCGTAATGGTTTGTCCTTGTATAGCACTGTATGGTTATGCCATATTGACTCCCATCGAGAGCGTCGAATGGCGGTATCTAGTAGTGTATCTACTTTTAGTAGGGCGACTTTTCGTGTTCTGAAAAATTGGCTTCGAGCAGGTGACTGTGTTCAGACTTGCGGACAAAGCAGCCGCCGGGGCAATATTTCCAAGAAGGGCTTTTCTATCTCTAACCAAACGGGGTTATAATCGGCAGGGGGTGACAGCCAGTAAGAGCCCTGATTGGCGAGAAAAGCAGTTTGGTACAGTTTGAAGTTTCTTTATGCTAATTAGTCACTCTTGTTTTGATCCAGTGATCTGCCTTCTTCCCCAACTGTATAGGAGAAAGTGGACCCAGGTCTCCCAGATGCTGATGTAACGTCTCCTTGTAACAAAATCATTGGCAGTGGTAAAGTGCTCAGAGTCCTAAAGCCAACAACAGGTCAGGAAACAAAATTGAAGAAAGAAGCAAAAGGTTTGGGGATAACCCTGCAGAAAGGACCAAGTCCAACAATGCGCTTTCTAACAATCATTTAAAAAAACAACATGTTTTGTAAACAATGGAAACACATTTTTTGGTATTAGGTAGCTGAATAAGGCAGGGATTTCAAATGGTTTCGGAAACACAACTAACATCCACTAAAAAAAATTCCTACTGAAAATGGGACAACCTATTCATAGACTTTGTACTTCCTGGAAAACATTTGCATAATTAATGTCATTTGTACATTAATTACTTCCCTATGTGACTTTGATGAGGTATGTTAACAGGCTACAAACATCTTTACTAAAGTGTTGCATTTGGATGAGTGATGGATAATTGTATTTGCAGCATGTATGTATCGCTACTTTGTGATTCTTGTGCATGCCTCCAACTATGATTCCTATCATAACTGACATCACTGTGTGGCCCCTAATTCCACAAATATGTGAACACACAACACAAATACCTCGTTATAACTTCCACCGATCAAGTGAAACACTGCCAGTCACAACACTGTACACCCATTGCTTCTACGCTTTGTATAAATCAGAGATCAAGATGCGATTGGGGCATTCAAGCTGTTCTAGAAACCAAGGTCTAGAAAAAGCGCTCAGTAACAAATGGGGCCAGATGTCTCAAACATGAGTTTCGAATACTGTGTGCAAATTGAGACCAGTATTTTTGTAAATAAGTTTGGGAATTTTCTGCCTACCTCTGTACTAATAGGTTGGTTTGCAAAGCCCTGGAACATAGTGGGTTATAATCAAATGTACCTCATCAACGTTCATGAGGTAAGCGGCCAATGGCAAGTCACTACAATTGGTGGCCATCACTGGCATGATGGCCTACTGGGGTCTACAAATCACCATGCCTGGGATCAATTTTAAAAAGATTTTTTTTTTAAATGCAGCTTAGATTCATAATGGATCTTATTACCCCATGTAGGGATTCAGTAAAATTTCAATGCTTTGTGACCTGATTTTGGTTGTAAAATATTGATTTAGTACATAAGAAATTGCTATTTTGAAAGGGTGCCTATAGGTGTACCTTCTAAATAGTGATTTGTTATGTCCTTGTAAACCGATATTGCGATTCAGTAACCTTTTACCAAATTACAAAATGTATTTAGTACCTTCCAAAAAGCACATTTAGTGGTTGCTAACTCTGCGAGTTAGCAAATCATAAGATTTGCGACAGCTCGGTGTCTTCATACATGTGACCCATGGCCACATACAGTTTCAGATCCTAATTTAAGATCTTGTTTCTTGACTCGCTTGTGCTCTTTCATTATTCCTGACGCAAACCCTCATGTTTCTCTAAACCTATTTCTAAGCTTTTAATCTAATTTCATAAGCCTCATAAGAATGTGATTCTGATGCTTGTCGATTGCCTTCACTGAGAACCAGTATCCTTGTCTTGCTGCAATTTGTTGCTACTCGAGAAGTCCACTCAGTTGCAAGCAATACGTACCTCATAAACGGTGACAGTAGTAAGCCACATTTAAACTACAAAATTAATTTATGTATGCTAAAGACACAAAAATGCATGCTTCAGATTAGCATTGCATGAAACGCTGCTTTGCATTACTTTGCGTCACAAGGGCGTTACATGGGTGATGCATGGGCATTCCCATGCAACCACCTACACTTTTTGACGCTAAACCATAACTAACATTGGCTGACAGGGTTTAGCACTAAAAATGAATGAAGCTGTAAAGCAGCATTATAAAGAGAAATATAATTGTCCTTGCATTTCCAACTTTGCATGCATGCTGCACTGTGCAGCACACATACAAAGCAGTAAAAGCTTTGAGTGTGTCTACCCATAGTATTTTGCACTGGAAGGGTGCCCTTCCAGTACAAAACCTATTGTAGACTCAGACACCCACCCTATCACTATGGCGCTAATGTGCGTGCCTGGCGCAGGGTAGCTGAATATGGCTCTCTCTCTACCTGTCACGCAACACAGCGCAGACTCTTTGAGTACCGCGCTGCGTTGCTTGACAGCTGCAAGAATCTAGGCCTGTGTTTGATTTCCGAGGAGAATTAATGCTACACAAACTTGGATTTCAAAATGTTCTCAAAGAAACCCAAATACTCTGATATTTTGGATCTGTTCATAGCGCGTATGCCAGCCTCTGGGTATTTATAAAAAAACAATCATATAAAAACAGTGCTCCGAAGTCCAATAAAAACCACTAACTAAGGGGCCTATTAGGATGGTGGACGGACCTGCGTCCGTCCACCATCCCCGAGGTGAAGGGACCGTCCTCAGGGGCAGCGGCGGTCCCTCCGGTGCAATTAGGATGTGACCGCCACCCTGGCGTTCACATCCCGTATCTTTAACCTTGCGGCGGGTGCTTCTTGAAGCAGCACCCGCCGCAAGGTTAAAAATGCATGTTTTACATTTACATGCATGTAAATGCTGGGGGGTACCATAGGTACCCCCATGTGCACCCCCCACCCCCTGACACCCTGGGGGCCCGCAACGGGCCCCCAAACACCAAAGACCACATGCTTTTCCACGGCGCAAAAGCCGCCGTGGAAAAGCATGTTTAAATGCAAAACTTAATTTGGCTGACGGTGTCTTGCAGACACCGCCACCAAATAGCCCTCCACACCCCACGGATCAGCGGCAGACAGACCTGCCGTCCGCCGCTGGTCCCACCGCAATCCCACCGCCATCCTAATCTGGCGGTGGCTGATGTCTGTGGCCGCGGCGGTGAATCCGCATCCTCTAGGCAGGCGGTGGCTTCCGCTGGCCCGGAGGATGCTGATTCACCGCCATCCTAATCGGCCCCTAAGTCACGTGATTTTTTTGATAAATGAAATGCATATATTCAATGTATTAAATCATCTCCTTTGGGAAATTCAAAAATGAGAATATCACTGCCTACATCTAGCAAAGCAGGTCCTTTTGCAGAATGTAATACATTAAAAATGGTGGTTTATAAAAAGAAAAGTACACCCCTTCAAACTTGCATGCTTCTGAAACTATATGAAGGTTGTTTTTGTTGATAAAGCTATTGATTTTATAACACGAAAAGCCATATTTTAAAATGTGTGGGCCAGACAGACGCTCTGAATTTAAACATACTGCATTACTTGCACCACAGCAAGTGCTCTGTAGCTTCCATCTGTCCCGAATATTTGTGTGGAAGGACTGAAGCTCTGTAATTGATTGGCACTTTTTGATAATTGTTATTGGCATAGAGCGGTATGACTTCAGATTACCCAAATGGAAATACAGTTCTATAAAACCATTTTCAGAAGTCTTAAGTCGCATGTGTCAGAACAGGGATACAAGATATTTGCCATCGAAAGCTTCGCCCTTGAGAAATACTTGCGCAGAGCAGGTTTGGAATTATAATTGCTTTTGCAGAGACATTCTGAATCTTGATTTGCAGCACGGCAGCTAGAAAGCAATCGAAAAAGCAGCGACTGAAAGACACTAAACGCCGCGCTCTAGTCTTCACTGCTAAAGCTTTTTGTAAGATTATGGCCCTAGCGCTGACCTACATGCTACAAGCAGGTGCCATTTCTAATTTCGTGGGTAAATCAATTTGCCAAGCCACTGGCTTCCTACCCTCTATACTGATATTAATTCCGAGTATTCAGTCATAGCTCTTCTATACATATCCAGGTTGCAGTGCAAGTAAAAAAGTTAAATGTGTTACCTCTTCCCTTTTAGTGAAAACCGAAAATGCAACAAAAAGTGGCATGTAGTCATGAAAGACAAAGATTGCAATGCTTATTAGAACATTTTAAAGAGAACAAATGTTTTTAAATAGGCGTACCTATTACGCCAAAACACACAATTTTGATGGAACCAGTTTTGAATATCAAGGTCAGTAAGATGTAAAGGCATAACAATACAATAATAGTAGCAGGGATGAAAAAATAAACACAACCCTAAGTACGCAGCAGAAATTCATGGTATAAAGAAGACTATGCAACTAAATGAAACGTGTTGCAGCCATTTTGTGCTGCGGTTCTGCCATGTGTATGGTCCAATATGAATGTTGGCTTCTGGGCGCCAATGATGGCTCTGCTATTTTAATTGATTGAATGGAAAGAGGTTTTTGGAGACTGTACTCGGGATGGTTTCTTTTTAATCGTATTTTATAGTGATCAACTTAGGTAGCGATGTCTACTGCATTTTTTTTAGCAGTGGTTCATTGCTATGACCCGGGGGAAGCAGAGTCGCAGACCAGTCTTCCCCCGGGGTCATTCGCGCGAGGGTAGGACCAGGTAGGGGGAAGAGGTGGAGGTAGAGGGTGGATATAGGAGCACAGGGGAGGAAGGGAACTTCCTCTTCCAGCGCTCGGCACCATCGGGAGGGATGTTATCGAAAGGCCACCCACCCACCCTGCAGTTACTAGGGTTTGAGGGTAGTGTTGGCTTAGCGTGCCAGTTTAGGCCAGGATGCGGGTAGGCGATTCTTTGGAGGGGTAGGGGGGTCAAGTGCGGGCACAACAATCCCACGGGGGGGGAAGATTGAATGATATGGGGAGCTGGAGGCATGACTGGAATGCCAGATGATACCGGGGTAGGATGCTAGGTGATTTGCGGATATGGATGAGGTACGGAAGGGGCATGGAGTGGTTGGAGACATGAGTCAGAGTGGGTGAAGAGAGAGAAGAAAGGAAGAGTTGATATGGGGTTGCTGTTATTAATGTTGATGTTATTTTTTATTGTTTAGTAGTGCATCCTGGTCCTAATAAATGGCCTTTCACTAGGCTAAGCTATTATTAGGATGCAAAATTAGGCAATCCTATGGTTTTGATGCGCTATCTGCCTCATGGGTGTCCAAAGGTTTTCGTAAGCAAGCTAGGATTTGCATGTTTCTTGGCTTCATGTTAAGGAGGTTGTTCCAGTAACTTAAAAAAACCAAGAACAACACTTTTTTACTATACATACACACACACACACAAACACATACACGTACAGACACATACACACACATTCTCCGTAAATCTGACAAAATGTTCTCCCAAAACACACTACCCTATCTCCTTATAACCAAAAGCAATCCCTACATGCACACATCACTCCCTAAATTGAACAATATGACACACACAATAAACACACGTCACAACCGATCCTTCCCGACCAATTGAAATTAGAGAAACATCGGAAAATTAAATACATTGAGTTTCAATTTTGCAGTGCAGAAAGCTGCATTTATTTATACCAGACTGAATTCGCTCCTGGTACACCAATAAATGAGTCTTCAATATACGGTGAGCATGCAGGGCATTAAGCATGTTCCCGAAAGTGGAGCAGGAGCTGCAGTTTTGTTGAGGTGGTCATCAGTAGTGTAGCCAGGGTGCAGTTGGTCCTAGTACAAGTAAGGGAATGCCTTCCTCGCTGATGCTTGAATCATAATAATCATGTGTCAGTGGGTCCACAGGCCTCTAGTTCCCAGTGCCACTGCGCCAGATGCACCAATTGAAGCTATGTGCCTGGTGGACATAGGTTTTCTTATTTTAGTATGAACTGGTAAGTGTGTTGGCACCGCTTCCTCCTCCCTTTCTTCCAGCAGTGAAATCTCTTGTCACACTCTTCAAATATGGCCAGCTGCAGTCACTTTGCAGTTTTGCCTCCATGCCCACCACCGTAGCGCCATTTCAATTCCTTCTGGAAACTCTAGAAGCATGGGCTTTGGGGGTCGTCAAATTGAGGTAAAAAAGATTAAGTATATCCACCACACCAATCACACATATTTGACAAGTTAAATAAAGCAGCTAGTATAGTAACCTTTAACCTACATATTCCATCGCCCCACAACTTCTATCCTAACAATGTAGTTATTTGCATTTTAAAGTGATATTATCCTGACTTCTATTTCATTATCATACACATTTTCGATCTCATAATCTTGAATCTTGGCCTAATATGAAAAAGGGCAAACATTCCTAACTCCAACTGGGCAAAGTATTTTTGGTACTTTTGTGGAGTTCCCAAAAATATTCTGCAACATGGCTGCCCTATAAACCAAGACTGA
Source organism: Lissotriton helveticus (assembly GCF_964261635.1). Taxonomy (NCBI): domain Eukaryota; kingdom Metazoa; phylum Chordata; class Amphibia; order Caudata; family Salamandridae; genus Lissotriton; species Lissotriton helveticus. Next base: position 513,073,642 of record NC_136061.1, on the reverse strand, counting down.
CTGATAAGGAGCTCCCACTAGGGATCACCAGAAAAATCCCCCCCCATCGAGCTACCGCCCTTCTGAAGCTCAAGGCAACGATCATGGTGATCCTGCACAGCTAAAATAGTTGTCAACAGAGTCCTGAATAATCGTTTGGGGGAATACAGCGACACAAGGAAGATAAGAAGATCAGAACAAAGACCAAAGACCATACTACGGTGTAAAAAGCGCAGGAGTTTTTTTCCTGCTTTCTGTTTGACTGCTGGCTGCATGCAGATGGCTGCCCTTCCTTCCCGATGCAGCCCATTCCCACTCTGTGGAACAGCAAGCTGAGCCTGGAACTTTGACAATCTGCAGGGTCTGACTGATGCTTCCTCTCCTGTTCCTCAACACGTCTTCAACTTGCCTGGAAGGGGGATAGACAGAAATAGGGGGCCATGTTGTTCCCATAGCCACCCTTCTCTGCTATACACTGGCCTCGGCCCGTGGCAAAGGGATCCACCCCGATACCTTAAACCACTCTTGATAAACATGGAGACAATCAGGAGGATAATCCAGGAGAACATCTGATGCCCGTATCAAGTGCCAAAGGTGGAGAGGCAAGAGGCGTGACAGGAAAGCATAAAAAGTGTGCTGCCCTTTATATCTATCAATCAAGGGACTGCCCTCACTCTCCTACCTCAAGTGCCTTTCTCCCCTGAAGCAAGGAGGTCCACCTTGCTGCCACCCACTTCAGGGCTCACCCCACCTGATCAGGCCCCCACAACTCCGCTAGTCATGGTCCATCCCCATATGTGCCAGGAGTAAGGAACCATCGCCCAGCATGGTGCCTGGAGCGGTATTCAGTAAAAATATTGAGTTGGAAATGTTGACTTAGACTAATATTGAGTTTTAAATATCTTGACACAGAAATATCGACAGCAAGAATATCGTGGTCACGAATATCAACTTTAAGGTAAGAGGTATAGATTTAAAAAATATAGAAGTCATTAATATTGTTTGCAAAAATATAATTGTTGAAAATATCGCTTTTTGAATTAGTGTTATGTATTTTAGTATATATTTTAAATGTATGTGATGTATTTTTTACATAAGTATTGTTGTCATACATATGTTAAATGTGTAGCAATTATTAATTTTATTTTAATTAAATTAGCATTTTTTAATTCCGTAGCAGGCTGTGGGTTTATAGGGGAATAGGGTGGGAAGTAATTAAATAATAATAAATTAGTGAATATTTTATATTTAATAATATTTATTTAAGTGAGATTTTATAATGTTAATTGTGTTTTTAATTTTTAGGGGGACATTTCAGGTGCAGGTTTTTGGTTTCATAGGGGTAATGGGTGGGAAATAATTTATTTTTATTAAATTAATATTTAAGGGCCCGATTCCGATGTCATTCAGAAGGTCACCGAATCGGATTTGAATTTCCTGGATCTGATTTGTAGCCCTTGTTTACGACCGAATCATACACAGGTGAAAACAACCAAGTACGATGCGAAAATCACATACACGCCGACCGAATCGTTTCCGGGACCCGAACCTCTCGGCACGACTCGTTCATAGCCAAATAGTGCTGTGCTATAGAGAAGAATTCCAACCGAGCGAGAGCAATACACAATTCGGAAAGCCATTTTGCTTCGGGCTCAGTGAGTCGAAACGGCTGTCGGAAGCATTCTTCAGGGGGTCGTGGCAGGCACCCCTTTAACCGGGGCTTTCCGAATCTGTCACAGCTGTGTGCCCATGGGGTCCTCCGTTCCAGGTATGCACAGTATGGCGGGCACCATGGGATGCTTGCCACAGAGTGTACGCTTTTCCACACAGGCTCTCATTGAGTTCAATGGGAGTCCAAGCGAACCGAGTCACTCACTCGTTCAGACCCCCGGACCACGTTTTGCTCAGAAAGCCCTCCAGATCCGAGTCGTACGGAGGGATTTCCTAGCGAGATCGGAATCGGGCCCTTAGTTGTTAATTAATCTGAATTATTGATGGTAATTGTCTAATTAAATTAGATGCAGAATGTGGGGTTTATAGGGGTAAAGAGTAGGATGTAATTTATTTTGAATTAAGTAATAATTAGTTGTTAATTAGTATTGAATATTTGACAATGAATTATGTTAATTGTATAATTAATTTTACGTGCGGATTGTGGGGATTATAGCGGTATATGGTGGCAAGTAGTTTATTTTTAATTAATTCATAGTTAGTTGATAATTAATAATATATAACTAATTAATAATTAATTAGAAGAATTGTTTAATTTTTTTGGGGTGGATTTGGGGTTTTTAGGGGTGAAGGGTGGGGAGTAAATACTTTTTACTTACTTTCTAATTAGTTGTTAAATACTATTAGTTATTTGATTGAACATTTTTGTTAATTGATTCATTAATTTTTTTACTGTTTAATTTTAGGTGTGGGTTTTGGGGATTATAGATATAAAGGGTGGGAATTTAATTAAATGCTATGTGTTTTAATTTGTTTTTCAATTATTAATATTTATATAATTTATAATTAATTATGCTAATTATGCAAATACTTTTTTTATGTGGGCTGTGAGTTATGTAGTGTTATAGGGTAGGAAGTAAGTAGACTCTATCTATGTAAGTAGACTCTATCTATGTAACAATTTACATTCTTGTTAATAAATAATTTCTAAATAAAGGGGCCCATTAGGATGTCGGGCGGATTGCACCCGCCAGGCTGGCGGTAGCAACAGCCGGCCTGGCGGGGGCAATCTGCCCGACATCCTCACCAGAATTCCCCCCGCCAAATTAGAATGGCGGGGTGGACCGCGGCGGACAGAAAGACCGTCCGCCGCTTTTCCGCCCCGGTCGCAAGGCGACCGGAGCGGAAAAGGGTTTCTATGGTGGCGGTGTCTGTCAGACACCGCCTGCCATATTGAGATGCCTTATTACTAATGCCTTTCCATGGCGGCAATGCCGCCACAGAAAGGCATGCGGTTTTCACTCTGGGGGCCCATGCGAGCCCCCAGAGTGAAGGAGGGGTGGGAGTTGCACACGGGGGGGTACCTGTGGTACCCCCCTTCATTTGCATAAACAAAGCACCAGGCACCGCGTGGTGCCTGCTGCTTTGTTTATGCAAATGCAATAATGCATTAATAGCATTGTGGCGGGCGGTGCAGAGAGCACCGCCCGCCACAATGCTATTAATGCAAGATGTGCCCGCCACTGTGGCGGGCACATCCTAATACCCCCCACGGGAACCCCGCCCTAAGGGCGGGCGGTCCCGAATTCCGACAGGATGGCGGGCGGACAAAGTCCACCTGTCATCCTAATGAGCCCCAAAATATTTATTTGTTTGAAAATTATGTTTTTATTTCATTTATTATTATATTTGTGGGTATTTGTGATATGTAATTAACATCATTTGTTTTTATTTTTTAATTTTTCGAATGAAATATATTTTATTTTAATTTTTAATATATTCATATATATTTTTATTTACTTAAAAGAAAAATATTTGTTACATGTATATATAATTTTTAAATGATAAAATACATAACTATTATTAGTTTAATAATTGTTTTGAAGTAAATATATATATATATTATGTTTATTTGTTCTACTTGTTAAAATGTATATTACATCAAATTTGTTTTTCAATTAAAATCTACTTTTTATTGTGTTTGTTTTGAACTGACTGGAGTATGAATATTAAATTGTACCCCTGTGCCATGCAGCACTCTACCTGTAGATGCACTAATTAGAGTGGGAATAGTAATGTTTAGCCCTCCACTATCCAACACTTTCCCTGCTGTTGCAATGACTGGAGTGGGAATAGTACATTTTATGCATTCGCTATCCAACACTTTCCCTACTGTTCCACTCACTGGAGTGGGAATTGTAATTTTTACCCCTCCGCTATCCAACACTTTCCCTACTGTTGCACTCATTGGAGTGGGAATAGTAATTTGTACCCCTCCGTTATCCAACACTTTTTCTACTGTTGCACTCATTGGAATGGGAATAGTCATTTTTACCCCTCCGCTATCCAAATCTTTCCCTACTGTTGCACTCCTTGGAGTGGGAATAGTAATTTTTACCCTTCCACTATCCAACACTTACCCTACTGTTGCACTTATTCAAGTACATTTTATTAATTCGCTAACCAATACTTTCCTTACTGTTGCACCCACTGGAGTGGGAATAGTAATTTGTAACCCTCTGCTATCCAACACTTTCCCTACTGTTGCACTCATTGGAGTGGGAATAGTAATTTGTACCCCTCGGCTATCCAACACTTTCCCTAATGCTGCACTGACTGGAATGGGAATAGTTAATTTTATCCTTCCACTATCCAACACTTCCCTACTTTTGCACTCACTGGAGTGGGAATAGTAATTTTCACCCCTCCACTATCCATAATTTTCTCTACTGTTGCACTCATTGGGATGGGAATAGTATTTTTTACCCCTCCTCTATTCAACACTTTCCCTACTGTTGCACACTTTGGAGTGGGAATAGTAATTTGTACCACTCTGCTATCCAACACTTACTCTAAAGTTGCTCTGACTGGAGTGGAACATTTAAGTTTAAAGATTTTTAAATAGTTTAATGTTTTAATATATAATATAATGTTTTTTTTAATGTAATGATTTTATGTTATTAGTATGTGTGTATATATATATATATTTATTTGTTACATGTTTATATAATTTGTACGTTATAAAATACATACATATTATTAGTTTAATAATTGTTTTAAAGTAAAAAAACACCCAGTGTTGAAAAAATATATCTTCCGCTGTTGGCAAGAGCTATGATATATGTCTACTCACTGTATTAGGGCGTACAGGAACTCAGCGGAATTCCACATAGTTTTTATGCAACGTCATTGAATTCTGCATAGTGCAACTACGCAAACTCCACCCACCCTTATACAAGCCTGTGTGCACTGTACCTGATACTCCATGCGTATATGCTTTCTTACTCACCTTACACCAATACTTTAGTTATGCACACAATCTTACTTAAGCCAACATACCCTACCTTAACACTCTCAGAACAATATTGTCCATATTCCCCCACTGTCCCTTGCATGCACTGTAGCCATATATTTGTGATAATTTCATGTAACTGTTTCTCGCTCCATATGTAAATCGTACAACTATCACTGCTCTAGTATATCTCTGGGTATACATTTGCAATGTCTTTGTTGCCACTCTATGTAATTGTTTCCACCCACATATATAGCTCAGGTTGAGGTTGGATTCCAAAGGGAATACTTTTTGATGTTACAGTCTACCATGGAGTCCTGTCCCTTTGGTCCAATGAGCCCCTCTCAAACAATTCTTACAATATGTTTACCACAATATTCTAGTAAAACATTATTAAGAGCTTGGTTTTCATGTACCATATCAATGGTAGTGTCCATAATGTTTTCTTTGTCATCCTATGCTTTTTGTTATCTTATTTCATTCACCATCATCCATCTACATCGTCATGTACTACGCTGCTAAACCCACCAAGGAAAAGTAACATTCTTTCTTTCTTTATTTCATTCATTATTAATTTATAGTGTTTTGTATAGCATAAACTGGAACCAAAAGGTATATGCTTTACAAAGTTGGCAAAGTAGCAGTTAACATTCACAGGTCCACAGGTCACATTCACTAAAGTTTCAAATAACGCACTGTCTCAAATTTAGTCCAACTCTTACAAACAACCCCCACAGTCAAATACAGGGGCACAAGATTGCTTATTATATCAAATATTTAATATAAAAATATTGTTACAGAAGATCAACACACATCTAATATAATCTTTTCACAGGAAAATTAGTAACATTGGTGCTGATTACGATGGCGGTCCTAGGCAGCTCCGTGGTGCTAACGGTGGAAGAAAACGTCCATTTAGTTACTCCTGCGTCCGTTCTCACGACCTCCATATTACAATGAGCAAAAGATAACCCTTTTTCTGTCCATCGCGGTGTTTCTGGATCCGCCTGAAATATCGTTCCAAAACGGTGCCAGAGGGAGCCAATAGAAAAGCACGCCGTTCAGAATGACGTTCCAATCACAATCGGATCACTATGCATCAAATAGCCCATCAGAACGCAGCAGAGAAACCAGATCATCGAAGATTGCGGAAGCACAACTGCTGGGATAAAAACTTGAGTCTGAGACACCTCTACATATTTCTGGCTGTCACGATCCTGATCTACAAGCCCTGCCGCAGCTGGACCTGACCCGCTGCCTACAGATACGACGCTGTTGCGGTCAACATCACAGGTAAGTTTAAAACATATGCCCGCATACAACCCATGTACAACAACAACACACAACTGTCGCGCTGAAATGCACGTCCTGTCTACATAAGACAACCTGGTGGAGACAGGAACATATACCATAGTCAAAGTACCCATGTCTTGCACATAGGTAAATTGTCACCTCTGCAACGGGGCACACATCTCCTTAGAAATGATGGCATCTAGCCCGGTCATGACGGTCATGTTACCGCAGCAATGAAGCGGCAGTAACACTTGCCCACAATGGTGTAGGAGTCCAGCACATTGTCCCACCCCACACATTTTTAAAAAGAGGCACCACTCAGCACAACATATCTGCAGCAAGAAGTCATGTGCAGGCACACTGTCTATAGTGACATCTCATTATAATCATCAGCAATTGTATAGCAACAGGAGTGAGGGATAAAGCAAGAGTCCCTTCCAAAGGACAATAGTCAGCATTGCAGCCAAATAAGGGTCAGTCCACATACAATATGGAACAGAGGAGGGCAGAGCAACCAGGTTGTGTATGTGTTTATCACAGTAGTTTCGCCAAGATGTTGGATGAGTTAGAGAGCCAAGGTAGATGACATATGATTTGAGACACCACTGCCACATAATCACAGTTCTGCACACACCCCAAGCAGACATTGGTAGGCTCACCACATACAATGGCAGACCATACCACATTATGACAGCCCATATCATACAACACTACAAATATTTGGACTCATACAGCAAACTCAAAGCAAGCACCAGTGCTCATTTGACTGTACTAAATGACACCCACCATGTGAGTATGCCTTGTACATAAACAACACTGACTACACTGCCACTTCACAGATCAGCTCCACACCATAACTCCACCTCAACAACGGTGAAATGAACTATAAAGTATTGAATGAATGCCAAAGTGTCAGGAAGAGTCCATCTTGACAGCAGTAAACGCTGACCTGAGACTCATGACAAACCTCCTCGTCCTCGCAACTGCCTTCCACTCATGTGAATAAAAGTGAGTAATTCAAGAAATATAGAGTCACTGTGCAGATTAACTACCTTGGAAAATGTCAGTTTGCATGTTACGTCTTTGATACATCTCACAAACTCTTACTCTGGCTCATACACAAACCAAAAGTCAGCAGCATTGTATGATAAGAAGTAAATTATTCGGAAAATGGAAGGCACAGTGCGGAAAAAGAATGGAGAAATGACTGGTACCTTCTGTGCAGTATCCCTGTGATACAGAAAGGGGGGTAATGCATTGGCCCAGAATGAGATAAACTGTCAGAAGCCATACAGTGACCTGCCATTCATCTGTATCAACTAATATGACATGTGTTTGCCACCAACACAACACTCATGGCTCACGGTGACATTCCCTGACTGTCAAACTCAGCTATGACATTCACACATACCCCTCCTCTACCCATCTTCCACCTTCACTGCTCTACACTTTGGACAAGCTCTGCTCAACGTCAAAAATAAAGTTGAGTTCCCTACTACACAATGCTATAACCTAGTGTGTATCTAAAAATATCTGAGTTCCACTCAGGGATGTCTGAGCCAATGCTGACCTCAAACCAATTGCCAAATACATGTATCAAAAACCACACCAAAAGAAGTCCAACAAGCATGGCCATGTGCAGCAAAAGAGTATATAGGCAATGTGATCCCAGACCACACTGGAACAGATAACATTTCTCCTCAGGCCAACTGCACAGACAGCGTAATCCACACTAATCCAACAATACATGACAAATATAACCACAAACTGTGTGCATCCAGACAAATCTGCCATGGCAGCCATATATACTCCACCAGTTACAACGTGAGCATAGTGTCAGTGTGTTGCACAATTATTCACATGTACAATCCTGACAAGTGAATGTTCAAATATAGGAGGCCATAGCACAATTGTGCACAAAACAAGCTAATACACAAGACGCCACATTGCCATACGTGACATGCACACAATACATGCACAGTACAAAGTCAATACACAAACTCCTCACATACAATGTCATGCTAAAAAAAAGTACAAACATATGGACCTGTCAGTAGAAAGAGCCAACACAGGATTCATAACATATGCACACCCAAACACATCACATAGCAATCTCAGCTGGACATCAGGGAGACTTACACCTGGATAGCCATTTCCTCCTGAGGCACAGCCGGGAGTTGTTTTGCATTGTAAAGCCTTAACAACTTTTAAAACTTGAAAAATTGTGTATTTTATTTTCACTCACCCCTTTCCTTGTCACACAAGTGGTGTGTGCAGGCACTTGTCCTTTTAGGAAAACGAGCACTGTAAAGGGCGATATCGCCTAAAGTGCATTCCGCCATTCTACTCGCCTTCAGCAGGACACGCCCACTCCGAGGCCACGCCCTCTTTTCGAACTGCATTACTCGAAAGACACTCCTGAGGCAAAGTAGCCGGGAGCACTTTGAATTTTAAATTTGTGTTGATACTGTGTTTTTACTCTGTTCCTCACTTTAAAGCCTATTTTGCACAAACTTCTTGGTTTCTTCCTGGTCGGCGCAGGGAAGCAGATTGCTTGCTTTCCCCGCCCTGACCCGAGTCTCGCTGCCATTCCCTGCGTGAGGGACACGCCCTCATCGGGTGGCCACGCCCCCCCCTCCCAGGTACCTATAACTGCGCGCTGACGGCAAGCGCCGCTCCCACATTACTCGAAAGACACTCCTGAGGCAAAGTAGCCGGGAGCACTTTGAATTTTAAATTTGTGTTGATACTGTGTTTTTACTCTGTTCCTCACTTTAAAGCCTATTTTGCACAAACTTCTTGGTTTCTTCCTGGTCGGCGCAGGGAAGCAGATTGCTTGCTTTCCCCGCCCTGACCCGAGTCTCGCCGCCATTCCCTGCGTGAGGGACACGCCCTCATCGGGTGGCCACGCCCCCCCCTCCCAGGTACCTATAACTGCGCGCTGACGGCAAGCGCCGCTCCCACATTACTCGAAAGACACTCCTGAGGCAAAGTAGCCGGGAGCACTTTGAATTTTAAATTTGTGTTGATACTGTGTTTTTACTCTGTTCCTCACTTTAAAGCCTATTTTGCACAAACTTCTTGGTTTCTTCCTGGTCGGCGCAGGGAAGCAGATTGCTTGCTTTCCCCGCCCTGACCCGAGTCTCGCCGCCATTCCCTGCGTGAGGGACACGCCCTCATCGGGTGGCCACGCCCCCCCCTCCCAGGTACCTATAACTGCGCGCTGACGGCAAGCGCCGCTCCCACATTACTCGAAAGACACTCCTGAGGCAAAGTAGCCGGGAGCACTTTGAATTTTAAATTTGTGTTGATACTGTGTTTTTACTCTGTTCCTCACTTTAAAGCCTATTTTGCACAAACTTTTTGTTTTCTTCCTGGTCGGCGCAGGGAAGCAGATTGCTTGCTTTCCCCGCCCTGACCCGAGTCTCGCCGCCATTCCCTGCGTGAGGGACACGCCCTCATCGGGTGGCCACGCCCCCCCCTCCCACTCCTCACCTTCCTATAAAACATGAGCACCAGCCGGAAGCGCAGCGGACGGGCGCAGCGGGCGCGCCGTCAGCGCGCCGAAGGCGCGCCAAAGGCAAGCCCGTCTGGGCCCGTCCGGGCCCAGACGGCCGTAGGCCTAGCCACTATGCCCGATCTGCTAAAGCGCATCTCATACCCCAGAGACTCACTGCTTGCCTTGAACCCGGGAAAACATCCCCAGTGCAAATACATCCACATGGAGGACACCCCCTATGTAGGATGTAGCATCTGCAATAAATCTGAGGAAGCGGAACGCCACCAAGGACTACGGCTTGGCCTTCTGAATTGCAGATCCTTAGTAAAGCATGCCCACGAAATTAACATCCTCGTCCAAGATTCGCTGCTAGATCTTTTGTTTCTTACGGAAACCTGGCTGACCCCGCACAGTGACTTTGATGTTGCCACTGCCATCCCCCCCGGTTTCCAAATATGCTTTCTAAATAGGCCAATCGGTAGAGGCGGTGGCCTAGCTATAATCTACAAAGATCACCTCAAATGTAGAATCGAGACCGGAACTGCTAAAAACTGCGAGAACTGCCACTTCTCAATTCAGATCACGCCATCCACTTCCCTTTCGGGACTGCTTGTGTATCGTCCTCCAGGCCCTCTAGGCGAATTCACTAGTACACTGATGGACCACATCCTACTGAAGACTATCTCGGTCTCTAACTTTCTCCTCTTAGGGGATTTTAATATGCACTTTCTGGATCCTATGGACAATACCGCAGCAAACTTGCTCGCGGATCTTACCACAGCTGACCTCCTTCTGCAAAACCCCAAAGCAACCCATGAGAAAGGTCAACTCCTAGACCCTATCTTTTCCAACATTGGGAACCTGTGTGCCCAGGACCCCACCCCCCTGCCTTGGACAGACCATATGCTGATTCCTATGCACTGGTCACTCGACACGACACCAGCGCCCAAACAAAAAACAAGGGTACAAGCCAGACGTTGGCACAAGTTAGCACCAGAAGAATGGGAGGCCAAACTTCGCGATACCATCACCCCCTTGTCCATGGACCCAAACAGCGCAGATAGAGAATTCATGAATTGGCTACTCCGACCCCTAGATAGCTCCATTCCGCTGACCAGTACGCTAAAACACGTGAAAAGAACCGGCCACTCCCCTTGGTACACACCTGCCCTTACAGCCCTTAAAAAACAATGTAAAAAGACAGAACGCTCGTGGAGGAAAAACAAGTCAACAGAAGAGAAAAGCGCCTACTACCGCTCCATGAAAGCCTACAAACTAGCTTTGCATGACACCAAAAGGACTTATTATGAGGAAAAGATAAAAACTTCCGCCTGCTCATCCAAGGAGACTTTCTCCATTCTCAAAGAACTCCTCCACGTCCCGGAACCCCCACAGAAACCCATGGACCCCAATGAAGCCGAGGAAAAATGCGTCAAGCTGGCCACCTTCTTTGACGACAAAATAAAAAAAATTCTCATTTCCCTCCCACCTCCCAACTCTGACTCCTTGGTGAGAGCCAAAGAGCAGACACCCCCCGACGACAAACCCTCCCTGGAGGCACTTGGCCCAGTCTCAGAAGAAGAAGTGAGAGTCATACTTACCTCAACTAAGAGCGGTGCCCCTAGCGACCCAGTTCCCATACGTTTCGCTAAAAACATCACGCATACTATAGTGCCCCAATTGACAGCCCTGATCAATATCTCACTGGAACAGGGAGAGGTTCCATCTAACTGGAAGGAAGCTGTCGTCAAAGCGCTGCTCAAAAAACCGTCGCTTGACCCCACAGACCTCTCCAACTACAGACCTATCTCACTTCTACCTTGGATAGGTAAAGTCGCCGAAAAGTTGGTAAATAAAAAGCTGTCACACTACCTCGAGTCAAACCATCTTCTCAACGACTCGCAGACAGGCTTTAGACCAGGTCAGGGCACGGACACCGCCCTCCTCGTGGCAGTAGAAAGAACCAGGGAAATCATCGATACAGGAGGATCAGTGGCAGTGGTCCTCCTAGACCTCAGTGCGGCCTTTGACACGGTCAGTCACCAGGTCCTAATCCACCGTCTTGGGACTGTTGGGGTTAAAGGCAGAGCTCAGAGGTGGCTTGCGTCCTTTCTCTCCCGCCGCTCCTACCAAGTTTGGGAAGGCGAAAGCCGCTCCCCCTCCATCCCCCTCCAGTGTGGCGTGCCTCAGGGCTCCTCCCTGAGCCCCACGTTGTTTAACGTTTACATGGCCCCACTGGAGGGACTCGTCTCACCCTTTGGAGTCACTATCGTCAGCTACGCCGACGATACACAACTGGTGGTGACACTCTCCCACCCCAAGCTTGAGCCCTCCAATCTCCACGACTGCCTTACCAACGTATATCAGTGGATGAGTGACTCTGCTTTGAAGCTAAATGGCTCCAAAACAGAGATTCTGCTCCTTGGACAAAAAACCGCGAACCTCCCCTCTCACATCTGGCCCGCCTGCATGGGCGAACCCCCCACTCCCAAGAAGGAGGTCAAAAGTCTTGGAGTGTGGCTGGAGACTGACCTCACCTTCAGGACCCAGGCTAGAAAGACGGCCGGCACCTGCTACGGTTTACTTAAATCTTGCAGGAAGGTAATTCCACTTCTACCTTTTCAGTCGCGTCTCATGCTGATCCAGGGCTTAATTCTATCGAGGCTGGATTACAGCAATGCTATCTACCTGGGCGCCCCAGAATCCACCCTTCAAACTCTTCAGAAGGTTCAAAATGCCGCCGCCCGACTCCTCACAAACACCCCGGCCAGATCATCTGCCAAGCCTGCGCTCAGGAAGCTGCACTGGCTCCCGATTAGGGAAAGGGTCATTTTTAAGGCCCTCTGCCTTGCTCACAAGACTCTTCATAACACTGGCCCTCCTATACTAAACAACTGGATCACCCCCTATAGACCCACCAGAGCGCTCCGCTCGGAGCACGGAAACCTTATCACGATCCCTAAAGTGAAAAAGGTCCGCACAGGTGGCCGCCGCTTCTCAGTTAACACTGGAAAGAAGTGGAATGCACTCCCCCTGAGCCTTAGGACAGAACCTAACCTCCTTCGGTTCAGAAAAGCACTCAAAACTCTTCTCTTCCCCTAAAACTGTCACTTTCCCGGACTACACCCCCTCGTGAGTAATATGGTTTCAGCGCTGGGATACCCACTGGGTGACTATGCGCTCTACAAATCCCCTAAATAAATAAATAAAATAAATAAATACAATGCAACATCCACTGAAAGCAGTGCATGCACAGTAAGCAGTCTGTGAACACCACTAAAACCAGTATCGCACATATCTGATTTCACGACCATGAACAAGAACATCACAAATCATCACCGCACACAGAGCACTTTACACTCAGGATGGGCAGCAGGACCTCAGGAAACACCTACAGACTTTAGCTATCAACTACTGCTGCACAACTCAGACAAACACATATGCATGGAACCTGACTAGAGGACTGTGCTAGAAACTCATGTGTACTGTACATGAGCAACCATGACTGCAATCAAATAGAATAAAATAGCACATAACAAATTGTGAAACTGAATTTGGGCTGAGAGGCACAATGGTTCCGGACACAGATCATTCTCCCACAGCATAGTGTCACACTATGGAGTGGTGAGGAGGGTTAAACATTAGAAAGGCATGGAGTGAAACATATTTGACTGAAGTAGTGTATACACTAGTATTGTACAGGTGAGGAGTGTACAAAGCAAAACACATAGAGGAGTAAATCACAATGTGTAGGAATCAAATAGTCTTCTTGGAGCTGGTGTGACTCTGAATACCACATAGTGGAGTAAATAAAGTTTTAATTGACATCAATGTATGTGAAAAGTCACATATAATGTTTGTTTACCAGAGCCAGTCAGCAAAGTGAGAACAAAGGTAAGCAAGAGCCATGGTTGATCCCAAAACTCACAACACAGACACTACAGGGAAACACTCTGCATACTCACAAATTATGTGGACAACAAGTAGGAGTACCCTACGACTGCAAGGTCAAACCAACACCCAGTGCATTTTTTTAAAGAGTTTTATATAGTGCAAACTTGACCCGAATCGGGGATCAGAGCACTTTACGTAGCACCAGTTGCATTACACGAGGACACATTAATTTTGTTAGGTACCAGGAGATTAAGTGATTTGCCCAGAATCACAGGATGTTCAGCATCATTGCCCAGACTCAAACCCAGTTACCCAGCTTTGAGGTCCACCACCCTAGCCGTGCGGCCAACGCCTTTCCGAAATTACTCTGTAAACAACTCCTACATGTGTCCAAAACCTCCAAGTGGTGTCTGATCATGTAAACAAAACAGGCACTCATCAACTGGATCATACATTTGGTGTGAAAGGGTCATATTCAACAGTACATGCATATCAGTTCTTCAGCTAATGACAGGACAATCAAACTGTATGAATCCACAACTGCACACATTCTAATGTAACCATGTGACTATATAGCCATACCTACCCAAGATGATTACACATCCAAGCTGGTGTGTACATATCAATATAGAACCCACAGATAAGATGGACTCTGACCTCCCCTGAAGTCATCATGTAAATAGAAATAGCTGCTGTTGATGTAAAGCATCCACATATGACGTGTACAAAAGTAAAGCCACAACAAAACAAAGAAGAGGACAAGAGTTGACTATCACAACAAGCATCAGGGACACATAAAGCCTTTGAGTCAGTAGTTGCAGTAACCTCTTGGGACCTCTGCAAAAGCAAAGAAAGTACATGACAATGTGAATGCGGCATTCAGAGCATGGAACAGATGAACATGTACACATACATTGTACTGCATCATTAGCAAGTCCAGCAACAAAGATCACAAAATAAATAATGTTTTATTACATAAACTCCATATCTGCATCAAAAGTGCAAAACATCAAGGGCAACGGCTAGTCCAAATTGTGAGTCCGCAGATGTGTGCATTAAAACTTGCACAACAAACTTGCAACACAGTCCACTGCAATGGGAATCTCACCAGGATAGGGGCATCAAATGGGCAGTTCAGGCACCGCTCAGGGAGGAGAGGGGTGGGAAGGGGGACTTGGCTTCAACATTGTGGAGAAGTGGAAACTGGGAGGGGATGACTATTCCGGCTAGTCAGAGGATGGGCCTGGGAGGGAGAGAACTGGCTGAGGTAGAGCGATTTGTGGATGTGCTAGTCTGAGGGCTCTCCGGACCTGGTGGAGTAGTTGCACGAGGAGGTGGAAAAAACACTGGGGGTAGGCTCAGTGGCTGATGGTGCATGTGGTGGGCTCGGTCTCAATTGTTTAGGGATCAGATATCTACCAAGTGTCTTTCCACAAGTGACAAGTGAGGTAGCCCCAACAGCTCCCCTCTTCCCCGAAAGTGTAGCAGTTGGTGGTGGTGGATCTTCCCGGGGAAATTTACCGGACCTGGTGGTACATTGGGGTGTTGGTGGTGTTTTCCCCTGCCTACCCTGTTGTGGAGGTACTTTGCCCTCTTTGCTACCTTTTCCATGCTTCACAGGGGTGGTGATGAAAGTGGAAGTCTTTGCCAAACCAGACCTCTGAAGGGAGGTGGTGCCAGTTGTGGCAGGCACCAGGTTCACCGCAGCCAGGGCAAGTGTTTGGGTGGATTTTGGATCATGTGTGGAGATTGCATGGCACTTGGAGGGCAAGGAATGTGAGGTATGCAATGTGGATGCATGTTTTTTATCCTTATGTTTCTGAGTGCATGTGATGTGCTGGTTGTGGTGTGGCCATGTGTACTTTAAGTGTGCAGTAGGGACGTTGTATGGTGTCTTTGTCACTTGGAGTGCTGTTGTTGTGGTCTGCGTGTGGATGGCTGGGTGCCGGGGTGCTCTGGTGTGTCTGTGCTCTGGTCAGGTGGGGGCACTGGGAGTGTGGTGGAGAAAGGGACAGGATCAGGACTGGGAAATTGGGACTGCAGAATGGCAGCCATCACTGTGGAGGACAAGGACTGCACAGTTCAGTGCAGGCCTCCCACGTCCGAATGACGGCCCTCCATGAACACAACTCCCTGTGACAATTGGTTGCCATGATCCTAGAGGGAATTCAGGAGCACAGTCTGACCCACACACAGTTGCTGCAAGATGTCTATGGCCTTCACACTGAGGGCAGCAGGGAAGACAGGAGCAGAGGTGCCTGGTGGGGAGGAGACTCTGCCCTTCTTAGGGCTGGGGGCCCGGTACCATTTTATGGGAGCATCAGGTAGGGTGGACACAGGATGAGGTATGACAGATGTTGAACTTCCTGTGCCCGCCGCCACCGAGGAGTCACTGCTGGAGAGTGAATATGTTGAGGTAGATGTTTCAGGACCAGACTCCTCCAGGGCACTCCTGTCCCCGTCTGAGGCACTGGTCCCCTCAGTGTCGCTGTACTCCTGAGTACCAGTATTGTCAGTAGCTTCCCTTATTGTGTCGGGCCCCTCTCCTTTCCTGCCATCAGTAGATGCTGCAAGAGACAGAGACATAGGTTGAGTAAAGTGGCCTGCTCACAAACATGATTTGCTACACAAACAGAAATACTTGCACTGAAAGTCCCACATCCAAATTATCCATGTACTGAAAGCATAATCCAAATTCCTGGCATGATCAGTGAATGCATGTAAACATGCTTAGTGGATAGCCATGCTCCATGTTGCTTTGACACTGCCAAATTTCTGTGCATGTGTCTAGCTCTCAACATCACATCTTCTCATCTGTAGGCACACTTAAATGCCTGCAGATAAGAGAGCTAAACATCCAAATATTTGGGGGGTGGGCCGAGCCGACGACTAAGATGGCCGCCTGGCTCTGAAGCTCCGAGAGGCACTCCAGCTCCGCAACGTATTCCCGGGACATATGCCAGAATAATGCCACAAGACGTAGAGTGCCGGAGAGCTGAAAACATCCTGGCCCAGCTGGACTGAAAACGGGACAGAGAGGTGCCCCTGAACCCAAGATACAGTGCCGCGAGGAACCATGGGGTGGTGCCTGATGAGAAGCTATCTGCGCCATTGACGTGCTGGCGGGCCTGGGCAGGCTGAGACGCTGCGGCTTAGATGAGCGGGCCTGGACCTGGGAGCGGACAACCGCTGACGGTGAGGCGGACTTGCACCTCCCCCACCTTTCACGTAGCGCTTGGAACGCAGCTTCATCCAAATAGCCGACTCGCGTCTCTCCCATTTCGTTGCACGAGGTGGACAGGACCCGCCTGCCATATCCATTGGTGCCCCGATGGGATAGATTGAGGCATGCGACAATGGGGGGAATTGCCTGACGAGGGCAAGCTGCACACTTTGCTGGGCAGTCCAACATAGAGGGACCACACCCGCCTGAAAATTGACATGCAGCCTCGGCTGGGCTGCGGCGCCTTCTCATCACCTCCAGTGACTGTACTACACATGGAGAGCAGTGGGGGGACATTGCCTGCACCACTGTGACACATTTTCCACTATCCACTTGGCCCCTGAAGTACACGAAGTTACAGGGCCATAAACAGAGTGCTACACTGCGGGTGCCCCCTTTCCCGGTGAACGAGGCTGGAGCTGCGTTAACATTTGCACTTGACTCACTAGGAGGTTGCACCAACTGGCGGCGATATGCTCAATGTGCATGTATACCCTGGGTCCCAGGTGCCTCGTGTGACTCTCGACGCTGGATAAGGGCCGCGAGGGATGACTGGCGCAGTCTTGCCTAGACTACATCATTGTAGCACTGTAGCGCTGCACTACTACCTAGCTCTTCCCACCTTCACACGCGCCCCCACCAGACTGCCTGGGGACACAGCTCATTCCATTCTGGCCCTACAATTTCGCATTGCTTCCTACACTGCTGAGTGGTGTGATAGTAAGTGTGCGCATAGACAGAGTGGCACTGTCAGGTCGGCTGCTATCACATATTGTCATCTGTCTTGCTCCACCGCGGCATGGGCCGCAAAGATCCCAAGCAAAAAATGCTCCCTTTCGAAAAGCTGGTTGACAAGGCTTCATCGCACAGCTCCAACATGGTGGAACATGCGCAAGGCACTGACCACGCAGAGGGCCCTGCCGAAATGTCTGCCTCTCTGCTCCAGGAGATGAGGGCCGGCTTCAAAGCACTGGACAGCTGGTTCGATTTGCTTGACAAAATTATTTCCAGCCGGGGGACCAAGATACAGGCTCATGACAGGAGGCTCGATGTAGCAGAGGCTCGCATTTCTGACATAGAGGATGGGACGGCCCAATCCATAAAAAGACTGGAACATGTGGAGTGCATCCTTAACGAAGTGGCTATCACAAATGAGGACCTCGAAGCACGAAGTCGACGCAATAACGTAGGCATCCTCTGAGTTCCAGAGACAGCCACCACTGGCCGCATGGACCTTTTTGTCGAGACTCAGTTAACTGATCTGTTTGGCAAAGAATCATTCACTTCTGGCTTTGTGAGAGAGAGAGCGCACAGATCGTTGGGGCCTTGGCCTAATCCTGGCCCTCCCAGACCCATTGTTGCATGCATTATGAACTTCCGGACCGTGATTTGGCTCTGAGACTTGCTAGGGAGCTTGGTGACATTGACTGGCAGGGCTCTAAATTGTCATTTTACCCAGACTTCACAGCCATGGTGCAGGATGCCCGATGTAAATTCAATGGTGTCAAAGCCGATATGGTATGCAGTATCCTGCCAGATTGAAAGTTGATGTGAGTGGCAGGGCTCGCATTTTTGACCTACTGAGGCAAAGAAGTTCTGTCAGGTTTACAAACTGAATAACAATCAGTCTTCGGGGGTTAGAGTAAGGCCTTCTTCCCCACACAGTGGATCGGACGCCAGTGCTGACCTCTTCTTCGGATCTGGCATAAGTTACCATTGTTACTAAGCCCACGTTTTGCTGCACAAATACAGTACTAGGAATACCTTATACATCCTGTTATATTAATTCAGATAGCTCGCGGATTTACTTTGCATTGCCACCCCCTATGGTGTATCCTTTGGATCTGTTTGGTTCACTCTGTGGTACCATTTATGGGGTTTGTTATGCAAGCATGAAATCGTTTGGTACTTCGTTTTTAGTTTTTCTTCTGGGATTGGCCCTACTCTATTCAGGGTGTGGCTGGGTGGGGGTTTGGGGGGTGATCATGATTGCACAATACGTTCACTGATGTATGCTGAGAAGTTCACTGCTCCATGTCACTTTTTATTGTCGCTCTCTTATTATGATAAATTTGATGCGCTGTTCTGATGGCCAGGTTGGGTAACATAGAGGGCCCCTCTAACCTGTCCGACACTCGCAAAAGAAGGTAGGTAATCCATTAGCTACTAAGACATCATGTGGACATCGCTTACTTGCAGGAGATGCACCTTCCCAAAACTGACGCAGCAGGCTTTGGTGCCGGCTGGGGCGCACATAGATACTTCGCCAATTTCAGCAATTATGCAAGGGGATGACCATTTTGATTCACAAGAGGGTCGCCTTTAGTTTTGGTTCAATTGTCTGGGATGAGGAGGGCAGGTATCTAATCATCACAGGGTCTCTGATGGGCTGTAGTGATGCCCTTGTATGTGTGTATCCCCGAACTCTGACTCCCCTGACTTCTTTCACGCCCTACATGCTCAGCTTGCTAGGTTGAAGCCACAGATTTTGCTAATGGGAGGGATTTCAATTTACTGCTCAATCCCAGGATGGATAGCACTTCAATGGCCCCGGACACTGAACAACTAGCCCGTCTCACCCTTTTAGAACTCTGAAAACAGTTTGCACTTCTGGACGTTTGGCGCAAATGCAACCCTACCCTTACAGACTACAAATATTATTCAGGCCAACACAACACCTGGACTAGGATAGATTTCAGTTTGCTTTCCCATGATGTTTCCGGTTCGTGCGCCTCAATCGAGACACTGCCTAGGACATACTGTGATCACTCTCCGGTTCTGCTACACCTAAAAGTCCCCCGCCCTGAGGGCTTTGAACGACAATGGCGCTTCCCCAGCCGCGCCCTTCACCATGACTTGTTTAAAGTGGAGATACGTGAGGCTATTGAAGACTACTTTGCCAACCAGTGGTTGGTTGTTGAAGCAGAGCCTCTGCTTATGGGAGTCCCAGTCTTTAAGAGGGTCAAGGCAGGCAGGTCCACCGGGTGTCCCAAGGTTGCTGTACGCAGGAGTCACCGGAATTAAGCAGGATCGATAGGCCGGTAGGGCTGGGACCAAGTCAGTGGGTGTCGTCCTGTTGTTAGCAGCTGCACAGCGAGTCTTCTTCTTCTTGATCTTCTTTCTTCTTTTCTTATTGGGATATGAGGAAGGAAGGTTCAGGGTGCCCCTACATACTAAATTTAGGGGTGTTACATGTACACCCCCTAGCCTGTTACTCTCCTGTGGGAGGGGGGCAGGAGCCTAGCTGTGATTGGACAGGGCTCCCCATCTTCAAAATGGCTGGAGCCTGGGAGCATGCTTCACCTCGCCTCTCCCACCTGGGGGTTGGGGTTGGTACAGGCTGGCACCCCCCCTTCCTAACATAGGGTTTCCCGCCAGTCTTCCCACCAGAGTGGGGGTTAGAACCGATGGGGTCCAGTTGCTGAGTACAGCAAATGGTCTGGAGAAGCTCACAGAGGTGTCATGCCTTTGAAGCTTCCCCCTGCCCATCCTGGGGGAGGAGACCAGCACATCACCCAGGATGTGCATTGTTGCAGGCCCAGGAGAGCAGGGGGCTCTCCATCCAGAGGTCCTGCAACGTTTCTGCTGTGTGGCAGCCTCTGCAGCCACTCAGCCCAGATGTGGATTGTAGGTTAGGTTTTTAGGGGGCATCTCTAGGATGCCCTCTGGTGCATTTTACATTAAATCGCACACTGGCATCAGTGCGGGTTCAATGTGCTGAGAAGTTTGGTACCAAACTTGTCAGTCTTCAGTGTAGCCGTTATGGTGCTGGGGAGTTCATAATGACAACCACCCAGCACCATATACTCTTAATGGCATCACTGCACTTACAGTGCCCAGGAATGGCACTGGGTACTGTAGGGGCACATGGCTCATGCACCTGTGCTCACACCTCAGGCATAGGGCACCCAACTAGAGGGGTGACTGAAGTAAGCCAGTATAGTGAGTTCTGTGGGCATGGCACACAGGGATGTGTACCATGTCGACTCCTTGTTTATTTCTGTACTTAGACACTCAGCCTGCAAAGGCAGTGTGTGGGTGTCATGGTACAGGGCCCCTGAGGGTGGCACAATAAGTGCTGCAGCCCTCACGGGTCTTCTCTGGTCAACATGCCCTGGGTACCTAGGGTACCATTTACTAGGGGCTGACAGGTGGCCAGAGATGCCAATTTGGTTTTAGTTTCAACACAGTTTTAGGGAAGGAACACAGGCCATGGGTACCTGGTTGGCAGGAGCCATGGGCACACTCAGTCAAAGCACATCAGCAGTTCAGAAAAAAGTGGGGGAATACCAATGCAAGAAAGATGGCACTTTCTCACAACTATGTTGAGGTTTAGTTAGTTATTTATGTAGTAAGGATCCCTGTTAAATTAGCTGAGGTTCTTCAGATGAATAATATAGAAACCATACATGTAAGGATTCAGAGTATGTCTGTAAAGTTTTTCTTTTTCCCTCAGAATTTAGTAAATAAACATAGACTTCCTTGGCTGCTTGGTATTGGAAGAAACAAATCAAATCATGTAATGTTTTACTCTCTTCAGTTCACAAAATGTTCCTTTTATACTCGCGAATAGGCCCAGGGTGTTTTTTTTACTCTCAGATAGATGAAGTGGTACTTGGGTGCCCTGCTAATGAATGGGGCGCACAAGAGTGAAGAAGTTTTCTGAAATAGAGTATCCTCTCAGTTGATAGATTATTTGTATGCCTTGTCTAAAGATCTTTTGTTCTGACCACCAATAGATATCTGCTGCCCTACAACCATTGCCATAGGGGCCTGGACATCAGATCCAGCCTGGGGGGTCAGCGCCAATCCAGCTTGGAGCCAAGGTAAAGGGAACCAGCACAGGTGTTCTTGGCAACTAGGGCCACAGTGAAGGTAGAAGGCCAGAAGCACTGGGCCCAATAAAACAACGTGAAGTCTGTACCCCTGCCACTGTCTTGGATGAAAGGCCGGGTCACAATTCAGGACAGAGAATTCTTTGTGTTGATCCAGTTTTTGATGCCCAGCTGAGAGAGTCACATACCGACAAGGATGGCAAGGAGGCTTTGCTTGAGGTGACCCACTTTTGAAACAAGGGTTACTTCAGATACTCCAGCATCAGGCCTCTGAGTCCTGGTTCCCAAGTGAATGCAAGTCTGCACCTGGGTTTGTTGATCAAGAGGTGGCCCGACGCAAGAGCCGTGCGCCAGCGGAAAAACACAGGAGTTAGGGAAGAACTTGAGTTCAGGGTACAGGTGCTGTGTCTCTGGTGCCTGTTAGCTTAAAGTGAAGAAAACTGGTGCACTGCCTGAGACACTGGACTGGGGGATTTGCCCCGGAGGGTGGGTGCCATATCCTTAAAGAAAAAAGAAACTTTGGGCCCTGAATGTTTGTTTGAGTTGCAAGCTGGGCAGCCCGACCGTTGGAAAATAACTTTTGATAAACGATAGGAGCATGCCTGTGAGGCTCTGACGGACACAGGGAGAAGACTCCCCTCTGGCTGGGTGTACAGTGGCTACTATCCTTCAAGTACCTTTTAGCAATGTACCCCTTTGGTCATTCCATTTTTGAGGAGGAGCAACCCTTTGCGTCTCCTAGTCCTAATTCCCATGGCCCGTTTGGTCCTCCTGGTCCCCCAACACAAAGATTGTTTTTGAAACAATATGTGTAGTTGCTTTAATATTTGCATTCAGAATATTATTGCTTCTGCAAGAAAAATATTTTGTGCAGTCTTTGATACATACTACTCTGCCCTCCTCCTGAGCATGACAATTGGTACTCCAGTCCTCATAAAAAAGAACACTGGAAACGTCTATTAAAAAATGTTTTTTATTAAGATATTATATTAGACATGTGCTGTTGGCTATTCTGAATTTGAAATAGATGGTCACTGAAATACATCGGAGCCCTTAAACTTAGAATTCGACTGGATGGTTTTGGGATTTACTTTCTGCTTGGGGTTGGAAAATACTGATAGTTCTGTTTTGTGATAATAGCCATTATTTTCTCCTACTATCTGTGTGTTCATTATGATCCAATGCCTTGTTCCCTTTATATTTCTACTTGTATCTCACCAGTTAAATGAAATGCGTAAAATGTAAATGCCCACCTAGCAATGGATCAGGGTAGTAATGAATTTTTGAGGATAGATGAGCAGGATAACTTTCGTGCTTCTATTAATTCATAGCGGATGTCTTCAGCTAATGCTAAAACGGCCATCTCTGGAAACTAGAAGAAATCACTGTTAGCATGAGCTGAAGCCATTTTGGTTATGGCAGCCATTTTAGTTAGCTATGTGCTCGCCATGTGCTTCTCCCATCTTCACTGTTTCCTGCTTCTCTATTAAGCCTGAGTCATCATCTATAGTTAACTCCTTCAGCACTGAGCCAGAGCACTGCACATGCTCAGAAAGGCCTGTAGCTGCTAGAATGCCCCTGCTCTTAAAGTAACTTTCAGACTATTTTAACTATTGTCAGCAACTCTGTTACTCCTCCTACTTTGTTGACTAAGTATTTTCTGTTAGTCCTTATATGTGAAATAACTATTCTTGTGTATACTTGTACCGCCTCTTTTTGAGTCTTCATGCTAACTCAGCTACAAACTGGGCATAAAAGACCCATGGTTTCTGTACTCCATGGAATACCTCATACAGTGGCCTGAGGGTACCGTATTGACGTAGTCTCCCTCACGAGAGGTTAATAAAATGTATCTTCTTTTATATTAGAGCTTCCATGCCAATCTCTGTTTTGTTAGTCTAAGGACTTAGGTCCAAATAAGGGCAAACCCCTGCACCGGTGGGCCCCTGAAAAGACTCACCCCCACAATGCCACCTCTTCTTGATGTCACGTAGTGTGTGCAGGGTGGTCCCTACTGCATTTCCCACATTTGATTTTTTCTGATTAGTCGGGTCTGTTAGACCAAGCTTCCAAACAAACATGGTTTTACTCTAATTATCTAGTCTACCATCACTGACAACTCATTGTCTGTGAATGTAGGCATTTTCTTCTGTGACGTGGTATGTGATGTGCAAATAAGTGACAAGTGCAGGTAGAAAGGTGGTGGTGGAGGTGGGTGAGGTGTGTGTTGGAAGTGTTGGTGTGGATCGTTGTGATGGTGTGTTGTGTGATGATTCGCCTCTCCTATCAGCTGTGGTGTATGGCCCTTCACTGCTGGAGTTGTGCATTGGATGATGGTCAAGGAGGGGGTTGGTTTTATACTCAGCTATGTGGGTGTGTCAAAATGAGTAATGCCTGTCAGGTGTATTTTCCATGTTGACCAGGGATTTCATTGGTTTTCAATACTTTGGGGGTGTATCATTGGGGCGTTTCAGATGTGTTTGAGGGCAGCAGAGAGAACAGGCACACCTGGAGGCCTTGTTGAGTAGTTGCATTTCACCGCTATTCATCTTTTCGTGTGACCGAGGCGGTCATAACGCAATGATCGCTACGCTAACTCCACCAACTCATCATAATCATTAATGCCTTCCGCAGCTTTTCGTCCGCGCGCTTGGAATTTGAGTTTTTCCGGACGTGGTGGGTGGTTTATTGTGAAATCCGACCACCAGGTCGGATTTTACATTCATCGCATCGTAATGTCACCAGCAGTTTTGCCACGGAACATGTGGGTGGATTTTTTCCAGAAGTACGCTGGTCGGAGGGCTTTTCCGTCCGCCATTATAATGACCCACATATTCCTTAAAACATAATAATATTGTTTATCATTATTAAAAATGCATATCCTCAAAACAAACCTAAAATTGATAAGAAGAAACACAAAAGACAATACATTTTGTCATTAATTCATCTGCTAGTATGTGCTAATGAAAAATACAGACACATGATCTAAACAAAATTCTCATCTAGTTCCAGAAATTTAGCCTCATGCATGCGTTGACATGTTTTGGCTTAAAAATGTGTTGTTTCTGGTGTTCAACTTGTTTTTAGACAAAATGTATTAGAATCCTATTTTCTGCAGGTTATGGCTTACATTGGGCTTTGAATGAGTTTCATTTTAATCTTTCTGTAATATTTGTTAACTTATTTTTTATTGTTTTGTTATGATAGATATATTTTAGTATTTTATTTTACTATGTGTGATGATTGTGTTAGGTTCATAAACTTTGGACCGTTGGTTGTTCGCAAAATTATTTTTTTTACGAATTATGGGTTTTATTGAGGTAGTGCTCAGTTATTTGTAGGTTTTTTATTTTTAGAGTTAAAATAAATAAAATGCATTTGTCGGTTACATTAGGGATACTTTTTCTGTTTTATTAAGACCTTTTTATGCTATAATATAGGTATATTTTTGGGCAGTTTCAGTGGATCAATAGTTCAAATATTTATTTTATATATTATTCATAATATTTATGTATTACATTGGGTTCACAGCTTGTTGGATTCAAAATGTAATAGTAATGACAGAGGTTGGCCTTCTGAGCATGGCATGGGGTTGGTCATCTGCTGGTGATTGGGGTGCAGGCATGGCCACAGGGCACACCCCGTGGGCAACACCACACTGAACAAAATCGTGTTTGGTGGCATCTTGGACATCTTGGGTTGTAGCAGGTTGCTTGGTGCTCACAGAGGATTGGACAGAGGGTCTGGCCATAATCCACTCCCTACCGCAAATCCCCACTGTGCACTACCAAAGGCAGGGAGTTGGTCACCTGCAGGAGATTTGGCACTGATCCTGCGGCCAACCCACTGCTGCACATGATCAAATGCTGGGCTCAGTTGAGAACTTGAGTGAATATGATAAAAAAAAGAGAAATTCACTGACAGAAACAAAAGATTAAAATGATGTTATAGTTAGGTATGGTAATAGTCCTTACTTTATGTTAAAATAAAAAATCACTCAAAAAAACAAAGGTTAAATTGATGTTAAAGGTAGCTATGGTAATAAGATGTTATCCTACATTGAAAAAACCTCAGAAATTTTCTGAAGAAACTAAAGTTTAAAGTGACGTTATACAATTGTAGGTATAGATAGTTCAGAGTTTCTAAAAGGAGAATTTATTTGTTTTGTTTTGCTAATAATTTTAGTGGCATTTGACAAATGTCCACAAAACCTTCCCCCAAAAACTTAATTCACCTCAGCTACTTCCTGTCCCTTGAAAAGTTGTATGCCATATACCCAGGCCCTTTAAGTTAAATGTTACTAGTGGACCTCCAGCACTTATTGTGCCACCCACACAAGTAGCCTTTCAAACCTGTCTCCTGCCTTCCAATGCAAGTCTTGTCTGAGCAGTTTACTGCCAATTTAACTTAATGACTTTGACTTAATGATGTTGATCGCATTTTATAACGCTCACAGCTACTCCACAGAGTGCAAAAGCCGCTGGTTTGGAAATATGAGAAGAGGTTCAGACTTATACAAAGAGCCTCATTTTCAGTTTCTTATTACACAATGCCACATCCCTCATAGTCCATAGCTCCAATGGGAGCAGATTCCAAGCTGCTTTTAAAACCCTTTTTCAGGCCTGATATGTCACACCTAAGGTAGGTTCTACGTAGCCCTAAGAGCAGGGTGATGTGTAAGAAAAAGATAGGACATATAATACAACGTTTTGCATGTGCTGATAATGCGGAACACCCAAATTCATTTTTCGCTACTGTGAGGGCTACTCCTCTCATAGGTTAACATTGGTAATTCCTTAATAAACTTTTAAGCTGTAATCCCTGATTACGAGGGACAGCTATGTCATGCTTCATATTTTTGGGGTAGTAAGATAAATCCTCTTTATTGGTAAAGTTGGATTCAACATTATTATTTTAGAAATATCATTGTTAGACATTTGGCAGTCTTTTTTGGGTGGAATAAATTGTCAACTTCACGACTCTAGGACCGGCTGGTCCAGTATTTAAGCGTTTACAAGCTATTAAGTTGCTTATACCCCCTTGGAAATCATTTTTCTTCATGTTTTTTATTGTAATATTTGTTGGTTATGATGTAATTATAATTTTTTGTAATGTTTGATGCAGAAACGTTTTTTAGTGTGTAAATAGTGTTTGTTTTTTGATGTATGTACAAAGTGTATTTAGTATTGTATATATTCCAATACGTAGTCCTTTATTCTGTTATGATTTTTTGAAAATTTGAAAAAAAGCATAAAATGATAGACACTGAGTAATGCTGTCTAAGGGTGGTTACAATAAACTGGTTTCTTACCCTTCTTGAATATTGAATGAGTAATTGTGGTGTGGGCACTGTGTGTTTTTGCAATTTTAAATATAAGGTCTAGCCCCCACTACGTGTTTATGGACCTATCCCCTTTTGGTTCTCAATTGTTAGAAAGTAGACATGTATCTGCGCTCACTGCTCTGTGTGCTTGCAGTCTGTCTCTAATACATATCTGGGGTGGATGACAGCTGCACTTTTAGAGTTTCCTCCAGACAGACACAAATACAGGAAGGTCAAGTGTGTCTGAGCAGTTATCTACATTCTGATGGCCCTTTCTGGGCATGAAGGGAGCAAGGGACTGACATCTACACCTGAATAGGCAGTGCTCTGTCTCCACAAAAAAGGGCTGATTGCCCCTATGGCAGTCTGGAGCCAGGTTTGGAAAGAAAGGATGTCTCTGCACTTCAAAGAGCCTTCTTTGAAGTTAACCCCATTTCAAAGCCAAAACTAGGTAAAGTACTGGGTCTTTGACCCCCACCAAATCAGACACTTCTAGACTTAGAACTGGACTCCTTCAGAAGAACTGCTGGGCTGCATCAAGGACTGCTGATCTGGAAGGCCTGCTTTTCTCTTGTGTTGCCCTACTGACTGCTGCTTTTTGACACTGCTGAGAAAAGCTGAACTCTGCCTTGCAATAAAAGTGATCTCTAAGGGCTTGTGGCTTTGCCTCCTGTTGTTTGAGAATCATCAATATCAAAGTCTCTACACCTGCTCTTGTGCCTGGTTCATTGGAAGTGGACCCAAATACTTGCTTCAGAGGCACCAAGGCATATGCTGACTACACGAGCAGAAACTGACGCATCGTCCCTGTGGCAGGATCATACCCTGGCACATCATATCAGAACCGCTGCAGCACATGCAGAAATTGACACACAGAACTATGCATTGCAGCTACAATAGCATGGTGAAATTGATGTATCCCCTCGACTGCACAGAGAAACCGGGCAAATCACTTTAGAACAAACACCTCTAATCTGTGGTGCTTGGCATTTTCAATCAATCAGGCATTTGTGAAGCACACTACTCACCCGTGAGGGTCTCAAGGCACTCGGGGGGATATCGGGCAACTCCAAGTCATCCGAAGAGCCAGGTTTTGAGGCTCTTCCTGAATGCTTACAGTGTTGGGGTTTCATCTGATGTTGAGGGGTAGTTTGTTGCTGGTCTTGGCCACGATGTAGGATAAGGCTCTTGCTCCCGTTCTGTCTCTCTGGATGTGAGGGATTTCAGCCAGGGTAAGGTCGGTGGAGCAGAGGTTTCTCTTGGGGGAGTGGAAGGAGATTTTTTCATTGAGGGTTTGGGGTTTGGTGTTGTGGAGGGATTATAAGCATGAGTCAGCAGCTTGAAGGTCACTCTCTTGTAAACGGGGAGTCAGTGGAGGTCTCATAAGTGCTTGGTGATATGGTCTTGTCGTGCGATGCCGAGGACGCATCTGGCTGTGGCATTTTTGACACTCTGAAATTTGTGGAGTAGAGATTTGTTTACTTTGGCTTAGAGGGTGTTCCCGTAGTCCAGTCTACTTCTTATTATAGTACGGGTGATGGTCTTCCTGGCTTTGGGAGGAATCCACTTGAAGGTCTTGTGGCAGTTTGCAGAGGTTGTTGAAGCACGTGGAAGACATGGCAGTTGATTCATGGTGAGGGAGGAGGTGATTATGATGCCAATGTTGCAGACATGGTTGGTAGGTGTGGAACGGTTGCTGAGGGCATGTGGCCACCAGGTTTCATCCCACGCAGAGGGGGTGGTTCTGAGAACAAGGACTTTTGTCTTCTCCGAGTTGAGCTTCAGACAGCTAACGCTAATGCTCCTTGGCAACTCTCTCTACTTCTACCCTGTTCTCCTGTGGCCGGACTGCCTCGGCCCTGCCCTAGATCCAAAAGCCCTGTTTAAGAGCCTGGGGATGTGGCTTGATAGCGCTCTCAATTTCAACTTCCAGACTACCAAGCTCTCACCCACCTGTTACGGCTTAATGAGGTTGTGGTGATCCTCCCCCTTCTTCCCCCTCAGGTGAGAAGAATCATGGTTTAAGCTCTTATTCTGTCTCGCCTGGATTATTGTAATGCCTTATATCTAGGATCCCCTCATTTCACTATACAGAAGCTTTAAGTGATCCAGAACTCTCTGCACGCTTGCTCTCTCAGACCCCCCGCAGATAATCTGCAAAACCTGCTTTAAGGAACTTCACTGGCTCTCTGTTAGGGCAAGAATACAATCCAAAGCCACGTGTTTGGCCCACAAGGCCTTCTGGACGAAGGGTCCTGACATCATCCACCCCCTCATTACCCCCTACCATCCAAACCTCTGCTCCAGTTTTTATTTCCTTGTTGTTTCTACCAAAATGCGAAGATCAAGATGGGGCGGACACTCCTTTTCTTTCAATGCCTCTACTCTCTGGAAAACACTCCCTTCTTTAGGGACTCTCTCTAAGCTTTCTATCTCATTTCCGTATGCGTTAGTCCAGAGCGCTAGGAGGCTTCAGGGTAGCCATGCGCGATACAAGTCCAAATTCATTCATTCATTCATTCAGCTGCTGCTCATCCAGGATTCAACATCCTTAAATCCTTCCTGGAAGTGGTGTCTGGGGATGTTGGGTTCCTTGGTTAGGGAGAACATGAGCTTTGTGTCATCAGATTATGATACTATGCTGAGTCTGTGTTTCCTGACAATCGTTGCTAGGGGGCCATGTAGATGTTGAAGAGCATGTGGCTGAGAGAGGAACCCAGGGATACCCTGCATCTGATCTCTGTGAGTTAGGAGAAGAAGGGTGGGGGTCTTATTCTTTGGGATCTGTTGGCGAGGAAGGAGCAAATCCAGTCTGGGGCAGTTCCCTGTATGCAGGCATCGTGGAGTCTCATGGCAAGTGTGTGGTGGGAGACAGTGTTGAAGGCTGCTAAGAGGTCCAGTCGGCCCTGTGCCCTTTATTGAGGACAGTGCGTGTGTTGTCAGTGGCAGCTAGTAAGGCGGTCTTGGTGCCGTGGTTGCTGCGGAATGTGGATTGAGCAGTGTCAAGGATCAAGTTGGATCCTATGAAGTTCTCGAGCTGGATGTTGATGATCTCAATGACTCTGGCGGCAAAGGGGAGGAGGGAGATGGGTCTGTAGTGGGCTTCCTGAGGAGGGGTTTTCCTTTTCCAGTCATCGGCAAAGGTGCCTGTTTCAAGGGAGAAATTGATTGTAAATCGTAGTTCAGGTGCTATGGTGGAGGCAGCAGTACAAATAAGGCACAAAAAAGTAGACGAAAAAGGGAAAAGAAACAACAGGCAACAGCAGATTGAGGCCCAAAAATAACCAGGCAACAGAGGCACAAGAAAACACAAAGAAGCAAGAGACAAAAGGAAGAAAATGGTCTTCAAGGTCAAATTAAAAATAGAAAGACAAACAGGGCACGGACAGATAAATACAGGACAGCAAACAGGAGGCTGGCCAGGCAAACTAGCAGAAGAGCAAGGCTCTCCCACTGGACCACCAGGGATGAGGCACAGGCAAGAGCCTGCGGGTGGAGAAGGGCCTCGAACACCTTACGGGAAGGCAGGGGCAGCGGCGCAATGACAGAACTGCCTGAGGAAAGAGCAGTTTCCCTGTCCAGGAGGTCAGAGGTCTTTCCACCCTGCCGCACTGCAGCTACCATAAAGTAGGGGTTGGGGAGAGATAGCAGCTAGGAGGTGGGAGTGGAACAAATGCAATGGGGCAGCCGTGGCAGGAAAAGGGAGCAAAGCAGTAGCAGTGCACAAAAAGGCACAAAAGGCAACAAGGCTACGCAACTGACGCACCACCATCACTGTGTGGAGAAAATCAATGCCTCATTTACTGTGAGATAAACATCGACACATTGTCTGAAACATCACTTGACGATGCCTGCATATTGCTGTTGCAACCATGATAAGGCTTGTAAACAACAATGGTTCCCTGTTTGAACAAATAAAAATGAACCCCTAGGTCAGGGAATAACTCAGTGGAAAAAACAACCTAGGCGGAAGTTGTAAATTGCTTACACAATGGTAACAGGACAAAGACTAAAGATGAACAGTTTCAAATTAATCACTGAAGTTTATTGCATTAACATAAAAAATGCGTATATCATAAAGCAATAGTTAAAAATTTACATTCCATGGGAGGTAGATATACATAAAACATAACATTAAAAATTCCTTAACATTGAGGAATAAGTTGTGTGTCGACGCGTTTCGGCGACCAGCGCCTTTCTCAAGACAAAATACAACTTTCTGAAAATAAAAACATAGTTTAGTATATAGTTTAATCTGTTCTTCTATTATCAATAATCATACTACATATAAAACAATAAGTGACAGGTTTAATCTTAATATAAATTCAATTTAATTTAGATCCTATCTAGACAATGTGTTCTTTATTGACAAAGAGAAACTGTACAAACAAGCTAAGTCCTGAATTAATAAGGGCAGACTAATGATCTAATAATAAAGACATATATAGCGAAACCTCCATTATAGCTCACATGATTCTTTCACATTGCTTTGTGCCAAACTGTTTGGTGATGTAAGACATGATTGATACATGATATAAATCATCGTTAATTAATTTCCGGTAAACAGGGTACAACAATGAATTGTTTCAAAGGCATGATTTTGTGTATGATTGCAAGGAACTTGATGATATAAACTAAGGAACAGAAATAATTATTTGCTAATAACTAAACATTTCCAAATAGATACCAGGGTACCTACATCAATTCTTTGAAGTTAGGTGGAGCTACAGATCAGTTATGAAAAGACAGGTGAAGGGTAAAAAAGGTTGAGAGAGAGAAATTCTATCACAACTACCATTTAGTTATTTGATGGTACTACTCTAAGTTGCTATTTAGATTGCCAGTAATGTAAATCACTTGAATGCTCATATTCTGTCTGTAAGGAAGTATACTGTTATTTCCCGTGAGTGTGTTTATTGCAAGGACCCTTAAGGTTCTACTAGTTCTATAAATCGCTGAAACAACACTGTATCTAATCTTGATTTTAAAGTTTAATGATTTTTGATTTGGCTTACCTGTAGCTAAAATAGACTATTCATAGTAGTAACATATATCGACGGTGAGGGATTCCATTCGGTTCTTGAAACAAAAGGATTCACGTGTCTAATTGGAAGTAGTTCTGCAATATTGTTAATAAAAACAGAACACATTTACCACTGCACATAGGCAAAACTGTCATTAAATAATTCAATTTAAAGAAATAACAAACCTAATGTAGCGTGTCTTTATTTCTTGTATTCGGATAATCTATTTAGATGTTCCACTCTTTGACACCAAGATATATGGCCTACATGGAGTGTAGTACAAATATAATGTTAAGGACAAGGACTCAGATAATGTTAACGACTATACTAAAGTTTAACATTATGTTTATCAAATGAATATCAAATCTCAGGTAGAATATTAAATCTCGAGGGGGGCCCCTTACCTAGTTTTGAACGTTAGTTTACGTCACCTCCACAATATATATATATCGCTTGATTACAGATCCCTAGGGTTTCGGCATCGTCTAAGCTGAAAAGAAATGGATGCAGAAACTCAGCATTCTATTTATAGACAGACGCGATTAATTATCCATGGGAACCTAGATGGAATCTTACCAGGCTTTTAGTGGACTTGTAAACAAGTATATTGAGGGTATAAGAGTTGCGTTGGACTCGATAAAGGATTATTAGTCCAGCGCGATACCCAGCCTGAGGGAAAAAAACAAGGGCTTGGTTACTAATTAACTAAAACGAAAACGTAACGTTCAAATACCCTATCTATATGTCCGAGTGATATTTTCAAAAGCATACCTAGAAATTCGGCTCTTTTAATTTCCGCAGTATAGCGTTTTCAGATGTAGCCGTGTGTCCTGGATATGAACACTTGGGCGGTGCCTGCAGAATAACAGATAACAGCGCAGTGTTTTAAAAATTATTTTTAAAAGAAGGTAGTCTATCAGAGCGTGTAGCGCTTGGCTGCTAGTCTCTCTAGTCTACGTACCTTTAGTGTTTTAGATGGAAGCGCGTGGAGGCGAACATCTATCTCGGACGTGGTTCCGTGATGAAATGGAGTCTGGACAGATTTAGTCTTTGTCCTGTTACCATTGTGTAAGCAATTTACAACTTCCGCCTGTGTGCATCCATGATAAGGTACTTTGTTCACTGGGACCTGCATGGGTCCTATAGCGGTCCTGCGCTTCATCTCAGATAGCCTAAACTATTGACTTTGCCCGGGTCCAGTGTGACCTGATAACCCCAATGGTGCTTTTTGCATTTAAGTGCTAGAACTCTTTTAATTCTTTAAGAAATCATATCATTGTCTATGTTTCTAAACAAGTATGGACAATTTTTGTAGTGTTTTCATTGTGTTACTGTGAATGTGTGTGTTATAAAAATGCTTTACACATTGTGTCTTTAAATAAGCCTGATGGCTCTGAGCCAAGCAACCAGAGAGTGAGCACCGGTTATCTTTTAGTGTGTATCTAGCTTGCCCTGTGGTGGTCCCTACTAGGACAGGGTACATACCTCTGTCAACTAGAGACTCCATTTATAAAAGTGGCAGACAAGAAAAAGGAGCTGTTACAAAACATTGCTATACCATGTGTAGACCCATAGGAAGTTTTAGGAAGAGATATAGAAAAAAGTGACTGAACGCTTTGCGGTGAATAGCCATCTGCACGGGGTTTGGCTACCCTTGAGGGGCTGTGAGCAGTGGGGGTGAAGTTTGAGCCCTAGTAACATGAGAGTACTGTGGTACCATGAGAATAATAAATAAATATAATGTGGATTGGGGGGGTCAGTTGGGATGATGGGATGCACTGAGGGTTGGACCCAGAGCTTTGCTGAGAACTGGGTCATATGGGCAACCACCTGCCACACACAGCCAAAGACCAGGTGCAGCAGGGGTTAGGCCTTGTGCAGTGGGATTTAGCCACCCAATGGGTTGGCCATGGGGCATGGCGATAGACCAAGCACTACAGCCAGCACTAGGCCAAATGCGGTGCACAGTGGGCGAGTTTGCTTCTATTGGGGGGCTGGGAGCAGGGCCTGGCCAGAGATCAGACCCTGCTGCCAATCTCCCTTTGCACACTGCTCAAAGCTATGCTCAGTGGAAAGTTGGCTGAATATGAAACTCAGAAATTCACTGAAAAAAACAAAGGTTAGAGTAACTAGAGTAACTAAAGGAAACTAGGTTATTAGTTGACGGGGTGGTAAATACAATTCTTGTCAGGGTCAATCCTTAAAGTCATGAAGTTACCCTGAGGTCAAACGCCTGGTAGCTATGGCACAGAGCAGAGAGGCTTAACTTAAGACAATGTGTAAAGCAAAATAAAATGCCAAATAATACAAATCCTAAACTGAATTAGAACCATAGAATAAAAAAATGAATAAACATAATGACATAGAAAGTACAAAATTGCAATAAGGGGAACCCGAGAGGTGAATTTTCAAGAAAATATAGAACCCAAAAAAATTAAGGTCCAACTGTGGTCAACTGGTCATGGTAGACCAGTACCTAGGTTGTGGCTGACCATGATGGGTCGCAAGTCGGATACAGAAAAGAGGTTCAAACCCATCAGACATTTTAGATTAGGAATTGGCCTAAAAAATGGAAATCAAACATCTTTGGTAGAGTAAGACAGCAGGCTGTAGCCAACAAAGGCTTCACAAGGTCAGAAAACAATTGGACGTGGTCCCAGGGAAGCAACTGGTTTCAGCAAAAAAATCTCTGAGCAGGAGAAATTCAAATTTAATGTTGCCATTGCCACTACCTGGCATTTGGATGGACTGCAAGGTGTAGAGCACAGGTTCCTACCTAGGTCTTGTTTTGCGTTGGTGTGATGCAGCACGACATGCACTGCTTTTCCGATGCTGTCCAAGGATGTGGGCTGTTCATGATGTTTGGCACATGCACACACCTGGAGCCAATCAATCAGTCAAGCAGAGGAATTTAAGCGCGCTACTCACCCATGAGGGTCTCAAGGCGCAGGGGGGTATATCTGTTAGCCAAAGAGCCTGTTCTTAAGGGTCTCCCAGAAGGTTTTCAGGGAGGGGGCACGTCTGATGTCTGCTGGTAGTTCATTCCAGGTCTTGGCTGCAATGTGAGAGAAGGATCTTCCTCCTGCTCTGGGTCTGTGGATGTGTGGGGTTTCGGCCAGGGCGAGGTAGGAAGATCTGAGGTCTTCTTTTGGGTACATTGAAGCTGATTCTGTCGTTAAGGTAGTTGGGTCTGTTGTGAAGGGCATTTGTAGGCATGAGTGAGGATTTTGAAGGTGACTCTTTTCTCTACAGGAAGCTGGTGGAGTCTTCGTAGGTGTTGGCTGATTTGTTCATGCTGGGGGGATGTCGAGGACAAGTCTGGGGGAGGTGTTCTGTATTGTCTGGAGTTTGCGGAGTAGGGACTTGTTGATGCCGGCGAAGAGTGCATTTCCATAGTTCAGTCTACTGGTGATGAGTGCGTGCGTGACTGTCTTCCTTGACTCAGGGGGGATCCATTTAAGGTCTTGCATAAGGTACTGAAGCAGCTGGAGGTGACGGCGTTGACCTGTCGGTTCATGGTGAGAGATGAGTCAAGTATGATGCTGAGGTTTTTGGCATGGTCTGAGGGCGGTCAGCCAGCAGGTGTTGTCCTATGCTGAATGGGTGGTTCCAAGGACTAGGACTTCTGTCTTCTCGACATTGAGCTTCAGGCAGCTGTTGGTTATCCAGACTGCAACATCTTGCATTCCTTTCAAGTTGAGCCTGGCAGTGGTGGGGTCTTTGGGGAGGGAGAGAGCTGGGTGTTGTCAGCGTAGGATACGATGTTGAGGCCGTGTTGTCAGACGATGGCGGCGAGGGGGGCCATGTAGATGTTGAAGAGGGTCAGGCTCAGAGATGACCCCTGCAGGACTCCGCAGGTTATTTTTGTCAGATCGGAGATGAAGGGTGGCAGACTGATCCTTTTGCTTCTTCTGGTGAAGAATGATCCGATCCAGTCTAGGGCTTTTCCTTGTATGGTGACGTTTTGTAGTCTGGCAACTAGTGTGTGGTGAGAGACGGTGTCGAAGTCCGCTGATAGGCCGAGTATGATAAGGGCTCCGGAGTGGCCTTGGTCCAGGAAGGTGCGTATATCATCAGTGGTGGCGAGTAGGGCGATCTCGTTGCTGTGGTTGCATCAGAATCTGGATTGGGACGGGTCGAGGACGGTGTTGTCTTCGATGAATTGCGTCAGTTCCCTGTTGACTGTTTTCTCTGCACCCAAATCTGCCTCAATTACTTTCTGCCATCTTCCTTTCCCTCTGCATGTAGAGTGTGTCCTCATTTCTAAAGTGGTTTGTCTAATTATGCCATCGGATCAGCATCTCACGGAATTACCATTCCAGCAGCGGGTAGGAGCGTTTGTTACAAGTGATATGTGGTGTGTGCCTTATTCCAGGATTTAAGTGTTCCGCAACTGAAATTTCATTATCCTTGGCAAGTAAAAATGTTTTATCTCATCAAATCTTTGGAGGAGTAGCAACTTGAAAACTCTATTTGCTACTAGTGGCGCTGAGTAAAACAGCATGTTCGTTGGCTGATTTTACTTGCTGGGAGGGCGGTATGTTTCTCACTAAGAACTTGTATTTTTAAGGTGTTTGTGGGGGAATACCTTATTGTTTCTTAATGAGAAGTCAAAATCAGATCAGTAAGGTTTGGACTTCATTCTGCCTCGGGAAATACAGTAGAGCATATCCAGGTATCTGGTAATTGAGAAGAACTTCACGTGAGAGATCACTCACTGATGTGTGAAAGACTTGATATTTGTTTCAGCGTTATGCGTTGTAATTGTCAGTGGGCTAGTGCTGTGTGGGTGGAGAAATGTTATACTTATGTTCTTCAGCATAGCTGCGAGGGGTTTAGTTACCTGTTTCAGCCACTGTTTATGGTTGTGATTGGGATGACTATGATGGTGTCAGTCACCCATACTTTTCCTTACTGTTGATGTTTTTGAGTGGATGACTGTGATGGTGTAAGTCAACTGTTGCTTACCAAACTAGTCCTCTTGTGTGACTGGATTGACTGTGTGTGAGTAAGTCACTCATTCCTTTGCTGTTGTTGGGGATGGCTGTGAGCGAGTATGTCCATCCATTCTTTGCTGTTGTTTGGGATGACTGTGTGTGGGTAAGTCCATCCATTATTTACAGTTGTTTGGGATTTCTGTGAGTAAGTCCATCCATTCTTTGCTGTTGTTTGGAATGGATGTCAATGAATACGTCCATCCATTTCCTGGTGTCATCTTGTGTGACTGGATTGACTGTGAGTGAGTAAGTCACTCATTCCTTTGCTGTTGTTGAGGATGGCTGTGAGCGAGTTTGTCCATCCATTCTTTGCTGTTGTTTGGGATGACTGTGTGTGGGTAAGTCCATCCATTATTTACAGTGGTTTGGGATTTCTGTGAGTAAGTCCATCCATTCTTTGCTGTTGTTTGGAATGGATGTCAATGAATACGTCCATCCATTTCCTGGTGTCATCTTGTGTGACTGGATTGACTGTGAGTGAGTAAGTCACTCATTCCTTTGCTGTTGTTAGGGATGGCTGTGAGCGATTAAGTCCATACAGTCTTTGTTGTTATTTGGGATGGCAGTGAGTAATTCCACTCATGTCCTGCTGTTGTTTGGGATGGCTGTGTGTGAGTAAGTCAAGCCATTTCTGATACATATATTTTGTTTGGGATGGCTGTGTGTGAGTAAGCCCACCCATTACTAATGCAGTTGTTTTGTTTGGCATGTTTGTGAGTAAGTCACCCATTTCATGCTGTTCAACACTATGGACACAATTATGATGTTGTGGTGAAGGGCTCTGGATGGGATTCGGTATTGCAGAATCTAATTCGGAACCTGACTGAATCATACAGATTTCCTAATGACTGATTACGATGTCTGGAAACTATGCGAGCAGTCCGAATCAGTTGTGAAAGCAAATGGGACAATCTGAGTCTTTCAGAGCTGAATCGGACAGCTCTATGGACACGGTTTCCAGATGAGCGATGACAAGGACCGATTCAGACAGAGGTTCTGATTCAGTTTGCCCGAGACTAAGCGGCTGCCAGAATCAGTTTTTGGAGGACTGTTGCAGGCCCCCTTCACCGAGAGGCGTCTGATTGGGGCCTGTGTGGAGTGCTCTAAATATGATCAAAGATGTAAAAAGACAGACTGTTGAAAATACCTTTCGTTCTATGTCAGGGACCAAATCATACTTTTGCACTTATTGTACCATCTTTGACCACATATTTTATGCAGGTTCAGTAAATTGAATATTACATTACAATTGCAATCTGCAATTCTAATATCATATGCAAAAAAAGTCTTGGTGGTCTATTCATGTCTAATTAGAACTTTAAATGTTCATTGTAAATACATTACTGGAGCTTGAGTACTCCAGATGCTAACATGCCCGAAACATCTGTTACTATTCGTTTTAAAACCTGTGCAACTTTTTTCAAAATTCCGTCTCATAATTTATAACAATGTCCACAGTTCATCAAAATACCATTTATAGATTGTATTTCAGCCTGTCTTTGCAAACACTGAAAGAAGAAAAAAGATTAAAACATATTTCATCATGTGCATTGGACATCCCAAAGAAAACTCAGTAGTCAAAAGCCATGTTTCTACATGTTGATAAGCATTCTAATGTAATGTGGTATGTGTACAGTTATATCTTTGCTGCTATTCAGTCCATTGGGTTCACAAGTCTCTAGGTCTATAATAAAAT
Organism: Lissotriton helveticus; assembly: GCF_964261635.1. NCBI lineage: Eukaryota > Metazoa > Chordata > Amphibia > Caudata > Salamandridae > Lissotriton > Lissotriton helveticus. The sequence continues at coordinate 513,034,916 of NC_136061.1, read as the reverse complement.
GTAATTTTCCTCTTGATAGCCATCTCTTGGATTTTGTAAAACTGTATTGATAGCAAAGTAATTCGGATTTGTTCAATCAGCATTATGCTAGGTGATGAAATGCCTGCCTACTGGGGGGCATATTCTGAAGCCCCCATCGCCAAGGGAACATCACTTTTTTTGACGTTCCTGTGGCGATAGGGCCAGAGCCCTATTCTCAAGGCAGTGTTAACACACTTAATGTGGCATAAAGCCATGTTGAGTGGCTAAACGCTGCCTTGAGAATAGGGCTCCTTTAACGCTACACTTAGCGGCATATTCTCAAGAACGTGTGATACCCATCGCAAAAGTAACTTAACGCAACTTCCAACATCGCACTATATCGTGGGAAAAATACGCGATGTTAACAAATCATTCTCAATACGGCAGTACCATGCGATAGTCACCAGATAACGTGTCAAATGAACAAGTTAAAATCAACGCCACGTCTCAAAAATGCAAAAGGCGAGCGCAAAAAATCTCGCAATGAGGCAAATCGCGGTACAAAAAGCAGCGAAAACCAGTGACAATCCTGCAATCCCACACGTCTGGTGGGAAAATGCACTATAAAAGCTACAAAAACAACATACCAGAAACAATCCAAAGCACGTAGCAACATGGATGCACAATGACCGAGCTCAGAGACCAACCCAAACCCCACAACCCCCACAGATCACCAGCAAGGAAAACAATGGGGTCTGGGAAGGTCAAGGAGAAGAGGGAGAAGAAGACCGGGTGCAGTACACAGCAAAACCAGATCTACGTCACGGAGGTGACGGAACACTACCATCAACTGACCCACAAGTAGACCACCAGGAATGCAGTCGGAGTGCAGAGGAGGCCAATGGAGGAGCCCAAGAGGCACTGGCATTATGCGATAATCTTAACCAGGCACAAACCAACTGCCAACAGGAAGGTGGCAACGGCGACAGAAGGTGGGATTCCTGCACCACAGGAGGAGCTGGAGGAAGTGGAGGTCACAGTCATCAGTGTGGAGATGGTGCAAGGAGTAGGGAGTACGGAGTACGGACACAGCTCGAGAGGACCTGACACAACTTCAACAGAGTGAGTGATGATCAGGGACTTGGGGGATGGGGGAAATGGGCACAATGGCACACATGCACAACAATGTGTAGCACACTGCACACCCACATTGACCCAGGATCATATATCTGATCCCCATGGCACAGTCCAGCACACACACATAGCAAGAACAGCACACCCACATTGACGACAATGTGGTACAATGCGCAAACTCAACACCGCACACTTGCAGAAACAGGCCTATTACATCTGACAGAGCAGGAAACTGTGAAATGGAAATGTACACGTACAACCTCACATCCGTCTAAATCATGCACCTCCCAAACAGTCACAATGTACATTGTCATATAGTCTGCATTTAAACAAGAACAATGTGCCAACGTACATGTCAACACAATGTCAACATGCATCTCCTCTTCACATTACAGAGGGACATGCAACACCTCCAGCAGAGCCCAGAAGACCACACATCAGTGATTCCGGAGAGGACCACCTCACCCTTGACAATGACGCCCTTACAACAGCCCATGGACATCCCATGCAACCCACCACCAGGACCAGGGCAGCCAAGCTATTAGGAGGAGAACATAGACCCTGCAACAGACCACACAGCAGGAAGCACCCACAAGCATGGCTGGCTCACAACACTTCACCGACCCACACATGGCACCCCAATGCCAGATTTCAGAACGCCAAAAGGAAGTGGTCGAACAGGTGTGGGTGGGGTCCGAACCCATGGAAGGCGAACTAGATCATATACTTGCATGTCTATTATCCTTCAGGGACCACCTTCACCCCACTAAGGAGACCCACATAAGCATGGGCGGATTTTGCGGATCCACGATTCACGGATTTGCGGATTTGCGGATTTGCGGATCGTGGATCCGCAAAATCCGCGGATTTTGCGGATTGCCGACCGGCGGATTTGGGCGGGGCTTCCATGCGACCGATCAGACCAGCAGATGAAGATACAGAAGCTCCTGGTCACAGGAACAGCACGGGGATTGCACTCGTGAAAGTCAAGGATGCATAGGCCTCTATCCAGCATCACAGCTGATTTCGACTGTAGATTTGGGAAGAAGGCACACCTGCCCAGCCTTGACAACACTCACGATTGTTTTTGGCTGATGAATGAGTCACTGCATTTGAGCTTCAACTAGTTCCAGCGACCATGTGTGTGTTACTATGCGATCACCCCGAGGGGCGCAGGGGTCCCTTGGTTGAGCTGTCCATCATTGTGGGTAGATGGCGGGAAGACGGTGCACACAGCGAGTGTGTGGGCGGGGACAAACGGGCGGGGCTTCCATGCGAGTGCACATGCCTCTTGTCTGTATAAAAGGTCAGAGACCGATCAGACCAGTAGATGAAGATACAGAAGCTCCTGGTCACAGGAACAGCACTGGGATTGCGCTCGTGAAAGTCAAGGATGCATAGGCCTCTATCCAGCATCACAGCTGATTTCGACGGTAGAAGATTTGGTAAGAAGGCACACCTGCCCAGCCTTGACAACGCTCACGATTGTTTTTTGGCTGATGAATGAGTCACTGCATTTGAGCTTCAACTAGTTCCAGCGACCATGTGTGTGTTACTATGCGATCGCCCCGAGGGGCGCAGGGGTCCCTTGGTTGAGCTGTCCATCATTGTGGGTCAATGGCGGGAGGACGGTGCACAGCGCGAGTGTGTGGGCGGGGGTTCCAAAGGGTCTGGGCCCCATCAGAGCAGCAGATGAGGAGACAGCACACCAGCCTGGCCTGTTGTAATTATTTTACGATGGCGCCGGCAAGCTGCCAGCGCCATCCTAAAATAGTTACTAAATTAGCTTCAACAGGAAGCTCTAATAGATAAAATCGAGCACCTGCTTTGTTTTATCTATTAGAGCGTCCTGTTGAAGCTAACTTAGTAACTATTTTAGGATGGCGCTGGCAGCTTGCCGGCGCCATTGTAAATTAGTTACAACAGGCCAGGCAGGCTTGAACTTTTGCCCCCGAAATCCGCCGCTCGCGGATTTGCGGATTCGCGGTAAATTCGCGGGAGTTCGCGGATCGCGAATTTACCGAAAATCCGCAAAATCCGCGAGCGGAGCGGATTTTGCGCTCATGCTTAGTCACCCACACTGCCATATAGACACATGCAGATGCATGTTCCCAGTACAGAACCACGCCCATGGCCACGCAAATATCAGTCACACACCCACATTGGCTCTGCGTACTACGGCCCAGTCCACTCCCCTTATGAATTGAGTGGGTGACGACAAAGCTACATGTCCAAGCTCTAACCCGCTGCCTGCGTTAACATTTTGGCATCCACTGTACACAGCAGAATGGAATGTCGTAGGGCCCAGGGCCCTGATGCGTAAAACAAGACCACAAGGACACACGCATATATTATGTTGAACTGGCAACAGGCATGTGCGCACGGCCCCTTTATTGGCAGGGCTACATGTACAGTAACGCCTTAGCTGGATGTGTGTGGGGTGAGTGTAAGCCAGACCACACGGAGTGCTTGGTGCTGGCAACAACTTGAGTGGGTCCGCGCCAATGTCCAAGGGGACTGGGGTGGAGGCTCACAGGGGACAGTGGAAGGTGTAATCCAGGGCATGATGCAGAGGGCAGTAGGTGTCCAGAAACAGCAACTGGGAGGAGTAGCGTGCTACAGCTTTGTTGCCACCACCAATTCGGTATCAGCTCCATGAGGATGAAAACTACCTCCTAGTCCATCGACTCAGATGCCACCAAATTTCGACCAGAGAGTGTCCATGAATGTCGGGGAACAGACGAACTGGCACCAGGGCTGAGAGGGGATGCAGTCTGCGATGCTGTCAGTACAATGATATGGACTCCGTCATGGCTAAATCAAGACTCAGTCCCAAATGTGTGACCTACTCGACCGCAGTGTAGGCCAGAGGTAGTGGTCAGCAGTGGCCCACAGCCACGTGTCGTTGGCTCACGATACACAGAGTTATTGACACCAGGGAAGTTGTCGGCAGTGTTCGATCACCTCTGTAACAATGATCCTTTTTTCCCCCTGACTGCAACGCATCTTCCTTTTACACCTCTCCTTGCGTGCAATGATATGTACTCTGCCATTGAAGTATTGATGCTCAGTTCCAATTGTGTGACCTACTCAGGCCCACAGACATGTGTGGTTGTAATGCTATGCACAGACTTAGTGTCAACACATGGAAGGGATAATAGTGACATAAAATATACTATAAATACTGTTCTCTGCCATTGTGTAATCAAGACTTAGTTCCAAGTGTGTGACCTACTAATCCACTCTATATGCCGGCAAACTACGTCAACAAGATAGGAGTACTGTGGGCCTTGATTGTGGAGGCCGTGATGGTCATAGCAGGTTGCCAGGTTTGCATGCCTCGGGCTTGGAGCTTGCACTGGCACGTGGTGGGCCATCTTTGACACATGCCAGCAGGTGGGAATTTAGACATTGGTGCGCAGGGGCGGGCAGGATGAGTTCGTGGACCAGCGCAGCAGGTGCACAGGATCGCAGGCATCACTGATCACGGCGATGATGTCAGCCTCATGGCAGGCTGAGGGGCGCTGCTCTGGCAGAGATGTCGGGCATTCCAGAAGAGGACCAAGCCCAGAGCTACGTGCTCTTATTCACACCCTTATGCTGGCCTGGCTTACGCCGGGCCAGCCCACTCTGCTCACGGGGGAGGGCGGGACAAGCTACATTTCCACGATCTTCCCCCGTGGCTGAGATGACATGGTTGCGTCCACTGTCCACTACACTCCAAACACCAGCGGTGTATGTTGACATGGACATGTCCATGGTCTGCATACTGCTGTTAGGGCAGCATATCCACGCCTCACTTGGCATTGTGCACATTCTTATTCATGGGTCACTTGATCTCCTTTGCACATGCCTGGGACCCACCTCTTCCCGCAATCTGCTATTGTGCGGCTGAGGTGCCATGTCACTGATGGCTTCAGTGCATGGCTGGCCCAAGTTCCCACAGTAAGTTGTGCTGTTGTGTCTGGTGTGTATGTTGGTTGTTTGCCATGTTGTATGTGAGCTTGTGATGTGTGAATCCTCAGAATTGTGAGTTGCATGATTGTGGAGTTGAGGTGTTTGGTCTGTATATTTGGTATGTGCCAATGAGCAGTGCATTTCCGTTGGTGCCATCCTGGTATCGCTGGTTGGTGATGGACTGTCGGAAGATGCAGGGATCATAAACACTGCCTGGGTGGTTGGCGTCGACGTTGGTGGAGATTTCCCGGTGGTCTGCTATTGTCTGGACATTGATGGAATGTGTGTGCTTTCTGTTGCAGTAATTGTGTGCAGTGTTGCCAGTAGGACATGTGTGCAGTCAATTGGCCCATAACATAGGCGGGTTGCCAGCTGTGGCATAGGCACCTTGATTGGTGTCCGTATGTTCCTGCGCAGTGTGAGGGAAGTATAGATTGTGTGGTACCAAGCTGATTGTGGCATCCATGACCGTTGTGGGGGACTTGGATTGGGCTGGCTGTAAGACTCCTCTGACTCAGGCGGTTGGTGATTGTAAGGTACCAATAGCCAACAGGTGCAGCACAGCCAGCAGCTTTGTATGAGGTGGGATGTTGGTTGTCAGCTGTGTTAGTACCGTTGGCCTGTGGACAATAGTGGTAAGGATGCGGAGGATGGTTGTCCTTTTGAGCCTGTAGTGGGCAATGACACTCTCTGGTGTTGGTTCTGTGAGGTTGGTGCATTTTCTGAGGGTCACTGTCTGTGCTGCCTCGGTGTTGGTCCGGGGGGAGTTCTGGTTGGGTGGCGGTGGGTGTTGTGGCTCTGCTGGGGCTCCCATCTGCATGGTCAGTGGCTCCATGGCATCATGTGTGGCTCTGGCCTTGGCTCCCTTTTCTGGTGCAGGCTGTGGTCTGACTTTACCCCAGGTCAGAGCAGGTGTTATAGCCTGTTTTGTGGTCGTATCGCCGATCTGGCTGGTCATTGAGAATGTTGTGTAGTGGTGTTGTCATGGCTTTTGGCACAGGAACGCCTAATCTGCATCTCATTAGTGATAGCTGTGGGAGTCATCGTGGCGATGTTTTTTGCTGCTGCTATTGCAGGGGAACTGGTGCTCTGGGCTGTTAGCACCAGCTTGTGAATGGGGTGATACATTTATCGTGACTTTGGCTGCAATAAAGTGCTGTTAACTCGGCGATAACTCCTTGAGCATATGCCCCTTAGCGTGAAAGGTGGCGTGTTGTGGGTGTTGCAGTGGGCGTACCACCGCAACACCCATTGAGTTTGACACTACCACCTATTATCTAGGGCGGGGATAATAGGTGGCAGCGCCAAACCTAAGACCTAGATAAATCAGGTCTTAATGTGGCTAAATGAGGAGAAAACCTTTAATTCCCCTCATTTTTGCTTTTTCCATGTGTGCTGCATGAAGGAGCATACATGGAATAAGCAAACTGGCATTTTCGGTTTGTTAATGTGCAGGAAGGGACACCTTCCTGTGCATTAACAAACATCCGTGCTCGGAAATACCCTTGTGCTCTGGTGCAAGGGTGCCTGTTCTGGGGTTAAGTCGGGAGATTTAGCGCCGTCGATGGGGGAAATGCCAGCCTGCATCACATTCTTGTGAATAGTTTCTGAAGTGGCGGAGCGAGGCGTTCAGCCAAGGAGGCTATCGCCTCTCACCGCCACTTCTTTGTGAATATCCCCCTGAGTATTTCCGATTTACTTTTGTTTTAGCCATCTTGTGCTCTAATATTCCTTTTTAACAGAGAAGATCGTTTTTCCTGTGTAGTCATTTTGATAAAGACGCATTATACAATACATCATATAGTCTGAAATGCAAATTATGTGTTTGTTAATTTAGTGTTTTACATTTTTGCCTAGAGTTTTATATTCCTTTCTATGTGTAGTGTGTCTGCATGCCCAATATTTATTGCACACATGGAACCCCTTTACTTATTATGCATGGCCTTGCACTTTTTCAAACACGTGAACTTTTGCAGCTGTTGTAACTTTCATTTCGGAAGTCTGCTTGCAGTAATTAGGACAGAGAGTTTGGGCTAAATATTGCCTTTATATTAGTTGTTGATTTCTGTTTTATTTCTTCAGGATTTCAATGAATACATAAATGACAGTGATGTTTCCCTGGGGTTGTCCAGAAAGAGCTGTGCCAGCCTTGCGTGGTATTTAGTTTGCTTCTTTTTGGTATCTTTATATATGTTTCACCACAGAATGAGGAACCTGGGTGCATACCTATGCTCTGGCAGGGATACGTGACCCATTCAGGTGTCCTTGAAGTAGTCTAAAAATGGGCAGTTTTATTTTTGGTAGCTTTATAGCAGAATGAAAGAAAAAGGAGCTTGAATGTGAAGCAAAAGCGAAAGCAATTCTCCTTTTTATTTCAAATGCAAACTTGCGGTTGGTGTTGAATTCTACTTGTAGTTTGGAGCTTTGCATCTTGTACCACAAGGTAAATGAAAATAGCACAATTTATATATCAGAGTAGATTGTAGGTATAGTAACTGTGACTGCAGGTAATACATGTTTTATGCTGTGATATGTTAATGGAATGTATTTGTTGTAGACAGGAGCTTGTTAGCGAACAAGGGACAGACTAAGATATTTTTATTTAGATAACATTGGTGGGAAGCATGACGTCAACATCCTGTCGATTACCAGAACTGTTGATTGTGTTAGTGTTTTAAGGTTATCAGCAGTACACACAATTAAGATTCCTTGCCAGTATTCTTGTAAAATAGCATGGAGTTTTCCTTGGAGTGTGTTAAATTAAGGGTGTGGGGGATTTCAAATTCACAAAAGGTTTTGGTGCTGATTTCGCCTAATGTTATAATCTTCTCTTTCTATCAATGGTTCTTTTAACATTTTGCAAATGTATTATTTGTCCTGCCGGTTGCACAGTAGTTGGGGTGCATAATCTTTAAGGATAGTGACTGTAGAAACTGTAGCAATGGCAGCGGCAACTTTTAGGTCATACATAATTCCTCAAATTTCAATTGAGTTTCAGTTAAGGAGTATGATTATAATAATAATAATAATAATAATAATAGAGCTTATAAAGCTCCTGGTTACACTAGGAAAACAGTGTGTCCCCGCACTGTGGAAACAGAAACCATACCGACTACAATAGGCCATCAAGTAAAGAGCTGGCAGGGTCAGAGAGATGCATCGGACCTACACTATCTTGGGAAAGAGGTATGTCTTCAATTTCTGACGGAACCTCACCTCGGATGGTTCCATGCGGAGCTCAGTCGGAAGAGCATTCCACTGCTTGCTGGCTAAATATCTAAAGGAGCGGCCTCCCATCCGTGCTCTATAGATATGCGGAACCTGGAAAAGCATACTCCCAAGGGTTCTCAGCAACCGTTTTGGCTGGTACACGGTCAGTAGTTTTTTAAGATATACAGGTCCCTTTCCCTGTGCAACACGGTGTGCCATGCACATCGTTTTGAACACAATTCGTTCACGGATGGGGAGCCAGTGCAACGTGGCCAAGGCCCGTCTCCCGGATGACCTACGGGAAAGGTTCAGTGCCAACCTAGCGGCCGCGTTCTGCACACACTGAAGTCGGTGCAGACCTTTTGTGCTAAGACCGATGTACAGCAAGTTCCCATAGTCCAGGTGAGGAGTAACAAGGGTGTGGATTAACTTTTTCCTACAGGTGATGGGGAGTAAATCCAGGGTTTTATGCAGGGTTTTTAGAATGCCGTAGCATTTACCAGCAACTCCTCTCGTGTGATGTTCAAAGGAAAGAGTGACGTCCAATAGTACTCCCAGATTTTTCACTTGTTCTGCAAGGTTAGGAGTCGGCCCCAGCTCCAACGGCCACCATGCTGAGGACCATATTGATGGTGCCTTCCCTATAACTAGAAGGTCGGTTTTGTTCGCGTTCAGGCGCAGGTAGTTGTTATTCATCCAGCCTGCCAGCTCCCTTAGACAGGCGGAGAAATTAGCTGCAGCCTCTTCCGGGGGCTGAGACAGTGTCACCACCAGTTGCGTGTCATCTGCGTAGAACACGATCTCCGCCCCGTAAGCTTCCACTAACTTCGCAAGGGGTTCCATGTAAAGATTGAATAACGTGGGGCTCAAGATAGAGCCCTGTCGAACTCCTTGCTTTAGTAGGCGTACCTCCGATTTGAAAGGGGGGCAGTGGACTTGGAACCTTCTGTCTGCTAGGAACAAACACAACCACGCGTGAGCCGGCCCTGCAACCCCGGCCTCTATAAGGCAGGTCAGTAGTACAGGATGGGAGACGGTATCAAATGCCGCACTAATATCTAACAGCAACAGCGCGGCTGTCCGTCCCTTATTTACTTTCCCACGCATCAGCTCCGTGGAGAAAAGCAGAGCCGACTCAGTGGAGTGGTTAGCTCGAAAACCTGACTGTGAGGTTTGAAAAAGTTGACCCTCCTCCATATATGCGACCAGCTGAGCATTCACAATTTTTTCCACCACCTTAGCACAAAAAGGTAAGAGCGAGATAGGCCGAAAATTGTCCAGATGGGATAAGTTAAGATTAGGCTTCTTTTTAATTGGAATGACCTGAGCCACCTTCCAATCCTGTGGCACATAGCTTGCTTTGAAGGACAGCTCTACCATATGTCCTATGTGATTTATCAAAAGTTCCAGCAGATTCTAAAAGATCTTTGGTCGGGCTGCATCCATTGAGGAGCCCGATTGGATACTGCGAGCTATCCTCATCAGTTCAACTTGATCGGGGACTACAAACTGATTAAGGCACATATCAGCCCTGAGCCTCACTTCATTAGTTCTTCCTGTGGACCTCTCCTCTGATCTCATGGGGAAAGACCTGTAAATGGTCTCTACCTTATGCACAAAGTGATCAGCCAGAGCCTCACAGATCTCAGTGGAGTAGGTGTCTGGAGCTAGAGTCCGATTAAGTGACGTGAGCTCCTTGTAAATAGAGAAAAGCTCCTTAGATGCGTTCTCTGCTTGCTCAATTTTTTTACTTAAAAAATCTCTTTTTGTCCTTCTTATCAGACGGTGGTAATCATTCATACTATTCTTGTATTTCAGTTTGGCCGTATTCTCATAGTTTTTATGCCAGGTGCGCTCCAAGATTTTGCAAAAAACACAGTTGATGGACAGAATGTAGAACAATGTCATACATTCATCCCAGTACAAGGATCTTGGCCTAAATCCATCGTTTTTTGCACTCCACACTACCCTTGGTTAGACACTGGCTATATGCAAATCAGCTCTGACCCTGTGTGTCATGGGAACAGTCCAGTCCGAACTACCAAGCCATGTCTTTCCCAGACCGGAATCAAGCATCCAAGGACCGGTTTCTAGCTATCAGCCTTCAGCAGCCTGGATAGCTTGACTCCAGTGGCGTGGAGAGCATGGCACTCACGTCTGAGCATACCCAGCCCACTCGGGGTGAAAATTGCAAAAAACACAGTTGATGGACAGAATGTAGAACAATGTCATACATTCATCCCATTACAAGGATCTGGGCCTAAATCCATCGTTTTTTTGCACTCCACACCACCCTGGGTTAGACACTGGCTATATGCAAATCAGCTCTGACCCTGTGCCTCATGGGAACAGTCCAGTCCGAACTACCAAGCCATGTCTTTCCCAGACCGGAATCAAGCATCCAAGGACCGGTTTCTGGCTATCAACCTTCATCAGCCTGGATAGCTTGACTCCAGTGGCGTGGAGAGCATGGCACTCACGTCTCAGCATACCCAGCCCACTCGGGTGAAAATTGCAAAAAACACAGTTGATGGACAGAATGTAGAACAATGTTATACATTCATCCCATTACAAGGATCTGGGCCTAAATCCATCGTTTTTTTGCACTCCACACCACCCTGAGTGAGACACTGGCTATATGCATATCAGCTCTGACCCTGTGCCTCATGGGAACAGTCCAGTCCGAACTACCAAGCCATGTCTTTCCCAGACCGGAATCAAGCATCCAAGGACCAGTTTCTGGCTATCAGCCTTCATCAGCCTGGATAGCTTGACTCCAGTGGCGTGGAGTGCATGGCTTGGCAGTTCGGGCTGGACTGTTCCCATGAGGCACAGGGTCAAGGCTGATTTGCATATGGCCATGTCTGACCTGGGGTGGTGTGGAGTGCAAAAAAACGATGGATGTAGGCCCAGATCTCTGTACTGGGGTGAATGTATGACATTGTTCTGCATTCTGTCCATCACCTGTTGTTTTTGCCTTTGTTGCCCCGAGTGGGATGGGTATGCTCAGACGTGAGTCCCATGCTCTCCACACCACTGGAGTCAAGCTATCCGGGCTGATGACGGCTGATAGCCAGAAACCGGTCCTTGGATGCTTGATTCCGGTCCAGGAAAGACATGGCTTGGCAGTTCGGGCTGCACTGTTCCCATGAGGCACAGGGTCAAGGCTGATTTGCATATGGCCATGTCTGACCTGGGTTGGTGTGGAGTGCAAAAAAACGATGGATTTAGGCCTAGATCTCTGTACTGGGGTGAATGTATGACAATGTTCTGCATTCTGTCCTTCACCTGTTGTTTTTGCCTAAGATTTTGCAGGCGGACTTAGCTGCTCTTAAATCAGCAGTAAACCACTGTGCCGTCTTAGAGCACCTCGCCGGGGCCTTATTCGTCCACCGCGTGGCCCTATCTAGGGCTTTGGGCAACCTCGTATTCTTTCCATGCCTCATCCAGGTTCTCTCTTAGCGGAGGACAGTCCAGCCTCAGAGCAAGTTCTAACTCATCCTGCTTGAGTTTCCTCCATTGCCTGCGTTTGCGCGCTATCGGTCTAACTTGCGTGATACTTTTAGGCAGCCCATAAGTGTAGAAGTGAATCAAGTAATGGTCTGACCATGTCACCTGGATCAGGGGTAGAACCTCCACTTCCTCCCAATTTGCAAAAATTGGGTCAAGGAGGTGCCCAGCCTGATACGTTGGTATCCAGGATTGGAGTCTTAGCTTGAATGTCTCCAGTGAGTTAATCACCTCTTGGGCTTCCCTATTCTCTTTCTCCTCCATATGCAAATTAAGGTCCCCTAAAGTTAGTAGCTTATTATAACACAGAGCATTATGGTCCCTGATGTCTCATATGATCTTAATCACTGCACTCACAGCAGTAGCATGCCCAGAACATCCATTGGAATATTACTTATTACATTTCCAATGTGTTGTTTGTTACCTGTATTCATTTTTGAAAGATATATCTCATGTATGTTAATTATAGTTTCCTTATGCGATGTTGTAAATATCAATTCCGCAAAAAAATGGTAGATCTTAATATGTTAATATTTAAAATGTATTTAGTGGCATCATTTTAATTTTTGGGAGACTAAATATGTCAGTTAATTTTAATATTCATTTTAAATAGTTTGCTAGCTTACTAGTTATTACTTTTGGTTGAACGGTTTCTTAATTAAGTGTATACCATGTGCATAATTCATCTTTGTATTTATTGTATTTATGATTTAAACTTTTTCTGGTGATGTATCTATAGAGCAAAAAAGTATTTTTTTCCATATCAATGTCACTTAAACTTTTTTTGTTTGTTATGAGGAATATGTTAATTTTCATATCATGAAATTCATCATAATAGACATGAATTTAGGTAACTCTGGCTGTTAGATGCTTCTCTCATTCAGAATGCCTTTTCCCTCTCTCCTTAAGCAGATTCGGCATGAGTTATAATTGTCTGACGTGTGCTTTAGGTTTTGCTTTCAACTGTTGAAAGTGTGAAAATGATTAGCTAACTAATTTATTTGAATGTTTTTGATCGTGTATTCAGTTGGAAGTTGCTTTTATTTAATACATGTCAAGCTATATATTGAAATGTCCATTATTTTAGTTTTTTAAACATGTTTTCTAAATATGTTAATTCAAGGCATTTATGTAGGTGACATTTTTATTAATTCCATTATGACATTTCGTAGCTAGATAATGTCATTTAATAAGTAGTGTTGATATTTATTTCGTTCACATTTTGGTGCATTACATATACTCCACCCTTATTTGTTATCCCCCAATGTATTATCCATGCTTAGTAAAGTGGAACCCACACATGGAGACACTGAGATGCGACTGCAGAGTAGCAACCTTGCAACAAGAAGGAAGGAAGGGTGTGCATTTATCTTTTTGGTGAATTTTTCCTTAAGCTTTCCGAGCTCCTTCAGTGTGCAACTCTGGAGAAAGTTTGAAACTAACATATATATTTGTGAAGCACTTCTCTAAACAACATCACACACTACAAAGAGTGCCAAAGCTATGTTCTAAAACAAAAATGGTTATTAACACTATGGGGGTGGGGGCGTGGCTTGCGCCCGCAGAAGATGGTGGTGTCCCCTTAGCTCTCCGGGGAAGCGGAGACGGCGACGAGCCCGGTGTGACTCCTCATGCTTCAAAATGCTGCCAGACTGCGGAAGAGGCTGTGGGATGCCTTGAGGCCCCGACAGGTTCGCATTGGAAGGACTTTCGCGACTTTTGCAGGCATTTTTCTATACGTGAGTGGCGCGTAGGGCTGTGAGGCGGCGGCCGCCATTACAGGTGTCCCGCTGACGGAGCTACGTTCCAAGTGGTTTTCCTGTTTTTCAACAGCGCTGTATTTTAAGCCCTAACAATGTCGCTTTATCCTCACCTCTGCACCTTGCCTTAACTTTTTATCCCTCATGTTGCCTGCTTCTAACGCTACTACGTGCGTTGCAAGTTTGGTCACGGACAGCTGCCGCCATTTCCTGGTTTGACACTGGAACAACTTCTGTCACAGCGCGGCTCCATACATATTGCTGACGGCGCTATTAAGCTAGCATTAGTTTGTTTCCAATGCTGCTCCCTTTCACATGGGAATGCTCAGCAGGAATTATTACTCATCCTTGTCATAGTGGATTTCCTATCAAAATTCTGCAATTGATACCCACTTTTTCCGTTTTCTCTTCATATTTCAACATTTTGTGACTTTCTTTACCTCTGAATGGCGCTTTAACCATTTTTACTGCCTACCTGGTTTTCAGCTGACTGCATTTTTTTTTCTCTATTTCATACCAGGTGTATAATGGATTACTGTATTGTGTTATTGCTCTATGCTCTTAATATTACTTTCTAATTTACATTTATATGACTTAGATATGTTTTTGTGTTGACACTCTTACGCCTACATTACTTTATTGCGTATTCATGACATGGTCTCTGTTTATTGAATTATGTGCCTACTATGTCTTTGAATTCACTGACTGTACTAGCGGCACTTATACTATAATTTTGACCTATGACCTCTACTGTTATATTTAATACATGTTTATATTGCTCTCTGTACTAGATACATTACTTCAGTCATTGCTTGGTTGTAATAGCGTTTGAGTTGTTGTGAATTGTGATTCCATCGCTCCTCACCTATATTCTTTGGAACCACTCACTCCCTTTATGGGCAGGCTATCTAAAGACTTACATAAACCATCCTCCTCCTCACGCAAATTCTTAATTCACACAAGCTCTCGATACCAGTGCCTCACAATGGAGGACTCACCTGATGTATCGCCTAAAAGCTCCTCAACACCTTCGGCTTCATCAGCGTCCTCTGCTAATAAAGGCGCCATCAAAAGATAGAAAAAAGATCCTCCCTCTCCTCCCAAGCAGCCTACTTCGGTTATAATGGATATTCTACTAGATGAAATCAGGGCCCTACACCCTTTTATTGAAGAGACTAAAACTTCACTTCAAATGCTCTCTGAGAAGTGGTCAAATGTTGACGATCGTGTTACACAGTTGGAACAAAATGTTACTTCTCTTAATTCTTCAGTATCCATGGTAGACCCGCTGTGCGCACAATTTTCAGCGCTCCACAAGCAAATTGAAAATTTGGAAAACAGAAACAGGAGAAATAACCTCCGCATTTATGGTCTTCCGTAAGGATCAGAAGGCTCCGACCCCCTTGCCTTTTTCAGGTCTTTCTTGCCAAAAGTTCTTCAATTACCCGAAAGTACCAATCTCAATATACAGAGAGCGCACCGTTTAGGTCCTCCTCCTAATGCGTTATCTGCTTCTGCAACCAGAAAGCCGAGGGGTGTTATAATCTATTTCCTTGAATATACTGATTTGCTTAAGATTTTGTCAGCGGCCAGATCCATGAATCGAATTACCTGGTCAGGGAATTCTCTCTTCTTCTCACAGGACTGTGCTAAATCCACTGCTGACCGATGCAAGAAGTTTTTATCCCTTCGACCACAACTTCGTTCTTTGGGAGCACGTTTTGGACTATTTCATCCTTGCCTTTTTAAAGTGACTCTCAACAACAAAACCACAACTTATGATGACCCATTGAAGCTGAAGAGTTTCCTTTACTCCCATTCTACTGCCGAGATGGATATTGCCTCCACGTCGCATTCTAAATAATTTTTCTCTGCTGATAGTTCATGACCTTGTTGAGCTCATGGCTGTTGTTTGTAATTGTTACTTATAGGAAATGTCTCATGATGTATACTCAATTTCTTTCATTCTTGATTAAGGTTCTTATGCATTGTTATTGTCTCCTTTTATACAGATTTCCTTCCCACGTGCTATCTTCCCTCCTTATGTCCTTGGAGTCTGCTGGAATCACTTTCCCTCTCCGCTTTCCCTCCTGAGTTTTGGACCCGTCATTGTTCTATGTGGCCTCCATCCTCCCACCCCTTGTATGTTTTGGACGTTATGTAAGTTGTTTATTCTTCCCACTTTCTTATTTTATTCTGTCACCTTTTTCTTTCTTGGCCTCTTTCTTTTCTCATGATTCTTCGTTGAGAATCTGTTTGGCTTCATGTTCTTCTCTGTTCTACTTCTAATTCATAATTCTCACTGGGCACTTTCTTACCTTCCCTTTTTCTATCTTTCCTCTTCTTCATTTATTCCTCATTACTTCTCATTACATACAGTTCAAATATTGCTAAACACAGAATTTTTATTTTTTTACGTTGTTGCTTTAAATGGCTTTCAATATGCATTTACATTTTTTATATCTTACGATACTGCTTTAATCAGCTTTTTAGATATGTTTCCAATTTTCTTGTATGCCTTAAAAAGTTATATCTTGGAATGTCAGGGGTTTACACTCACCTCTTAAGAGACAGAAAGTTTTAACGCATCTCGCAAAACTTGGTGCAGATATTGCATGCATACAGGAGACACACTTGTCTGCTGAAGAATCGGTCAAACTAAATAGAGGCTGTGTGGGGGAGGTTCTCTTTTCCCCGCGTAATGGCAAGCAAAATGGAGTCCCTATTTTGTTTTGGAAATCCCTTTCAGTTAAGATAATAACACATGCTATAGACCACATTGGAAGATGGGTTCTTGTTAAATTTACAGTTGACAATGTCCCTATTTCCCTTTTGAATCTTTATGCTCCCACAACTGGTGATGCCTCCTTCTGGACTTCATTAGCCTCACACCTTACGCAACATTACGATGACAACTTCATATTAGCAGGTGACTGTAATGAGGGTTTTGACCCTTTTCTAGATAGGCACTCTTCCAGACCTTTCTTACCTCATAAATCTTTTACACAAGTTAATAACTGATATAAATGTATTGATGCGTGGCGGCTATGTAATCCTACTTTGAGAGAATATTCCTTTTATTCACCAACACATCACACCCAATCACGGTTAGACTATTTTTTCATTTCCCATCATCTTTCCCAATCACTTAAAGCTGCAGATATTGGTTCCATCCTGATCTCCGATCATGCTCCCTTTATTATACATCTGGATATACTGCAGAAACCCACCCTTACTCGTAAATGGTGCTTTAATAATTCTCTACTTTTGGACTCGGCTTTTACGACATCATTTACCTCTTTTTTTCAGGAATATTTTCTTTTTAATCAAACAGACACTGTTTCTTTTCCTGTTGTCTGGGATGCATTTAAAGCATCAGCTAGGGTTTTCATTCTTAGGTATGTAACCCGCAAGCGGAAAAAAGCACAACAAATCTCCAATTACCTGTTATCCAAAATCAAACGGCTAGAACAGTCTTACTATTCGAACAAATCTTTATCTGAACTTATTCAAACTAAATTTCAATTTAACAAAGAAACTACGAATAATGCTTCCAACGTCCTGTTAAAATCTAGTGTTAAATTCTACGGTGGCCAAAACAAGGCTGGGAAATTATTGGCTAACTATTTAAAAGTCACACAGAATAAACTCAAAATAGACTCTATTTACGGCCAAGACCGCTTATTGAAACACAATGACGATTAAATTCTAAATTAATTCCTTCACTTTTACAAATCGCTCTACTCTTCTGAAACTCTTTCCAAGATCCAACGCTCCCCTGAAGACCGTCCTGATCTTTCATCATTGGAAACTGATCTTATGCAGAAAGAACTTCTCATTGCATTGAGAACTCCTAAAAAGGACAAGGCTCCTGGACCGGACGGCTTTATGGTAGAATTCTTCACTCACTTCTCACACTTACTCATTCCTAAACTGCATACGCTTTTGTCCACCTTCTTACAATTTGGTGCCTCCTCTGGTTCTTTCTCGGATGCTCTCATCTGCCTCATTCCTAAGGAAGGTAAAGATCCGCAATTTTGCAAGAACTACCGACCCATTTCCCTGGTCAAAATTGACTACAAAATATTCTCTAAAGCTTTAGCCTTACGCTTGGAATCACTGTTACCCGATCTGTTGGGTAAGGAACAATCTGGTTTCGTTAAAGGTAGATTGCTTATGGATAATACTCTTTTTTTTATATCCTCTCCAAGACCTCACATTCGTCTCATCCTCTGGCAGCCATAGCTCTTGACGCAGGGAAAGTGTTTGACATAGTTGAATGGCCCTATCTTTTCCGTACATTAGATTGGTTCGGTTTTGGCCCAAAAATCTCTGCTTTAATTTCTATTTTGTACTCGCATCCAAGAGCAGCGGTTTCGGCGAATGGGAGCATTTCTTCATATTTCTCTCTTGGAAGAGGAGTACGACAAGAGTGTCCACTTTCTCCCTTTCTCTTTAATCTTGCCCTAGAACCATTCCTACTATGACTGCGCCAAAATGATAAATTTCATGGCTTTACTTTTCACTGAAGTCAAAATGGCAGCTTAAGCTGATGATGTTTTATTATTCTTATCTCAACCCCAATCATCTCTTCCTCCCTTTTTAGATGAGGTTAATTCTTTTGCATATGTTTCGGGTTATAAATTGAATAAAGACAAATGTGAAATTTTGCCTCTCACCAAATACACTTTTAGAACAGATTTTGCAAATTTGGGTTTTACTTGGAATTCCAAATCTATCAAATATCTAGGTCTCCACTTTACACCTTCACTTTCCGGTACAGTTGCCCGATGTATGGAAGACTGAATCTAAAAACTAACTACTCTCACTACGAAATGGCACCCCTTATATTTATCCTGGTGGTGCAGATTGGACACTATTAAAATGATGCTTTCACCTATCGTCCTATATACAATTTCCAATATTCCGTTCTCCATCCCTTTAAAGAATTTTAAGAAAATTAATTCTGTCTTGTCTGCTTTTTTATGGGATCATAGGAAATTGCAGATGTCCATCTCAAAACTAATCCGGCCAAAAACAGAGGGTGAGGTCCATTTTCCTGATTTCATCCGATATCATAGATTATTCTTATTAAACCAGGCGTCAAATGGATTTCTGAACCCTTAGCTGATCATCCTCTCTGGATTAAATTGGAACAATCATTTATTTCTCCATTTTATTTTAAGGAATATCTTTCCTTCTCTCGCAAGCCACACTCCTTGTCTACCCCTATCCTTCAGCATACATCTAAGATTCTCCCACCTCCCTCTTTGCTCTCCTTCTTTGATCATCCTATATGGCATAATACTTCTATTTTAATAAATAATTAGCCAATCTTTTGGAAATCTTGGAGACAACGTGGCCTTGTTTGGGTACACCAGCTATATAACCAAACTCAAGATCAAATTATTTCTTTTTCTCAGGCTGCAACTTCCTTTCACCTTCCATCCAGTTTTTGCTCCAAATATCTTAAGTTAATACAGACACTTCAACTAGCTCATACAAATCACATCACTCCTTCCTTGGCTCTTGCCCTGAACATACGCATATGACTGCATTATGATCCTTATTACTCCATGATGCTAGCGCTTCTAAGATTTATAAGTTCCTAAACAGCTAACCTGTTCCAAGACTCAAAACCAAGACTGAAACTGCTTGGGAAGAAGACTTAGCAGTTTCATGGCGTGTGTATTTTTGGGATAAAATCTGGCTCAAGTTACTTAAATCCTATAGAGCTGCAAACACCACTCAGACACTCTTCTATGTATACAATCGACTCCTACTGTCGCCACTCGCTCTTCAGACAAGACACCCTGACACCTCAGACAAGTGCTGGACCTGCTACTCACCCCATGCAAAATTATTTCACCTACTTTTTAATTGCAGCCTCACTCGTCAATTTTGGAATAAAGTGTGGTCTCAAATTAGGTCAATTTTTTCTTCTAACCATCCTTTTTCTATTACTCATATTTTCTTAGGTAGCATCTCTCCTATCTGGACAGCTTGTGACTTTAACATTAAAATACTAGACTTGCTATTAGCAGTAGCTTTCCAACAAATAACTACCAATTGGAAAGATTTCACCAAGTTGTCATATCAGGCGTGGTGGTACGCCATTTGCTATAACCACTGCCTAGACACAACTTTTGTTTATCCACTCCATTTAGCACCAAAACTGTATGTTATTTCTTATTGATATTGTAACTATATCTTACATGCTGTTATCTTATTTTTATCAATAAAACTTATCTTTTGAACTTAAAAAAATAACACTATGGGGACTTATTATGACTTTTAGCTTGCAGGAGCAGACTGGCACACCAGTGCCCGGTTCCCGCACCTCCAAAGTGATAATTAGACTGCCCACCAAATTCCAACTGGAATCTAGGTTGGTCAATCCTGCGGCGGCTTGCCCACTGAAGTTGACTATACTGCTGCCAGCAGACAGAGAGAATCACAGTGTGTAGTAGATTGACAATAATCCATTTTAGATTTCTACATAGGATGTATTACACACCGACAAAAATGTACAGATTTATATTGAGGGAAAACAACACATGCGACCGATGTGAATAGGAAAAAGTGCATTTTCTACACCTAGCGTGGTCATGCACGACTATTGCTGCATACTGATAGGAGGTAGGGACGGCGCTGAATGAAATTGCAGGCACACCAATTGTACTAACCACTGTGCTAGGGCTGTTTGGGTATATGATCTAAATAGAAGGACAGATTAAGCGATTAGTGGCATTGGGATTGCTGGTAAAATTTGGTACATACCGATTCGGTATTTACCGATTCGGTATTCCCCATTCATTCCTATGGGCCTATATGTACCCAGATTCATAGAGCTCTCGCGGGCTACAGCCTACTGCCTTATCTAGCTGGAGAGTGTCGCCTTCCCAAAAAGTGACTAGGGCTGAGTGTTGACATTTTCAAGGCAACTTTGCCCAGCAGTTCCCCCACTATGGCGCTCCCTCCTCGAACACTGACTGCAGCCTTGGCCCAGTGAACTTTACCTTCTCAAAGCATTTTTCTCAGAATTTCTTCTAAGTCCAAAGGAACGTGATGATGTAGCCTATTCCACTCTTTGTATCTGATCTATGCTACATGGCAGTTGGCTATTTTCTTTATTTTGACCCAGTATCGCACATATAGAAATGCATGGTGGGTCCTAGATTTTACCTTAAACTTTAAAAATTCATAACGTCTGTTCTACTGGTAGGAGTTTTGTCATTTTGGGGGTCAAATAATTTATGAAAAAAACTACACAATTTTTTTAACTTAATGTGGGATTTTTCTTGTGTTGTGGTTTCACTTTGTTACTGTTCGGGTGTTGTATAAATACTTTATACATTGCCACTGAGGTAAGCCTGACACCTTTGTGCCAAACTATCAGAGGGGTAAGCACAGTCTAATTTTCTGAATTTTGTGAGGAATCAATGACACATTATTGAAACAAAAAATATCTTGATACAGAACAATTGTGTAAAAAATATCATTCACAAAAATATTGCTTATCTATACTTATAATGGTTAGTACAAAAATATTGAAAAAAATCCTTTTACAGTCATATTGAAAATATTTATACAATAATATTATTTTTTCATATCAATACATATAGTTAAAAACAGTAAATATTAAACAATTTTCCATTACTATAATGTAAATTACTATTTAAATATATATATATATATATATATATATATATATATATATATATATATATATATATATATATATATTACCTACTGGCGGTCGCCAGTAGGTATATATAGTTAGGATTTTTTCTCTATGGGATTTTTGAAAATTCTATGTCTAATAACTTTGGCGTTTGTGGACGGAATTGGCTGAAATTTTCAGGAAAATGGCACATTTTGTTTCTGAGCAGCCCTTGAAAATTTGGGGGGGGGTTCGTCAAGGGGGGGCTGAGAAAAAAGGGGGGTCCCAAAACGTGTTTTTAACATTGAGTTTTCCATAGGGCGGTTGGCCTCACTTTTAGCCCGAACGGCTGAATGGATTTGCACGAAACTTGGCAAAATTGTAGGGACTGGTAGCCCGATGTGCCTTTTGTAGGTCTCAATATATGTGCTACAGTGGATTTTGAGAAATTAACGTTTAAAAAAAGATATATATCTGTAACAGCGGACCGGGCAGCGCTCCAGGACGCGTACTTTTCGCGCAACGGAGCTTTGTGAAGCGAAGCTGATTGGTTCTCCGGCGTCTGTCAACATTCCAAACAGTCCGTAGCGGCCGCCATCTTGTCTCTCGGTAGGATCGAGAGACAAGAGGAGGCCAAAGCGAAGGGGCAAATGACCATAAGGGGGAATAGTAGATCCTCGCTGACCCCCTAGGTTTGATGTGGAGGTTTTAAAAGGGCCCCGCGGGGCAAAAAAAAAAAATTATAATAATAATCGAACGGCTGAATGGATTTGCACGAAACTTGGCAAAATTGTAGGGACTGGTAGCCCGATGTGCCTTTGCTAGGTCTCAATATGTGTGCTTCAGTGGATTTTGAGAAATTAACGTTCAAAAAAAGATATATATCTGTAACAGCGCACCGCTTCGCGTACTTTTCGCGTTACGGAGCTTTGCGAAGCGAAGCTGATTGGCTCTCCGGTGTCTGTAAACATTCCAAACAGTCCGTAGCGGCCGCCATCTTGTCTCTCGGTAGGATCGAGAGACAAGAGGAGGCCAAAGCGAAGGGGCAAATGACCATAAGGGGGCATAGTAGATCCTCGCTGACCCCCTAGGTTTGATGTGGAGGTTTTAAAAGGGCCCCGCGGGGCAAAAAAATATAATAATAATAATAATCGAACGGCTGAATGGATTTGCACGAAACTTGGTAAAATATTAGGGACTGGTAGCCCGATGTGCCTTTGCTAGGTCTCAATATATGTGCTTCAGTGCATTTTGAGAAATTAACGTTCAAAAACAAGATATATATCTGTAACAGCGCTCCGCTTCGCGGAGATAAAATTATATCTGTATTACCTAGCTGTTGCTAACACCAGTTAGCGACGGCTAGTAGGAGATAGCGACCATCTTGGGCCCCACTTTGCATGTGAGTGATATTTATCACTAATGACATGCAAAGTGGGCATGCCAAGATGTTAGCGACTGGAAACAGTCGCTAACATCGCTATCTCCTATTATCAACTTTTGGAAATATTCGAGATAAGCGCGAATATCTCCAAAAAGTAACAGCTGCCCTGAGCAGTTCTTAGCCATGTTATCCAATGGGAGGTGGATAACATGGCTAAGAGCATTAGCTCGGTAATGCATGAATATCGCTGAGTTTTCAGCGATATTAATGCATTGCGGTCGTTTTTTATCGTATTTGCGATAAACCTTGATAATAGCAAGGTTTATCTGCGATAATTTCTGACGGTAAAAAAATCTTTGCAATGCATCGTTAGGGATAAATATCGCTTAACTTTGGTAATATGCCCCAACGTCTGTTAACGTTCGATTCGAAGGAAATCAGGAAGTGTTGAAAAACATTGTCTGCGCCATCTTGTCTTTTTTCAAATGCCACACTTTTGTCGTGCACGGCAGCCATTTTAGATGCCTTGACCAGACCCACTCTGTGCACGCTGTCGATCCTTAGCATGGCTCCCCACCCTCGCAAGCATCTCACCCAGGCAGTGGTCACCCCCGCTCTCTGTCTTATGCATGGGTAATAAACCTCCCCCCATCTGCGCTGCTCTTCCCTGAGAATCACACCCTGTGCCCGCCCGACACCTCCCTTTCGCCCTATTCACTACCGCACCCTCTGACACTCCTTTTCCTCTGTGTCCGATTGTCCAGGCTGGTCCTAGGGTATCAGCTAGCCCTGCAGATGTAGTTTATGGCCACAGCTGTAAAGAATCACCCCTCTTCAAAGGAGTTATAGTAGATCAAGGCCCACACTCGATGAGATCCGTCACAGCAGAAGCGTTGCTATTATCTGAAAACCATCCTGTATTGTGATTGGGGAGGGGACCGAGCGTGAAGCGGAAGATTCTAGGGATGACTCTTTGTACATCAAAGTTTTTACAATTATGTGTCACATTAAAAATATATAGCACTCCGACAAAGTAGTAAGATTATAAAACTTTAATAATTTATAAATATATACAAGAAAACAAAAATAGTAATAACATATAAACATTTTTAGGGAAAAACAACGAAGTAGCGGTCGGCTGTGCGAATAGTCCCAACGCAGCACAACGTCCAGATTTCCGGCGTGGGGCGTCGCGGGGGGTGGGTCATCAGTAGCAAACTGTTGTGCGAATAGTTCCAAGGCAGCAGAACGCGCCGAAATCTAGATGACACGAAAGTGATGTCTAGTAAGTTGCCACCCAGCAAATAACGGCGTGGGGCATCGCGGGGGGTGGGTCATCAGTAGCAAACGGTTGTGCGAATAGTTCCAAGGCAGCAGAACGATGGCACCAAGGTGATGTCCAGTAAGTTGCCGCACTGGTTTTGGTATCCTACAATGCTGCTCCGAATAACGGCGTGGGGCGCCCCGGGGGAGGCGGCCTGAACGGGCCTCTCCAGGTGGAGTGTCATCTGTTGTAGTGGGGTGCCCCTTTACCGTTTCAGTTGCCATTCCGTCCGTTTTTGGTCCACTGTGTCAAAAGCCGCAATTCAGCTGAGTTGCGCCCACTCTTGCGGTGCAGCGATAGGCGGCTGTCACAGGACTCTCAAAATGGCGGCAGGCTCTTTCCTTTTTGGGCCTGGTCCACTGAAATGGCCCTGGGACACCTTGGAAATCGGACGCTTGTCTGCTAGGTCTTGGACCCCATTCTCGAAAGCGTCCCCTCCGCCTTGAGAATTCATCAAAAGTTTTGGGGGCCCCGACTCCTGCAGGCTTCTGGTGGGGAGCGGCTGCCATGATTGCTCGCGGAATGACCACGACGGAGCTACGAGATGGTGGTGCTCTCATGCTGACGCCAGCTTCAGTCTGAAACATCCAGAAACAAGGTGGGGCTTTCATCGTTTGGGAAAAAAAAAGTTTTCATCCAATGAAAAGTGTTGTTTTTAGGTCATATGATCAAGCCTTCCATCATTAGGAAACCAAAAGTAAAATGAACCAATGAAAAGTTTTATAAACAAGTCACATGACCTGTTATGCGGCATAGGGTATAAAATGCGGAGAAAATAAGTTGGCACGTGAGGCGGCGTCAGTAGCGGACCGATGTGCGAATAGGCCGAAGGCAATACAACGCGCCAAGATCCGGGTGGCACCGAGGTGGTGTCCAGCAAGTTGCAGCACTGGTGTGGCCATCCTACAATGCTGAAAGTCGGCGTGGGGCGCCCCGTTGGCCTGTGAGTTTGCGTCAGTAGCGGACCGATGTGCGAATAGGCCGAAGGCAGCACAACGCGCCAAGATCCGGATGGCACCGAGGTGGTGTCTAGTAAGTTGCCGCACTGGTGTGGCCATCCTACAATGCTGAAAGTCGGCGTGGGGCGCCCCGTTGGCCTGTGAGATGGCGTCAGTAGCGGACCGATGTGTGAATGGGGCCGAAGGCAGTGCAACAATATTTTCGGAATAGAAGACACCACTAGGCGCTGAGATGCCAAGATCCGGATGGCACCGAGGTGGTGTGTAGCAAGTTGCCGCACTGGTGTGGCCATCCTACAATGCTGAAAGTCGGCGTGGGGCGCCCCGTTGGCCTGTGAGTTTGCGTCAGTAGCGGACCGATGTGCGAATGGGGCCAAAGGCAGCGCAACAATAGTTTCTGACTGACACCACAAGGCGCTGAGATGCCAAGATCCGGATGGCACCGAGGTGGTGTCATAGTTGAGAGTTCTGAGCAGCGGTTGTAACACTGTCTGAAGCTTATTTGCAGCTGCTGCAGCTTCACTACGCGTCAAGATCCGGATGGCACCGAGGTGGTGTCTAGTAAGGTGTACTGGTGTGGCCATCCTACAATGCTGAAAGTCGACGTGGGGCGCCCCGTTGGCCTGTGAGTTTGCGTCAGTAGCGGACCGATGTGCGAATAGGCCGAAGGCAGCACAACGCGCCAAGATCCGGATGGCACCGAGGTGGTGTCTAGTAAGTTGTCGCACTTCTGTGGCCATCCTACAATGTTGAAAGTCGGCGTGGGGCGCCCCGTTGGCCTGTGAGATGGCGTCA
The DNA here is from genome assembly GCF_964261635.1 of Lissotriton helveticus. Lineage (NCBI taxonomy): Eukaryota > Metazoa > Chordata > Amphibia > Caudata > Salamandridae > Lissotriton > Lissotriton helveticus. The sequence goes on along the minus strand of NC_136061.1, from coordinate 513,009,259 downwards.
GTAGCGGACCGATGTGCGAATGGGGCCAAAGGCAGCGCAACAATATTTTCTGATTTGAAGACACCACAAGGCGCTGAGATGCCAAGATCCGGATGGCACCGAGGTGGTGTCTAGCAAGTTGTGGCACTGGTGTGGCCATCGTACAATGGTAAAAGTCGGCGTGGGGCGCCCTGTTGGCCTGTGAGATGGTGTCAGTAGCGGACTGATGTGCGAATGGGGCCAAAGGCAGCGCAACAATATTTTCTGACTGACACCACAAGGCGCTGAGATGCCAAGATCCGGATGGCACCGAGGTGATGTCTAAGTTGCGGACTGATGTGCGAATGGGGCCAAAGGCAGCGTAACAATATTTTTTGTATGGAAGATACCACTAGGCGTTGAGATGCCAAGATTCGGATGGCACCGAGGTGATGTCTAGCAAGTTGCTGTACTGGTGTGGTCATCCTACAATGCTGAAACTCGGCGTGGGTCGCCCCATTAGCCTGTGAGATGGCGTCAGTAGCGGACCGATGTGCGAATAGGCCGAAGGCAGCACAACGCGCCAAGATCCGGATGTCACCGTGGTGGTTTCATAGTTGAGAGGCACTTCATCTGCAGTGGGGCGTCGAGATCCGGATGGCACCGAGGTGATGTCTAGCAAGTTGCTGTACTGGTGTGGTCATTTTACAATGCTGAAAGTCGGCGTGGGGCGCCCCATTAGCCTGTGAGATGGCGTCAGTAGCGGACTGATGTGCGAATGGGGCCAAAGGCAGCGCAACAATATTTTCTGAAGAGAAGACACCAAAAGGCGCTGACATTCCAAGATCCGGATGGCACCGAGGTGGTGTCTAGCAAGCTATGCAGTTGAGTTGTGTGCGCACTTGCGGCGAATAGGTCGAAGGCAGCATAACAATGTTTTCTGAATAGAAGACACCACAAGGCGTTGAGATTCGGTTACCACCGAGGTGATGTCTAGCAAGTTGCCGCACTGGTGTGGCCATCCTACAATACTGCTCCGAATAACGGCGTGGGGTGCCCGAAGGGGGGGGGAGCCGGCGTGAATGGGCCTTCCTAGGTGGAGGCTCGTCTGCTGTAGTGGGGCGCCCCTTTACCGTTTCAGTTGCCATTCAGCTGAGTTTCGGCTGCTCTTGATGCTACAGCGACAGGCGGCTGCAAGAGGACTCTCAAAATGGCGGCCTGTTCTTTGGATTTGGGCCTGGTCCACTAAAATGGCCCTGGGACACCTTAGAACTCGGACGCTCGATTTTTTTTTCCTTTCCTGTACATGCAAAAAAAGGTAAATGCCCGGTACGTTACACGCTTCATCTGCCACGATGAACTCTCCAGAGGAACCGAAAAAAAATATAGTTGTGGTAACATACCATGCATCGTCATATGGAGAGGTGGCACCAATTAATTATAGTGCTGCATAAAAGAGAGATTTTGAGGAGAACCCCTGACCTGCTAGTACATTCATCAAAGAAGTGGCACTGAGAGCTTCAGAGGCAAGGGAAACTGTCCCAAATATTTAGAAGAACTTTGGAAAGATTAAAATGACATGTTTAGATTGTGGCAAATTAATTTCATGTGGACAGATGAGTGTTACTCTAATAAATACAGCATATGAACATGATCATAGTCGATGGTTGGTAGAGACATTTTGACTATATCCTGGACCTGCCCGTCCTCGCCCAAAATGGCGCCGGAATAAATGGGACTCGTAACTCATTGTTGTGTACTGGTTGCAGAACCTTGAAATCACGAGATACGTATGCAGTTTTGAAGCACATGGCGGGCGGGGACGAGAATTGATTGAATATTTCGACATCCCTATTGATATTAAGTTCTGATGTGTTATTGATTACTGTACTGTTGAAAGTTCGAATTAACGTCACCCATGGTACTTGCCCGCAAATGTATATCTAGATAATTTTATTGTAACTGGCCCTGTCGTATTTTAATTATAAAATGTACGTCCACCGATTCCGTAACTGTTAGACACCTTAGTTCTTGCAACCTAATGGCCCGCCCGTTACGTTCCTCTACAGTGTAAATGTCTATTCATCATATACGATTACAGTTTGCTCCGTGGCAGGCCCACGTGGTTATAGGCTCGTATTTGTATAATGAAATTTTCACAATAAAGGTTTTTAAAAGAAAACATGGTAGTAGTATATACATTGGTAAAGTTTTTAATAATAGTGACTGTTTTAGAATCATTAAAAGGCAAGTGAAATAAAGCAGACCAATTACATGAAGGGTAAAAGGTATAATACGAAGGAACGCAGTAAAGATAAATGGTCAAGGGCTGTTGTGTTTTCTATTCCTGCAACATAAAGTGATCGATAAGAATCTCATATTCAGGCGTATCGGCGACTAAGACAGCAGGTCGACCCTCTTTTGCTCAACGGCTCCGTCATGGGACGAAGAAACGCTCTTTTTCTCGAAAAAAGAATATATTTTACTTGCAGGACAGTTGTAAAATTTCCGGGAAAGTACATTAGCCTGGAACATTATAACATATATTTAAGAAAAAATAATGTTCGGAAGTAATGAAAAGCGTAATTTTTAGGTCATATGACCAAGCCTTTCATCATTACAATAAGAAAAGTAAAATGAACCAATGAAAAGTTTTATTAACAAGTCACATGACTTGTTATGCTTACGTTACGCGCTGCGCGCCCCGGATGACTTCCGGATGCGCTAACACGGCGCGTCATTTGACGCATTACGCGACAACGCAGGTCCAGAATATAGTCAAAATGTCTCCACCAACCAGCGGTCGGAACACAACCCCTTTCAGCAGGCTAAATAGTTCTGTTAAATGACAACAGAAGGGACAGGCAACAAGAACCATCAGTCAAAGAGGGGAGGGCTAGTTCTTCTCTACCGGGTTACATTGGGGCGCTACCGGAACTGATCGAATTGGTAGTCTACAGTGTTTCTGGATGTTTCAGACTGAAGCTGGGGTTAGCATGAGAGCAGCACTATTTCGTAGCTCCGTCGTGGCCATTCCGTAACCAATCATGGCAGCCGCTCTTTATCGTTATTTTGGGCGGGGTGGGTGGCGGAGCCGAGCTGTTTTGCAGCCATCATTGTGTGGAGTTCATTTCATCTCACTAGTTTTGTATTTGTCATGAGGGGTTGTTCCTAATGTTTCTATTTTAGCGAGGTCAAAAAGAGATCCCATTAGTGGCCTACTGATTTTGCTCGATTCCTTTTCTTTTTTTTTACACAATTTTTCGTTATCTGCAAAGACTAAACAGAGTATTGCGACTCTGTGTTTGTTTGTAAATAGAGAATGAACCAAAGAGAACTAATTCTAAAACAGTAAATACTTGGATAACAATCAATCAAATGGAGAGAGAAGCAGGCACGACGGATTACAACGGGGGCAAAGGCCTGCGTTAACTACCTTTCACTATCTGCAAAGAGAGAGTACTCCTAATAGAAATGAGGGGGGGGGGGCACCATTCAAAGCAGATCAGTGTGCATAAACACGAAAATGTTTTCACTTACCACGTACTTGACATTCGACAGCTTATGATATTTGCTATTAAAAAACCATTGAAATTCACTGAAAAAACCATAGGTTATAGACCATATATAGTTAGGAATTAGCATTTACAAAACCTTGAAAATTCACTGAAAAAACCATAGGTTACAGACCATATATAGTTAGGAATTAGCATTTAAAAAACCTTATTTTACTCACACAAAACCATTGAAATTCCATATATAGTTAGTTGCACTAACTATATATCGCGCACCCGCAATCCACTGCTGATCATGTCACATATTACATCATTCATGACATGGTCAGTGACATCACTGATGACATCACTGATGACATCTCAAATGACATCACTGATGACATCACTGATGACATCTCAAATGACATCACTGATGACATCTCATTTGACATTACTGATCACATCACTGATGACATCATTCATGTGATAATACGATGAACCTCTTCAGACTCTAATATAACCTTAGATACACTCAGTGTAAACAGACACTCATAGACTGTCACTCATCCATGGAGTTACTCAGACACTTAGTCAGTCATGCAAAGAATCAATCACACCTCCATTTCCTCAACTATACAGTTATACACACCTTACTTATTCAAACATATACTAAAACATATTTACTCACTTATACAATCCTGGATACAAGTTCACAATGATCCATACAGCCACTCACACATTCACTGGCTCTTATGCACAGTTATTTATATATGTCAACTCTCACATGTACTGTGTTTTACATATGTACTTACTTTGACATGTAGCACTGAGATATCCATTCACTCACCAATACACTCATGCACACAGTCAACCGCCCATACAGCTGTTTCCACATGCACTTTTGAACCCATACATCTAGTCAATCAACTGCTCACACATCTATGCAGAGAGTCATACACCTCCCAGCCACCCAGACACACACTCAGTCTCCCATACAAATGATTGGGCAACCAATAAATAACCCATACAGTTAATCATATAGCTAATGATCAACACATGCAGCAGTTTACAGAACAACAGACATAATGATGCACAAATTAAGACAGTTTAGTCACTAACCCATGCACTCAGTGAGACACATTTAATCAGTCACTCATACAGTCAGCCATGCCCCTACTAAATCCTTCATCAAGACACTTATACATCCACTCATTCTTCAATATGTAAGACATATTTTAACTTTACAGAATTATACAGTCACTGTATGTAGTCATCAGTGATGTCATCAGTGATGTCATTTGAGATGTCATCAGTGATGTCATCAGTGATGTCACTGACCATGTCATGAATGATGTAATATGTGACATGATCAGCAGTGGATTGCGGGTGCGCGATATATAGTTAGTGCAACTAACTATATATGGAATTTCAATGGTTTTGTGTGAGTAAAATAAGGTTTTTTAAATGCTAATTCCTAACTATATGATTACATCATTCATGACATGGTCAGTGACATCACTGATGACATCACTGATGACATCTCAAATAACATCACTGATGACATCACTGATAACAACATCCAGTGATTTTATGTTTCTGTAAAGTTTAAATATGTCTTACATATTGAAGAATGAGTGGATGTATAAGTGTCTGGACGAAGGATTTAGTAGGTGCATGACTGACTGTATGAGTGAGTGATTAAATGTGTCTCACTGAGTGCATGGGTTAGTGACTAAACTGTCTTAATTTGTGCATCATTATGTCTGTTGTTCTGTAAACTGCTGCATGTGTTGATCAGTAGCTATATGAGTAACTATATGGGTTATTGATTGATTGTCCAAGTATTTGTATGGGAGACTGAGTGTGTGTGTGGCTGGCTGGGAGGTGTGTGACTCTGTGCAGATCAATGTGTACTTATATCAATGATTGTATAACAAGGTAAGTATGTGTTAGTATATGTTTGAAAATGTAAGGTGCTCTATGTTTAACTGTATAGACAAGAAAATGGAAGTGTGATTGATTCTTTACAGGACTGACTAGGTGTGTGAGTAACTCCATGGATGAGTGGCAGAGTGTGAGTGTCTGTATAGGTGTATGAGTGCATATGATAGTGTTGTAAAGATGAGTGATTGTATGTATGAATGATTGTATGGGTGAATGAGTGAATGTGTGTGTAGACGTAGGAATCAGTGAGTACATATGTAGTAACTAGTATTGGTGTGTCAATGGTTTCAAAAATTATACTCTGTATTTACCACTGGGTGAAACAGAGGTTATATTAAAATGTGAGGAGATGCATTGTATTGTCACATGAATGATATCATCAGTGATGTGGTCATTGATGTCAAATGAGATGTCATCAGTGATGTCATCAGTGATGTCATTTGAGATGTCATCAGTGATGTCATCAGTGATGTCACTGACCATGTCATGAATGATGTAATATGTGACATCATCAGCAGTGGATTGCGGGTGCGCGATATATAGTTAGTGCAACTAACTATATATGGAATTTCAATGGTTTTGTGTGAGTAAAATAAGGTTTTTTAAATGCTAATTCCTAACTATATATGGTCTATAACCTATGGTTTTTTCAGTGAATTTTCAAGGTTTTGTAAATGCTAATTCCTAACTATATATGGTCTATAACCTATGGTTTTTTCAGTGAATTTCAATGGTTTTTTAATAGCAAATATCATAAGCTGTCGAATGTCAAGTACGTGGTAAGTGAAAACATTTTCGTGTTTATGCACACTCATCTGCTTTGAATGGTGCCCCCCCCCTCATTTCTATTAGGAGTACTCTCTCTTTGCACATAGTGAAGGGAAGTTAACGCAGGCCTTTGCCCCCGTTGTAATACGTCGTGCCTGCTTCTCTCTCCATTTGATTGATTGTTATCCAAGTATTTACTGTTTTAGAATTGGTTCTCTTTGGTTCATTCTCTATTTACAAACAAACACAGAGTCGCAATACTCTGTTTAGTCTTTGCAGATAACGAAAAATCGTGTAAAAAAAAAAGAAAAGGAATCGAGCAAAATCAGTAGGCCACTAATGGGATCTCTTTTTGACCTCGCTAAAATAGAAACATTAGGAACAACCCCTCATGACAAATATAAAACTAGTGAAATGAACTGAACTCCACACAATGATGGCTGCAAAACAGCTCGGCTCCGCCACCCACCCCGCCCAAAATAACGATAAAGAGCGGCTGCCATGATTGGTTGCGGAATGGCCACGACGGAGCTACGAAATGGTACTGCTCTCATGCTAACCCCAGCTTCAGTCTGAAACATCCAGAAACACTGTAGACTACCAATTCGATCAGTTCCGGTAGCGCCCCAATGTAACCCGGTAGAGAAGAACTAGCCCTCCCCTCTTTGACTGATGGTTCTTGTTGCCTGTCCCTTCTGTTGTCATTTAACAGAACTATTTAGCCTGCTGAAAGGGGTTGTGTTCCGACCGCTGGTTGGTGGAGACATTTTGACTATATTCTGGACCTGCGTTGTCACGTAATGCGTCATATGACGCGCCGCGTTAGCGCATCCGGAAGTCATCCGGGGCGCGCAGCGCGTAACGTAAGCATAACAAGTCATGTGACTTGTTAATAAAACTTTTTATTGGTTCATTTTACTTTTCTTATTCTAATGATGAAAGGCTTGGTCATATGACCTAAAAATTTACGCTTTTTATTACTTCCGAACATTATTTTTTCTTAAATATATGTTATAATGTTCCAGGCTAATGTACTTTCCCGGAAAATTTACAACTGTCCTGCAAGTAAAATATATTCTTTTTTCGAGAAAAAGAGCGTTTCTTCGTCCCATGACGGAGCCGTTGAGCAAAAGAGGGTCGACCTGCTGTCTTAGTCGCCGATACGCCTGAATATGAGATTCTTATCGATCACTTTATGTTGCAGGAATAGAAAACACAACAGCCCTTGACCATTTATCTTTACTGCGTTCCTTCGTATTACACCTTTTACCCTTCATGTAATTGGTCTGCTTTATTTCACTTGCCTTTTAATGATTCTAAAACAGTGACTATTATTAAAAACTTTACCAATGTATATACTACTACCATGTTTTCTTTTAAAAACCTTTATTGAGAAAATTTCATTATACAAATACGAGCCTATAACCACGTGGGCCGGCCACGGAGCAAACTGTAATCGTATATGATGAGTAGACATTTACACTGTAGAGGAACGTAACGGGCGGGCCATTAGGTTGCAAGAACTAAGGTGTCTAACAGTTACGGAATCGGTGGACGTACATTTTATAATTAAAATACGACAGGGCCAGTTACAATAAAATTATCTAGATATATATTTGCGGGCAAGTACCATGGGTGAAGTTAATTCGAACTTTCAATAGTACAGTAATCAATAACACATCAGAACTTAATATCAATAGGGATGTCGAAATATTCAATCAATTCTCGTCCCCGCCCGCCATGTGCTTCAAAACTGCATACGTATCTCGTGATTTCAAGGTTCTGCAACCAGTACACAACAAGGAGTTACGAGTCCCATTTATTCTGGCGCCATTTTGGGCGAGGACGGGCAGGTCCAGGATATAGTCAAAATGTCTGTACCAACCATCGACTATGATGATGTTCATATGCTGTATTTATTAGAGTAACACTCATCTGTCCACATGAAATTAATTTGCCACAATCTAAACATGTCATTTTAATCTTTCCAAAGTTCTTCTAAATATTTGGGACCGTTTCCCTTGCCTCTGATGCTGTCAGTGCCACTTCTTTGATGAATGTACTAGCAGGTCAGGGGTTCTCCTCCAAATCTCTCTTTTATGCAGCACTATAATTAATTGGTGCCACCTCTCCATATGACGATGCATGGTATAGTTACCATAACTATATTTTTTTTCGGTTCCTCTGGAGAGTTCATCGTGGCAGATGAAGCGTGTAACGTACCGGGCATTTACCTTTTTTTGCATGTACAGGAAAGGAAAAAAAAATCGAGCGTCCGAGTTCTAAGGTGTCCCAGGGCCATTTTAGTGGACCAGGCCCAAATCCAAAGAACAGGCCGCCATTTTGAGAGTCCTGTTGCAGCCGCCTGTCGCTGTAGCATCAAGAGCAGCCGAAACTCAGCTGAATGGCAACTGAAACGGTAAAGGGGCGCCCCACTACAGCAGACGAGCCTCCACCTAGGAAGGCCCGTTCACGCCGCCTCCCCCCCCCCTTCGGGCACCCCACGCCGTTATTCGGAGCAGTATTGTAGGATGGCCACACCAGTGCGGCAACTTGCTAGACATCACCTCGGTGGTAACCGAATCTCAACGCCTTGTGGTGGCTTCTATTCAGAAAACATTGTTATGCTGCCATCGACCTATTCGCCGCAAGTGCGCACGCAACTCAGCTGCATAGCTTGCTAGACACCACCTCGGTGCCATCCGGATCTTCGAATCTCAGCGCCTTTTGGTGTCTTCTCTTCAGAAAATATTGTTGCGCTGCCTTTGGCCCCATTCGCACATCGGTCCGCTACTGACGCCATCTCACAGGCTAATGGGGCGCCCCACGCCGAGTTTCAGCATTGTAGGATGACCACACCAGTACAGCAACTTGCTAGACATCACCTCGGTGCCATCCGGATCTCGGCGCCCCACTGCAGATGAAGTGCCTCTCAACTATGAAACCACCACGGTGACATCCGGATCTTGGCGCGTTGTGTTGCCTTCGGCCTATTCGCACATCGGTCCGCTACTGACGCCATCTCACAGGCTAATGGGGCGCCCCACGCCGAGTTTCAGCATTGTAGGATGACCACACCAGTACAGCAACTTGCTAGACATCACCTTGGTGCCATCCGGATCTCGGCGCCCCACTGCAGATGAAGTGCCTCCCAACTATGAAACCACCACGGTGACATCCGGATCTTGGCGCGTTGTGCTGCCTTCGACCTATTCGCACATCGGTCCGCTACTGACGCCATCTCACAGACTAATGGGGCGCCCCACGCCGAGTTTCAGCATTGTAGGATGACCACACCAGTGCACCTTACTAGACACCACCTCGGTGCCATCCGGATCTTGGCATCTCAGCGCCTTGTGGTGTCTTCTATTCAGAAAATATTCTTGCGCTACCTTTGCCCCATTCACACATCGGTCCGCTACTGACGCCATCTCACAGGCTAATAGGGCGCCCCACGCCGAGTTTCAGCATTGTAGGATGACCACACCAGTACAGCAACTTGCTAGACATCACCTCGGTGCCATCCGGATCTCGGCGCCCCACTGCAGATGAAGTGCCTCTCAACTATGAAACCACCACGGTGACATCCGGATCTTGGCGCCTTGTGCTGGTTCCGGCCTATTCACACATCGGTCCGCTACTGACGCCATCTCACAGGCTAATGGGGCGCCCCACGCCGAGTTTCAGCATTGTAGGATGACCACACCATTACAGCAACTTGCTAGACATCACCTCGGTGCCATCCGGATCTTGGCATCTCAACGCCTAGTGGTATCTTCCATACAGAAAATATTGTTGCGCTGCCTTTGGCCCCATTCGCACATCGGTCCGCAACTGACACCATCTCACAGGCCAACAGGGCGCCCCACGCCGACTTTTACCATTGTAGGATGGCCACACCAGTGCCACAACTTGCTAGACACCACCTCGGTGCCATCCGGATCTTGGCATCTCAGCGCCTTGTGGTGTCTTCTATTCCGAAAATATTGTTGCGCTGCCTTTGGCCCCATTCGCACATCGGTCCGCTACTGCCGCCATCTCACAGGCCAACGGGGCGCCCCACGCCGACTTTCAACATTGTAGGATGGCCACACCAGTGCGGCAACTTACTAGACACCACCTCGGTGCCATCCGGATCTTGGCGCGTTGTGCTGCCTTCGGCCTATTCGCACATCGGTCCGCTACTGACGCAAACTCACAGGCCAACGGGGCGCCCCACGCCGACTTTCAGCATTGTAGGATGGCCACACCAGTGCTGCAACTTGCTGGACACCACCTCGGTGCCATCCGGATCTTGGCGCGTTGTATTGCCTTCGGCCTATTCGCACATCGGTCCGCTACTGACGCCGCCTCACGTGCCAACGTATTTTCTCCGCATTTTATACCCTATGCCGCATAACAGGTCATGTGACTTGTTTATAAAACTTTTCATTGGTTCATTTTACTTTTGGTTTCCTAATGATGGAAGGCTTGATCATATGACCTAAAAACAACACTTTTCATTGGATGAAAACTTTTTTTTTTCCCAAACGATGAAAGCCCCACCTTGTTTCTGGATGTTTCAGACTGAAGCTGGCGTCAGCATGAGAGCACCACCATCTTGTAGCTCCGTCGTGGTCATTCCGCGAGCAATCATGGCAACCGCTCCCCACCAGAAGCCTACAGGAGTCGGGGGCCCCCAAAACTTTTGATGAATCCTCAAGGCGGAGGGGACGCTTTCGAGAATGGGGTCCAAGACCTAGCAGACAAGCGTCCGATTTCCAAGGTGTCCCAGGGCCATTTCAGTGGACCAGGCCCAAAAAGGAAACAGCCTGCCGCCATTTTGAGAGTCCTGTGACAGCCGCCTATCGCTGCACCGCAAGAGTGGGCGCAACTCAGCTGAATTGCGGCTTTTGACACAGTGGACCAAAAACGGACGGAATGGCAACTGAAACGGTAAAGGGGCGCCCCACTACAACAGATGACACTCCACCTGGAGAGGCCCGTTCACGCCACCTCCCCCGGGGCGCCCCACGCCGTTATTCGGAGCAGCATTGTAGGATACCAAAACCAGTGCGGCAACTTACTGGACATCACCTTGGTGCCATCGTTCTGCTGCCTTGGAACTATTCGCACAACAGTTTGCTACTGATGACCCACCCCCCGCGACGCCCCACGCCGGAAATCTGGACGTTGTGCTGCGTTGGGACTATTCGCACAGCCGACCGCTACTTCGTTGTTTTTCCCTAAAAATGTTTATATGTTATTACTGTTTTTGTTTTCTTGTATATATTTATAAGTTATTAAAGTTTTATAATCTTACTACTTTGTCGGAGTGCTATATATTTTTAATGTGACACATAATTGTAAAAACTTTGATGTACAAAGAGTCATCCCTGGAATCTTCCGCTTCAGGCTCGGTCCCCTCCCCAATCACAATACAGGATGGTTTTCAGATAATAGGAACGCGTCTGCTGTGACGGATCTCATCGAGTGTGGGCCTTGATCTACTATAACTCCTTTGAAGAGGGGTTATTCTTTACAGCTGGGGCCATAAACTACATCTGCAGGGCTAGCTGATACCCTAGGACCGGCCTGGACAATCGGACACAGAGGAAAAGGAGTGTCAGAGGGTGCGGTAGTGAATAGGGCGAAAGGGAGGTGTCGGGCGGGCACAGGGTGTGATTCTCAGGGAAGAGCAGCGCAGATGGGGGGAGGTTTATTACCCATGCATAAGACAGAGAGCGGGGGTGACCACTGCCTGGGGGAGATGCTTGCGAGGGTGGGGAGCCATGCTAAGGATCGACAGCGTGCACAGAGTGGGTCTGGTCAAGGCATCTAAAATGGCTGCCGTGCACGACAAAAGTGTGGCATTTGAAAAAAGACAAGATGGCGCAGACAATGTTTTTCAACACTTCCTGATTTCCTTCGAATCGAACGTTAACAGACGTTGGGGCATATTACCAAAGTTAAGCGATATTTATCCCTAACGATGCTTAGCAACGATTTTTTTACCGCTAAGCATCGTCAGAAATTATCGCAGATAAACCTTGCTATTATCAAGGTTTATCGCAAATACGATAAAAAACGACCGCAATACATTAATATCGCTGAAAACTCAGCGATATTCATGCATTACCGAGCTAATGCTCTTAGCCATGTTATCCACCTCCCATTGGATAACATGGATAAGAACTGCTCAGGGCAGGTGCTAGCTTTTGGAGATATTCGCGCTTATCGCGAATATTTCCAAAAGTTGATAATAGGAGATAGCGATGTTAGCGACTGTTTCCAGTCGCTAACATCTTGGCATGCCCACTTTGCATGTCATTAGTGATAAATATCACTCACATGCAAAGTGGGGCCCAAGATGGTCGCTATCTCCTACTAGCCGTCGCTAACTGGTGTTAGCAACAGCTAGGTAATACAGATATAATTTTATCTCCGCGAAGCGGAGCGCTGTTACAGATATATATCTTGTTTTTGAACGTTAATTTCTCAAAATCCACTGAAGCACATATATTGAGACCTAGCAAAGGCACATCGAGCTACCAGTCCCTACAATTTTGCCAAGTTTCGTGCAAATCCATTCAGCCGTTCGATTATTATTATTATTTTTTTTTTGCCCCGCGGGGCCCTTTTAAAACCTCCACGTCAAACCTAAGAGGTCAAGGAGGATCTACTATGCCCCCTTATGGTCATTTGCCCCTTCGCTTTGGCCTCCTCTTGTCTCTCGATCCTACCGAGAGACAAGATGGCGGCCGCTACGGACTGTTTGCAATGTTTACAGACGCCGGAGAACCAATCAGCTTCGCAAACCTCCGTTACGCGAAGCGGAGCGCTGTTACAGATATATATCTTTTTTTGAACGTTAATTTCTCAAAATCCACTGGAGCACATATATTGAGACCTAGCAAAGGCACATCGGGCTACCAGTCCCTAATATTTTATCAAGTTTCGTGCAAATCCATTCAGCCGTTCGATTATTATTATTATTATTTTTTTTTGCCCCGCGGGACCCTTTTAAAACCTCCACATCAAACCTAGGGGGTCAGCGAGGATCTACTATGCCCCCTTATGGTCATTTGCCCCTTCGCTTTGGCCTCCTCTTGTCTCTCGATCCTACCGAGAGACAAGATGGCGGCCGCTACGGACTGTTTGGAATGTTCACAGACGCCGGAGAACCAATCAGCTTCGCTTCACAAAGCTCCGTACCGCGAAAAGTCCGCGAACCGGAGCGCTGCCCGGTCCGCTGTTACAGATATATATCTTTTTTTGAACGTTAATTTCTCAAAATCCACTGGAGCACATATATTGAGACCTAGCAAAGGCACATCGGGCTACCACTCCCTACAATTTTGCCAAGTTTCGTGCAAATCCATTCAGCCGTTCGGGCTAAAAGTGAGGCCAACCGCCCTATGGAAAACTCAATGTTAAAAACACGTTTTGGGACCCCCCTTTTTTCTCGGCCCCCCCTTGACGAACCCCCCCCCAAATTTTCAAGGGCTGCTCAGAAACAAAATGTGCCATTTTCCTGAAAATTTCAGCCAATTCCGTCCACAAACGCCAAAGTTATTAGACATAGAATTTTCAAAAATCCCATAGAGAAAAAATCCTAACTATATATACCTACTGGCGACCGCCAGTAGGTAATATATATATATAGTCACTGAAAAACCATAGGTTTCACACACGTTATAGTTAGGAATTAGCATTTAAAAAACCTTAGCAATTCACTGAAAATTCCATAGGTTTCACACATGTTATAGTTAGGAATTAGCATTTAAAAAACCTTGCAAATTTATTGAAAAAACCATAGGTTTCACACACACAGCTGGACATTTCACTCATACAAAAGCTTTGAAATTCCGCCGTTAGTTCAGCTAACTATAACTCGGGCACCCGCAATACACTGCTGATGACGTCGCATATTACATCACTCATGACATGGTCAGTGACATCAATGAAGACATCACTGATGACATCTCAAATGACATCACTGAACTAACTATAACGGGGGAATTTCAAAGGTTTTGTATGAGTGAAATGTCCAGCTAACTATAACATGTGTGAAACCTATGGTTTTTTTCAATGAATTTGCAAGGTTTTTAAAATGCTAATTCCTAACTATAACATGTGTGAAACCTATGGTTTTCTCAATGAATTTGCAAGGTTTCTTAAATGCTAATTCCTAACTATAACATGTGTGAAACCTATGGTTTTTTCAGTGAATTTCTAAGGTTTTTTAAATGCTAATTCCTAACAATAACATGTGTGAAACCTATGTTTTTTTAGTGGATTTGCAAGGTTTTTTAAATGCTAATTCCTAACCATTGTAGTGATTTCTTAGTTGCAAGTCTAGTTGTCAGATCGACACACACACTTCCTCATGGCTTGTATACACCCACACAACACCCATTCAGCGTATCCGTCACTACACACGTGACCCTATGTATAAAAAAGACGGAGCGCACGTGTTGTACGCCATTTTAGAGTTCTTCTCAAAGCACCAAACAAGGGGCCCACTACTACATGCGTGGCCTCTTTCATCACTGAGTTAATGGTGCCCGAAGCACTGAGCGGGTGAAGAACCTGCTATGATGATGATGGGAGCAGAAGTATGTCGTACCATAGAGATATCAAGACTCGGCACCATATATGAGACTTCTTTGTTGGAGATCGGGACTACATCGTGAAGAAAGTGTCTTTTCAACAAAAAGGTGAGCAGTGAGGCTTGAGTACGCGTTGGAGGGAGGCAAAGGGTTGTATCTGACTACATACAAAAATGCAACTTAGTATTTTAGATGAACGCACTCCTATATAGTGTATTAATTTACAAACATAAATTCTTTTCCCAAAAACAGTAACGTTTTTATAATTGCTGAAATGTCCGGAATATTACCACTACAAACAGTTTGTAGAAATGTGAGAATGAACATGTATAAAAGCGCGATGTTATCTAACTCCAAATTATTATAGTAACAATTACCAATCATAACATCTTTCTTTTAATATCTTTTAGATGTACAGCTTCAAGATGGATTATGTAACAAGGGCGACGGCAATGGCACAAGGTGAGCAAAAAAGCTTGTTTCTGAAACAATGACAAGTTATCTGTGAAAGGAGAGAATGTGTAGTATGCAGCATGCATGCAAAACACACATTGGCCTAACGGGGCTTCAGCTACGATGACATAGCTTCCTCGGCCCACACACAGTCACATCTGAGTACGTCACAGGTCTTTTAAAGACATTTTGCTTGTTAATGAGGCTTTGATGTCCCCCCCCCCGCTTACAGCCCCTGCAGCTCCACTCTTCTTTTTGCTTGAACTTAAGCCCCCCCCTGATATTTGAAACTGTGGTTGCGCCTCTGGCTTCAGGTACCCCCCCTGTTGTGTGTGTCTCTCCCACGTTTTAATGTGCTTTTTTCTCTATCTCTTTCTTACTCTCTCACATCGTTTCTCTTTCTTTAATGTTTTGGACGCTGCTATCTCCACTCTGCTGTATACAACCTTATCTGAATTGAACTGGTTAACTCTCTTGATTACAGTGAAGGCTTCTTTGACACGTAGAGCACCATCTTTCAATCACGCCAATAGCACTAGGTGACAAAGAATTTTGGGGCATATTATCAAGGAACGGCGTTAAAATTATCACCGCTTAAGCGGCAGGAAACTGCCGCTAAAGCGACGATAATGGGCTTGATAATACGCCCTTGAGAATTCCAATAGAAGCCCATGTTCTGGTGTTAACATGGGCTTCTATTGGAATTCTCTACGGCATATTATCAAGCCCATTATCGCCGATTTAGCGGCAGTTTCCTGCCGCTAAAGCAGTGATAATTTTAACGCCGTACCTTGATAATATGCCCCATTTTTTCCGAACAACAACAAATTATTTGTGAAAGGAGAGAGTGGGTAGTGTGCAGCAGCTTGACTATCTAGAAATGTATAATTACCTCCGAGCAGTGACAACAGACAGGTTACAACAGTCTGAGAAACAGATCTACAAGCTTATTGCACCACTTTTGTGACACTTTTAACAGGAGAAAACTGCCGCGAGGAGCTGGTAAATCTGCGTCTCACTTTTCAAGAAAAAATCTCAACTTCAGACTCTGCGAGACAATTTTAATGTTCTTTTTCTCTCTCTCACTCTCTGTGACATCATGTCTCTTTCTCTTTTAAAGTTATAAACACTGCTGTCTACTTTGACCTGTAGAAGCAGACTTGATTTGAAGTTGTGAACTCTGGTGGCCGCACTGTTTATACAAGGTAAGCACAGCGGCCTAGATATACAATGCCTCCATTGCAATGCATTCGAAATAAGTCGGCGTATTTACAATCCCGTTGTGCCACTTTTGTGGCAGTAACGCAGTAGGCACTTCCATATAGACACCACTTGAACGCGGGACTATAACAGAACTGAAATGTACTAGACACACTGCACACGTAAAATCGTAGTGTACCTTCACTTAGATAGGTTACAACAGTCTCAGAAACAGATCTACAAGCTTATTGCGCCGCTTTTGTGTCACTTTTAACATGGGAAAAGTGGCGCAAGGAGCTGGTAAATCTGCATCTGACTTTTCAAGAAAAAAACTCAACTCCAGCCTCTGCGAGACAGTTTTAATGCTCTTTTCTCTCTCTTTCTCTCTCTCATTCTCTTTGACATCATTTCTCCTTCTCTTTTAAAGTTATAGACACTGCTGTCTACTTTGACGTGTAGAAGCACAGTTGAATTCAAGTTGTGAACTCCGGTGGCCACAGTGTTTATACAAGGTAAGAACAGCGGCCTAGATATACAATGCCTCCATTGCAATGCATTTGAAATAAGTCAGCATATTTACAATTCTGTTGTGCCACTTTTGTGTCAGTAATGCAGTAGGCACTTCCATATAGACACCACTTGAATGCGGGACTATAACAGAAGTGAAATGTACTAGGCACACTGCACACGTAAAAGCGTACTGTTACCTTCACTTGTAATTCTTCACCTTATTTAGTCACAGCTACATAACTTTAAACTCTTTTTTTCTTTTCTATTTTGCAGATTACCTACCCAACGTCTTTTGGGGTCCACATCACAATTTGTTTATAATACTGTTTTATTAAAGTTATTTTTCTAGTTGTTTATTACATTATCTTTAAGTTACGTTTACAGTTATTGTTGTTTTAATAAAAGTTAATAAAAAAAACGATATACTTTTTTTGGGGGGGACGGTCTACAACAAAAATAATATTTATAATTTGAAGTACTATAGTAAGATGTTTGACAGTAGGGGTAAAAAGGACTGGCTGTACAATAAGTTATATGTTCTTTGGATGGACTACAGCATAGAAAGGAAATCAAAGTAAAACAAAAAAATGTGTACCACATTTACAAACCTCTTGCAACAATTTCACGTGCAAACCTACCACCCTACAAAATTAACTGTGTGTGCCTGAATGACGCCCCTCAAACCACGAAAACGACCACCCCCCGGAGATTTCTATATTGTGTGAGGGAGAATGTGTGGCCCATCGCCTGATGCCCTTGAGTCCGCCACACCCAGACCCGGTTCCTACAGTGTCCTGGGGGAAACAGCCATTACAACGCGGTCATAACCATGCGTGACTGTCACCACAAATTCATTAGCGCGCATGTGGCTTCACCACGCATACTTTTACAACTAGTATACATTTACCACGCACAATAAAACCATAAACACCCTAATGTCTTTGTGGTGACGGACACGTGTTGTATTGGCTGCGGCTTACGTGCTTCATATTAGATTTTAGGTATGCGTGTAACAAAGTCTGATAACGTCAGAGTCCAAGGACAAACACTTGGTGTCTATGGCAGGAAATCTCATCGATCACAGAGAACATAGGCGGAGGGTAGAATGAAACTAACAGGTATAATAAAAATATTGGAAGAAAACTATTAAAATGGCGGTGGACAGAGTATGTAATCAACGTTTGGCACCTCGGCAATACGTTTCAAATAAATATAGATAGAATATGATTATTAATATATTACATAAGTATAGCAGCGGATGACACACACGGCCCGGGAAAAGAAAGCGGCAAATTTTATACCTGAAATGAGGACAGCTTTGCTTAGCGAACTTGAAGATAAAAAAAGAAACATGGGCTTGGAAACGAGGCTGCGCATGCGTAGAGAGTACAACTGGTACACAAAAAAAACTGGAAAGTTTTACATACTATCATGGAAATATAGCTCTTTTTTAACCAGTAAATTTAGTTCTCAAAAAGAACTGTTTTTCTAGCCGCAATGACCCCACGATCCCAGACAGCTCCCCGCGTCCATACTTCAAAATATAACCCCAGGGGGTGCCTTTCCCCGGTCTCGGAGTGCCTTACAAGCCACCCATTATGAAAAAAAAATGCCCCCGGGGGCTAATTAAGAATAAAACAGTATTCTACTTTTTTTTCCTTTTCCACCACGTACGAGTATAATACGAGTACCCCACGATTTTTTTATTTTAAAATAAATAAATAATTGGGGCCTAAAGATCCATGTGGGACCCCCTGAGCAGGCCTAGAGGGTCAACATGTTTCTACCCTACCCCCTTTCCTTATTTCTCAACTTTGTTTTACTGTTTTCTTGTGACTCGGTTCTAGCGACACACAGGATGGCTGCCAACACTTCCTGGTTTGGAGTGTTGACAGACAGTTGACAGCCAATCAGCATGCAGCTTGTGCTCGTAATTGTACGGATTTCCGTACGCGTGCGGTACTTCGTCTCTAGATATCGCTATGATTTTACTTTTAATTTTCTCAGAAACTACTGAACGGATTTACACCATTTAACAAAAAGCACAATCTGCGAACCAAATGGTGTAATTCCGTTCAGCCGTTCGGGCTGTAGACCTGGCTAAAGGTCACTATGGAAAATTGCATGGGGAAAACATGTTTTAACACCCCCTTTTTTCTCGGCCCCCACTTGACGAATCACCCCCAAACTTTAAAAGAAGGAGTGGAGCGGAGCAGGCCATTTTCTTGGAGAAATTCGCGAAGATTCGTCCACCAGGCCCAAAGTTATTCCAAATAGAATGTTGTGGATTTCCTATGGAAATTAGGTCCTAACTATAACTACCTACTGGCAACCGCCAGTAAGTAATATATATATATATATATTAATACTTGAAGCAACAGGCTGAGGCTGCACATTGATACAGCTTCCTTTTATTTCTATACCAAACATCACAGCGCCTGTATGTTGAATAGCCCTACGCGTTTCAGAGCTACCTGCTCCTCGTTCACGGGCTCTGGGCAATGTCAGTTGGCTGGAAAGGAGGAAAAACTAAGTTTCTTCGCTTTTTCAAACTTGAATAATCACGGAGGGGTCACGCCCTCCAGTGGGCTCGTTCATGTCGACAGGTTTCTGGGACTTGTAGTTTACTCCTCATGCAACTTGCATTTTAATTCCTCTAGTGGATTTTCCTGCCAGCATAGACATTTTTGATGCCTGATTATCTCCTCTCTGGCGAGGCACAAGTTCCGGACTCTGGTAATTTTCACGAACTGTTGGCAACCCGCAGTGCGCTAATGCAGACAGTCTGTGCGCGCAGCCCACCATACCTTCAGCGGGAGTGCAATCCTATCGTTTATTTCTTACCGTATGTGGCAAGATGACTATGTTTTTGTAACACTAGATGTGCAGAGCCTATATACAAGCATAAGGCAGAGGGATGGCCTAAAAGCATTACAACACTTTTTAGGCACAAGGCACATCAAACTCCATCAACACACTATGCTGCTCCTGCACATGACAGAATGGTGTTTGGAAAATAACACCTTTCTATTTGACAAACTCCTATACAAACAGACACAGGGCACAGCCATGGGTACTTGCTTCGCCCCTAGCTATGCTAATTTGCATATTGGCTGGTGGGAGGAGCAAGTACTCATGACACAACACCAGGCGGAGATGTCTGACAATGTGGTGATCTACCGCCGCTATATAGACGATATCTTCATCCTTTGGCGCGGCTTTGAGCAGAGTCCACTAGACTTCGACAACATGATCAACAGCAACACATTGAATCTAAGATTTACATGTAATACCAGCAAGGAGAAAATTGTGTTCTTGGATCTTGAAGTATATCATGATGACACCAAAGTCCAGACACGGGCACATAGGAAGGAGAAGGCAGGAAATGCTATCCTGCACGCACAAAGCTCTCACCCAACAAGTCTGATAGAAAGCATCCCCTATGCCGAATGCCCAAGAATGAGGAGAAACTGCAGCACTAGCAAAGACCTGGAAACCTGCGCATCTAGCCTTTTCAAAAGACTCAGTCAGAGAGGGCACAAAAACACAACACTAACAAAAGCCAAACGGAAAAGCGAATTTCACAGCAGAAAAGACTTATTGAGAAATAACACATCCAGTAAGAAGACACTTAGTCAGGCAAACTCCAACACCCCCAGACTCATTACGGGTTTCAACAAATACCACACCGACTTCCGCAAAATTCTGTACTGGCACTGGCCGATTGTCCGCAGCGACCCCAGTATAGGCTCCAACTGTGCCAAACTACCGCAACTAACCTTCAGGCGGGCTAAATCAATGAGGGAGGAACTAGTCAACAATGCGGCAACACAGGACAGAGGGGGGAATTGGCTTAAAGCCCAGGCAGGATTCTTCAAGTGCACAAATGCAAAGCTTGCAAACATTCAACCAACACAAAAACAGTGAACACACCACTCAGGAAAAGCCCACTCCTGATAAAAGATCACTACAGCTGCAAAACAGACTTTGCAGTATACGTACTACGCTGCACATGCGACAAATTGTATGTGGGGAGCACACTGCACCCCGTCCATGTGAGAATCCTGCGACACCTAAGAGCCATCATAAACGATGATCCCTCATACTCAGTGGCACGTCACATAAACATGTACCACAAAGGCAAAGCGGAGGAACTTAGTTACTTTGTCATTGACAGTATTAAAAACACCCTAGAGGAGGCAACCGACAGTTGACACTCAGGAGACTGGAATCTAAATATATAATCATGTTAAACAGTAAGATACCAAATGGGCTCATTGCGGATGAAGCGCTGAATGTTCATCTCTAGACTATCCAATTTTAATACCTAATCAATGAAAATCTCCTCGTGGTCCAGAGAACTGACCGCACCCCTCTTTTGAACATCCTCACTCACCATCCCTTGTAAATACACACACAATCACATTTGACACATGTAAGGTTAAAACCACACATAGTAAAAGGCAGCACAGACACAACATTCACAACGACTTTGTGAACTACACGGTATGTCCCCAATGCATCTGCACAAATAGTTGGAATTTCACACTGCAAGATCCCGCCAAACAAACAACCATTCTAGCCAGCCAAACAATAGAGTGGCAGATTCCTTCCGGCTTTCGGGTGACACACGCTAGAGAAACCAACAGGCGTAATGCAGCCAGCGTCCCCCCACTGGGGCAGAAATAGTTCATGAAGGACTGGCATGTTCAATCTGAATCAACAAAATATCGGCCACACAAATATCTGTTAATAATAAATAGACACATACAACAACACTATCGGGTCCCAAGCATACCTGTATTTCCAGCAGCAATCAGGGGACAATCTGTACAATCTGGTAGCGGAAACACGCTCAGCCCGCTCCCGAACAGACACACAGTCCATAAATCAACTCCAAGGTGGAACGCAATTACAGAATTCTCACGCAGCACATACTTTCATACACACATGTTCGCAGTATTTCCTCCATGTCCTTCACACTTTCATGATAAGGAAGCATTGTGTGACCAAACAAACATATAAAACGAGCAGAAGCACCATTAATTGCAATCTATGATCACTCACGAACATGGAGACACAGACAATTCATGAATATTAGATGTCTATTTACTGCCTAAAGTGAAGTAACTTTTGAAATTGTATTTGGATGACTTGCATTTTTAATTTTCACTAACTCTACTATGTCCATCACTTACCTGCCCATCACCATGACAACTCGTGACTTTATTTCATTTTTTACAAACCTTTTTCTTTGTGTCACATGTGCAACAATGTCCACTATATAAAGGCTTTTCATTTGGGTGCAGGTAGATGTAGTGACCACTGCGGCTGTGTCCGCCGAAACGTGTCTAAATCGTATGGAATAAAGAACTATCCTTGTAAATCATCCCACGGAGTCGGTGACTGCTTTGTATGTTGGTGAACAGGATTGGCTGAATATATATATATATATCTTTTCTCCAACAAATGACGCAGCACTCCAGAGCAGGATACTAAATGGTATTTATTTTCACCACAAACCACTCAACCAATGCGTTTCAGCCAGGATGGCCTTAATCACGGTTAGTGAGTCCCTTTTCCATTTCACATTAAATACCCATTTCTGCCGCAATGAGGCATTGTGGGATATGTAGTGCTCTTTTACTTCAAATAACTTTATACATATTTACAAATGGACATTTTTGCCCGCACAGGGTATTATTTCACGGTGATTTCATTGTATTCATTTTCTAATGTTGGTATTGGTATAGTACCTTATTTTAAAGCAAGTGCATGATCATTTAAACAGTGTTAAATGTGTAATTATTGCATTTTGCCTGTTTATTAACAGTTTAGTACTACTCATTTTGTTCTTGCATTACTTTGCGGTCTTTGATATTACAGTTTTTGTAAGTTCATAGTGTTGGGCATAGTACCATTCAAAAATGAAGCAATTGCTTCTGTTAGTCCAATGTCAGTTAATTTAAATGTTTTGAATGTTTTATTCAAGGTGTACAAAAGGTTCCTCATCGATGTTGATTCCTCTTGGTAACTTTGTTCTGAGTCTTATAATGTACATGGACTCTATCTGACGTAGTTTCTTGATTCGGTCCCCTCCTCATTCTCCTGGGGGGATCATGTGTATTCCGTAATATGTCATTTCTCTCCAGTTTCCCTTTTGGCATTGTGATAGGTGTTTAGTCGTGGCATATGCCATGTTTCCATTTTTGACAGCAGGAATATGTTTAAGAACACGTTTTTTCACCACACATGTTGTGCTGCCTATGTACTTCATTCCACAGATGCACTCTATTACATATACAACAAACTGTGATGTACAAGAGATGTTTTGGTCTATTGTGATCCAATTTCCACTGGGATCCCAGTACATCTTGTACATCACAGTTTGTTGTATATGTAATAAGACACATATAAACAATACTAAAAATACAATTACATTCCAAGCATAATAAATATAATATTTCCACTGAAGTATATTTTACAATATGGAAAGAGTTGGACACGAAAGGGGTAACATTTACTATTCCCTCTCCAGTGTGTGCAACAGTAGGAAAAGCATAGAACTCAGGAAGTGTAATATTTACTATCCCCGCTACACTTTGCGCAATAATAGGGAAAGCGTAAGATGCAGAAGTTGTAAAATGTACTGTTCCCATTATATTGTGTGCAACAGTAGGGAAAGTGTCAGACTCAGAAGTAATTACATTTACAATTCCCACTCGAGTCTGTTCAACAGCAGGGAAAGCAGGGGATTCAGGAAGGATAAAATGTACTATTCCTTCTACACTCAGGGCAACAGTGGGGAAAGTGTTGGACAGAGAAGGGGTAAAATGTACTATTCCCACTCATGCGTGTTCAATATTAGGGAAATTGTCGGGCTAAGGAAGGGTAAAATGTACTATTCCCACCCCAGTCTGTGCAGCCATAGGTAAAGCGTTGGACTCAGGAGAGGTAAAATGTACTATCCTCACTGCAGTAGGTGGAACAGTAGGGAAAGTGCAGCGCACCCAATTTAATTTTAGTTAGTTATTTACTTAAATCTGTTCGGCCGTATGCCGGAGTTTACAACCTCTCACCCTGCCCCTCTCCCATCTGCTCCACAGCCTTGCAGCACTCCCTCAAGGAGCCGCAACTGCTCATTTGCTATTCCCACTACATTCACTGGCACAATACAGATATAGTACTTCACTTCAAACAAACCGCATATTGTTACAACTCCATTAAATACCCAAAAATATACAATAATAAATGGAAAAAATTAAGTGTCTTATTTATACCAAGATTTTTTTTAATTAACATAAATATCACACATTTTTTAATAATTATTATCAATTGACACTAACATTATGGATATCATTTAAAAACCACACCATGGACCCTATTACGATGGCGGGCAAACAAAGTCTGCCTGCTACCGTAACTGTGAACAGGACTGTCCAGCAGAGGTGCGCGCTGTCCCGCTGTGGCCATTAGCCTGCCAATGTAGGGCACCCTCCACCCCCCAAACACCCTGGGGGCCCAAGTCAGAAACCGTATGCCTGTCCATGGAGGCAATGCCGCCATTAAAAGGCACGTCTCAGCATTCATCCTAATATGGATGGCGGTGTCTTGCAGACACCGCCACCATATCGGAGCCCTTTTACGCCCGGTCGCCTGTCCGATCGGCGGAAAACCAGCGGCCATCCATTCCGTCCGTCGGTGTCCCCCCAGTCATTGTAATATGGCGGGGAAATGGTAGGCGGGCAGAGAGAAATGGCAGGTGGATCGCCCCACCATACAGGCAGAGGCGATCCGCCCGCTAATGTACGACCCTATATATTTGCTAAAACATAACAACCAACAATTTAAATGTAATAGAAATAAACAAAGTAAAACACAAGTAACATATTAAATAATGCATCTTCCTATTTCAATCAATAAATACGTTTTTTTTTATGATTACTTAATAAGCTTTCCTATTCCTCTACAAACTAAACAACAGACACCTAAAATATGACAAAACAAATATAAGTTCACTATTAACATAATTATCAATTAAATAAATATTAATAAAGTTAATTAATTATCAATAAATTACCTTACAATCCTGTAACCCTAAAAACATAACCTGCCCCTGACCTATAATTTAAAAAATATCATAAGTACGCAATTTATCAAATTACTTATCAATTAAATAATTCATAATTTAAATAAATTATTTATTATTTATATTTAGTTTGCTTCCCACCCTGTACCCCTATAAACCACTCAACCCACACCTAAAACATGACTTAAAAAACAAAAATAAACAATATTTACTAAATGAACCAATATTCAAACAATTATTCATTAAATACGAATTATTCATTAATTGAAATTAAGTTACTTCCCACACTGTTCCCCTACAACCCCTACAACCAGCACCTAAAACATAAATTAAAGAAATATTGAACTACACAATTTACATAAATAATTATCAAATAAATAATTAATCCCTTTAAAAAATATTTGTAATTAATTACAAATAATTTACTTCTCACTCTATAGAGCTGCAAAGCCCAAATCCTGCTACAACACCGACAATTCAAATAAACGATTACATTACATAAAAGAATGTTTTACAATTTATATTAAAAAATATTAATGATAATTATACAAATATTTTCCAACATATACAATTGAAACATATACTTAGATATATTGAAATATTTTAAATGATATTATTAACAAATATGTTTTTATAAATGATATTAACAACATAGACAATTTTATTAAAGATATGAAAAGCATAGATATTGTTGACATCAATATTACGTACCTTGGAAAATCGATATTCTTAGCAACGATATTCCTGCATTACAATATTTTTGTATCCCGATATTAAAAACCAGATATTTCTGCATTTCAATGTTTTTTAATCTACATTTTGTCCGAGCACCATTTTCTGGTTCACCCTGACAGTGATTGTGGCTGTTGCTTAAACATAGGTCACCCCCCTTGTTATATGTTATGTTATGTTATGTTATATGCAGTTTTATAACACGCTCAATTACTGCCGGAGTATCCTGGCCCTTCAACCAACAAACCAATTTCCTAAAAGGCACTTAAATCACATAGCATAGTGTGAAATTCAATTGCTCTAATTCAGTGACGTAGCAAGGGTAAAAGGGGAAAGGGGGGCTGTCCACCCCGGGCGGCACACGTTTTGTGTGTGGCTGGGCAGCAAGGGAAGAAATGGCCAGCACACTCCCCACCCTCCCCTCCTCCCCCCACCCCTTCTCTTACATGCTTCTGTGGGCAGCAAACTCAGGTACTCAAGGGCGGCCACGGGAGGCAAAAGGTCGTGCTACGCCACAGCTCCAAATGCATACATATGCTCATCTGAGTATTATGTTTAAATGATATCTGTTAACATTAGGTAACATAGCACAATTTTTCATTCTTTCCGCTGTGCATTTGTTGTGTGTAAGCAGTGAGAGAGGTTATTTCCACCTCTTCTATGGTTTGGGAACTTTGGAATGCTGCAATCTGATCCGTTTTTGTGCTTGTGACCAAGCAGTAAGGGTCATGCTTCTACTCCATACAGAAAACGGGAACTTCCCTTTATTTTGTGTCCCTGGTAGTCCAGGGATTGGTCGGCTTTTGCCGCTTTGCCATTCGGATTTACAGTCTACATCTTTCCATGTCATTAGTGTGCATTCACCCAGGTAATGTAGGGGTGGAGGGTGGGGGGCAGCGAATATAGGGATGAGGGAGACGAGGTGGTGTCGCACTGTTACTGGGAAGGTATGCTATTTCATTTAGCGAGGAATTGTTCTGCTTTTTAATGCACGGCCTTTGGTATTTGTTTAATGGTAAGTTGAAAGCTGATGAAGCACTACATGCAGGTGATATTTTTCAGGTTCTTGGTTGTTTTAACTTAATTTTCCTTCGTTATCAAATGTCATCGTCACCTTTTACTTCGAATTACTATTGTTTCCGATTTTGCTCGATTTAGCCCTTTGTTTATTTTAATTTATGTGAATCAAAAAGAACCCTGGACGGCACTACGAATACTAATCAAACCAGTTGGAACAAAAATAAATTAATAAGTAAATGAATATTTCTTATCACAAGGAGCATTTTCCTTTCCGTTCATTTCATAGAGAACATAATGTGTTCTTTCTATTTTTGTCTAATACAGCTCATTACTGTAAGAGTGGCTTTAAGTCACCGAAAACCAGTCTGGAACAGAACATTCTTTTGGAAAGTAAGGATATTTTTAGATTACTGAGTTTCAGCCCCAACAGAGATAAATGTTACACTTCTCTTGTGATCCATTATTGTCCTAAGTCTACTTTCAAAATAGGACTGTAAATATTCACGTTGTTAGGAGTCTGCGCTAGTGTTTTTTTCTCGGGGGAATAAGACATTTGTTATGAGAAGAAGTTCCTTCTTTTCGATTCACAATTGATTCGCTTCCGCAGACAGAAATTAATCCTACTGCCACAAAGAAAGGACTAGCCAACAGTGATTGAGACAGAAACGTCCTCGCTTCTTTGTTAAGTTTCAGAACAGAAAAAAAGATGTAGAGTCTCAAACTTTAACAGTTCCTGACCATGAGAGGCAGCAGTGTGTCATAGACACATTGCTATATGTTCCTGTGAATAATTGTTGGAATGGCTATGTAGGTCAATTCTAACCAACCCGAAAGACGGCCTCTAAACACTCTGTACCAGACATATTTTCCCCACGAGTAAATCAATGATGTGCAATTTGCCCACCAGTTTGTGAATGGGAATTGTTAGACCTGGCATCCTTAGCGTGGTTTCCCCCTATCTTTTTGCCTCTACCTCCTGTATTTTTGATGCTGTGCTGGATTTCGTTTTTGATGGTTTAGATGCTTTGGGCACTCTGCCACTGCTGATCAGTGTCAGAGTGTAAGTGCTCCCTTCATAAATTGTTAATGTAATTGGATAAACCTGATTGGCATATTTGTATCACCAAGAATTCCCTAGTAAAGTGCACTGAGTGTGCCAGGGCTGGTGATGTCAAATGCTACTTGTGGGCCTGCAGCACTGATTGTGCCACCCACATGAGTAGCCCTAAATTGGTGTCTCAGGCCTGCCACCTGCCTGTGTGCAGTCTGTGAACTGCCATGTCCTCCTGGTCAGTGTCCCCACTGACCAGGCCTATCCCTTCTCTTTCTGTGCACATTGGTCACCCCTATGGAAGGCCCAAGGTATCCCTCTGGGCAGGGTGCAGTGTATGTGAAAGGTAGAGCATGTCCTTGTGCAGGTGACATGCTCTGGTAGTGAATTACAACCATTTTCGTTTTTCACTGCTGCAAGGCTATCTTGCTCCATAGGCTATCATGGGGGATGCTGGCTACAGTGACTACCAGCATATCTTCCCATAAGAGCAAGATGGGACATAAAAGTCTGGTATCCCTGAACTCCGAATTTAATAACCCATCTTTTAGGAATGGTGGTTTTTAACTGCTGTGTTTAAGAATAGCACTTTTAGAAAGTTGCTGTTCTCTTGTCTGACCTTTCTGTGTGCCTTGGCCTGTTTGTGAATTGACTGTCTGGTTTGAGAGTGACAGGGGCTGGGGATTCCCCAGGAGGCTGGCTGAGTCAGCCCTAGGCTGAATGACTGCATTTGCAACTTGAGTGGTGGGAGGAGATAGCACGTGGGCCTGAATATGACTGTGCCTGCCTTCCACAATGCTGGCTCCACCGCCTGCTGGGCGGCTGACGACCCTGCCCCTCACTCTGAAAGGAAAGGAGAAGCCAGGAAAACAAAGTGCTCAAGGAACACCCAGACCTGGTTCAGACCGGGCTCAGAGCCCTCCTGCACAAAGGGAACAAAGACTTTTAGGGGTATAAGTACAGGACCCCTGACTACAGAAAATTATATCATCCTGGAATAAAGAAGGAAGCTCTGCCAAGGAGAAAGCTGAAACTGAAGAAAGAAGACTGTCCTGATGTTGCTCTGCTGGACTGACCTGCTGTTGATTTGCTGCCAAGGAGAGGGGAAGGACTTTGCTTTGTGATGTGTCCCCTTGCTTGAAGGAATCTCCAAGGGCCGGAGAAGAGTTGGCTCCCTGTTTTTGAAATCCCAGGAACAAAAGGACTTCACCCCCCAGCTTCCCTGAACTCTGCTGAGAGAGTTCTGTCCTTCCTAGAGTGCTTGGGCCAGTTGTGGTGCCTCTGGAAGTTGTACCTGTGTTGGGAAGCTGGAAACCAAGCTTTTAAAGACTTTCTGCAAGTTTTGTCGCATCGTTAGCTTGCGGAGCGCATCCCTGACAGTGCGAGGAAATTCCCGCCGCTATGAAGGTCGAGATTGTTGCAGTACCTGTTAATGCTGCCAGAGCCATCGCATCCTTCGTTTGTGGGATGCACCAGACCGGTGCAGGAAGATTACCATCACTGTGAGTGTCGTCGCAGAGCCTGTCATTGCTGGGTGAGATCGCCACACCGCTTGCTTGCGGACCGCATCACGTCGCTGCGAGTGTCGTCGCAGAAGCCATCGCATCGAGGAGCTGCAAGAGAGAGATCACTGCTGGTTTGCGCAGCGTCACCCCGGAGATCGTCGCAACTCCAAGGATCATTGCGCCTTTGCGAGAGAAAACTTCCTACGGAACCTACGCACCGGAATCCTCCCAATACAGACCAGATTCGTCGCAACACACCCGCTGCTGCAGCAGGGTTGTCGCATCGCCTCCCCAGGGTCTCAGGAGCAACGCTTCGCTTGTTTTCCACCGCACCAGCTTCTGCTTTGGAACTTTGTTGCTTTCAAAAGGTACTGTTGGCAAAACGTGACCCAACTGTGAACTTTTCACGCAACTGTGGATTATTTTATCGCAACCTTAAGAACTCTTTTGCAACCATATTCTTGAACTGTGTATGTTGGATTTTTGTCGTTTTGGTCTTGTGGAGTTTAGATTAAAATCCTTTATTTTTCTAAACTGTGGTGGAGTCAGTTTGTGGTGTTTTCACTGTGTTACTGTGAGTGTTGGTGCAAATACTTCACACATTGCTTTTGGATAAGCCTGACTGCTTGTGCCAAGCAACCAAGGGGGTGAGCAGAGGTTATTTACCCTGACTAGAAGCAAGGGTCCCGATTTGGACAGTGGTACCTACCTCTGCCAACTAGAGACCCCCAGTTCTAACAGGAATGCAATGTACAATGCAACCAATTCACTAACAGGTTACTCTAGGCCAGATGTACGACCCGTTTCTGCATGCGCAAATGGGTTTGTGAACCTGTTTGCGCATTAAAAAACATCATGGGCCATGTACAAAGCCTATTTAGCGAGTCGCAATTTATTTGCGACACGCTAAATAGGTTTTGAGACTTGCTATTTGGAAGGGCGTTCCTTTCCAAATAGTGAGTCTCAAACCCATGTACTATTGTTTTACACTATCAATTACCACCTACTTCAAGTAGATGGTAATGCATTCGCAAATGGGAAGGAGTAGGGGTCCTCAGGGGACCCCTTTCCCCTTTGCAATGCCTGCAAAATTATTTCTTAAGGGCAGTCAGTGGTCCCAGGTACCACTGCCTCCCTTAAAAAATTAAACAAAATTGTTTCATATTTTTTTTTAAATGCATCCCATTTTCCTTTTTAAATGCATCCCATTTTCCTTTAAGGAAAACAGGTCGCATTTAAAAAATAAATACTGCTTTATTTAAAAGCAGTCACAGACATGGTGGTCTGCTGAGCCGAGCAGGCCACCATCCCTGGGAGGGCTTGTCCCATTGGGAATCGCAAACAGTGTTAAAGAATCTGTTGTACATTTAATTTTGCACCTCACAATTTGCAACTTGCAATTTATCGCAAATTGCTAGGCGCTAAATCAAATGGTGGTACATCTGGCCCATTGATAACTATCCATTTGCAGGAGGTTGGAAAATATGCCTTCTAGTCTGGAAGGGAGCGCCGTGTTGGCCAGCTCAGACCAATCATTGTGCTTCTCTCATGCTGAAAATGGCATGAGAAGCAAACTTCTTATGGGGCAACCCAGTATCCCTCAGAACCTGGGCAATACATTAATAATATCAACAATGGTCCTGTCTGGTATGAACACAGTTGCTTTAAATTCTGTACCTATCTCCGAATATAATTATGACATAACTGTACTACTTATTATGCCACCTCGATCAAATCATTAAGTGCAAATCCAAACAAAAAGAAGGGTCCGTAAATGTTTTAATCATTGAATTACTTTTCATTCAAGATTTGTTTTTTCTTTTCAACTGACACCTTGATATATGCATACGAATTATATACAAAATTCAGCGCATCAATTCAAATCAGTGGAAAATGTGACATAAAGTGAAAAATTGTGACTCAGTGACATAACAATTAGTGATCTATATACATGTGAATAGGGGATATTGAAGGGGGAGAAAATTGTAAAGCCAGTCTCTGATTTAATGGTACTCCAATCCAACTTGCTATATTAGTTAGCTGTGGTGTGTTGGACTCGGTTGACTGGTCCTTGTGGTATTTTGTCGACGTTTCGACCCTATAGACGCCTTATTTATGGGTCTCTGGCGGATCTTCTTCAGGACGGGGGCAAGGAAAAGGATTTTGCACCTGTTGTTTGAATCAAGAATAAAACCATAAGGTTTGGATTTTGCACGGAAATTACATTAAAAGGATAAAACTGATTTTTGCGTTAAAAATCACAAATTACCAGATATCTTCATAAGTCGGACACCTCGGAGTTCTACTGGCTAGGGTCTACTCTTCTATATTGATGAATCTGCTTGACACGATGAGGTTGTCAGGGATATGCTAAGTAAGCTTTATCTAAAGGTTATGATTAAACCCTATGGGTGCTATCAACTCACCGGTTGTGAGCAGATTTTTGCCTTTGGTAATTATCTTGATTCAATCCTGGCAAATGGCGGCGTTACCTCGTTTTATGTAGATCATTTGTGAATTACTTCCAACGATCTGTAAGTTAAAGTTCAGGTGGGTCACTACTGATACATTCTATTGAGCTTAGAGATAATCAAATTATTCACTGAAAGTTCTTGCCGCTAAACTCACCATTAAGTAAGGGTCTCGATATCACCTCCGTTAGTATAGGGCACAATTCAATATCATGGTCTTTCTGTACTCAGGGTATCTGTTAATGATTTCGGCAATCTGGAAGTTAAAAGGAGGGTCGATAAATACTATTGTTTTGTTAAATTGATGGGCTTACGACCAACTTAATCGGTGCATGCAAGCAAAGGCCGCCGCACTCACCGTGACTTGGAAATCTCATTGTCCCATCCGGGAGTCTGAAAACGGTCACCGTCCGTTAGGCTCTAACAATCCTTGTAGAGCACCGGGTGCAAGACCGTGAATATAACTACTTCCGCGTTTGGCCTCGAGGAGGTCGCCTTGTTGCTAAGCAACATGGCGTCTGGGATCCCCCGTACGCAATGACGTCATTACGTCCACTGTTGCTAAGCGATCCGCTAACTAACCATACACTCTTTACTTGTCTGACATGTTTGTTTAGGGCAAACGAAGGGGTATTTTTTAAAAGGAAGAAAGGTATTTCCATAACGGAGAAAAGAGGCAGCCACATATTGTACACAATACATCGTTAATCAGCATGTTTACAATTATATAATGTGACGAATCAGGGTGATCGGGACAGGGATTGGTAAGTGACATTGTTAACGCATGTTATGGGGAATGTATGGTCACTTTTCTTGTGAATAAATACAGATCAAGATACAAACATATTTATACATTTCCCATAAATTCATTTACAGTTGTCCCATCTGCCTAGCTGTTTCCTCTCTCTCATTTAAGCCCTGTTGTACACTATTCAGAGAGTGTATCCACCTGCATTCTTTATAGCTCATTGCCTTTGCTAGTGAACCTCCCCTTGCGCCTATGGTTACCTTTTCCAAGACTCTCCACTTAATTTCCCCTGGTTTGTGTTTGTGGGTGTTGTAATGCTCCACGAGTGGGGCCCCAATGGTGTTGCATCTAAGTCTGCTCATATGCTGCAGAATTCTCGTTTTGACTTTCTGCATCGTTTGCCCTACGTATAGTAACCCACAAGGACAACTGATGGCATATATCACCTGGGTGCTGTTGCAGTTGGTGAAGTCTGGCAATCTAAATGTTTTAGAGTTGTAAGTGAAACTTGATCCTTCCTGGCAAAAATCGCAGGCTTTACAGCTCCCACACTTGTGGTGACCCACCACTGGTGGTAGCTTCATCATACTCCTCAGATCTTGTTGTTTAGGTGGGTCAAGAAATGCCCTAATCACTACTTCTTTGATGTTCCTTCCTCTTTTGAATGCGAACAACGGTTGCTCCTCCATCTGTAATTCCGTTGCTACAAGGTTCCAGTACTTTTTTATAGTTTTTTAATGTCCGCACTCTTTGTATTGTATGTGGTTACACACACTAGGCTCCTTGTTTTATCCGTTCTCTCTTTGGTTTCAAGTAATTGCTCTCGTGGTTGATACCATACACGTTTTTTTGCTTTTTTGAGCAAACTCGAAGGGTATCCCCGTTTCCTTAGTCGTAATGTCAAGTCATCGGCAGCCTGGAAAAAGTCATTTCTCCGGTAACAGTTCCTTCTTATCCTCAGATATTGCCCATAGGACAAGTTGTTCCTTAGGTTCCTAGGACGATGGGATCCGTACATCAAAAGAGTATTCCTTTCCATTGGTTTCCGGAATAAATCTGGTTATAAATAACCATTTTCCACTTTAAATGTGAGGTCCAGTAAATCAATGGGTTCTGAGTTATAGACCATTGTAAATTTTATGTCTTCGTTTCTGCTGTTTAACCAAGCATACAATTCTTTCAGTTCTGCTTCATCTCCAGACCAGATCATCAGCACATCACCGATGTACCTTTTCCATACATCAATTTTGTCCAAGTACGGATTGCCTAGATCATATAGATGATCCTCTTCGTAATGGTCCATGAATATATTAGG
Organism: Lissotriton helveticus; assembly: GCF_964261635.1. NCBI lineage: Eukaryota > Metazoa > Chordata > Amphibia > Caudata > Salamandridae > Lissotriton > Lissotriton helveticus. Next base: position 512,975,410 of record NC_136061.1, on the reverse strand, counting down.
GAAAAAAGGTAGGAGCAAAGAGGGAAACAAACAACTAGGACGCCCACCACTCAATAAGTCAACAAACTACTATTGTCCTAGTGTTCAAGGCAGTTACCATACCATATAAAGATCTGCAGGCATCGCTGGTTGTACATAAATTACAACATACCTCTCTTCTTACAATAAATCTAGAGTAGGGGATGTCTCAGTCTGCTGCCACTGTTAAAAATAGCCCAACTCTGATAGACAGACTTAAACAAATACAAAACCCACATTCACCTAGTGTAACAACAGAAAAAAGGTGAGAAAGCGAGATAGCACCTCACGGGCGCACCACCAATGGGGCCCCTGGCTGGTACTCACCAGGATGGCCCTGTTATCATCATTGGTGCCATCAAGCTATAACGGAAATGTGTCCTAAACCCAAAGAAAAGACAGTGAGTGGTGCAGTGAACACAAATTATATGTAACACAACATACAACATTCTATAATTAACATATAATATATTCTGCAACTGGGACAATTTCTTTAATAGTGTTCCTTCTTGTTGCATACGGTACATATATGAACAATAAAAAAGGAAGATGTGAATACTGCCAATCGATTCACACCCTACTTACAGCCGACATGTTTCATTGCCTTGGTATCTATCAGGCAATTTCGTCAGGGCAAACCACTTTCAATGCCACTGCAAAGGACACTGGGCTTTGCGCGCTGTAGTAAAACATAAAACATACAGAGTCGAGGTTACCTGCTGTCCTACCCTGTTCAATTCACAATGCTATTCTGCGCAGAAAAACTGTGTAATGCTGCAAAGAAGGAAATAATTACCCTTCAATGAACCTTGCCTCTCATACCAGCCAAGAGGATTTTAAAAGGATAACAGACCCCATTGGTGAGCTTGGTCCAGTCTCCCTTCGTTACTGTTGCTAGACCAAACATCAAAAGATCAGGATTACATTTAAAAAGACACGTCTTGTATCTGTAATTTTGAAGATCTCTCATCAAAGATGCACCCAAGAGGCCCCCTCACACCCCATTTAAGTTGTTACCAATAGAGGAGAACAGTCTGGTGTGCACTCAGCTCTGGAACACCGGCACCCTCATCAGCTATTGCATTTAGCGTGTCTAGTGCCGATTTTCGCACTGCCTGATTGGTTGTGTGAGTCACGTGCTTCCGGCCGCCATATTAGACTGGGTCCCGAGTCGCTGTAATACAAGGACCCTGCGTGTATCTCGTAGAGTTCTCGCGGGATCTCGATCTTTCCTCTTAGATGGGCTTTATTGATTTTAAACATAATCCGTTTTTCTGTATTTACACTGTACTAATTAGAGAGTCCTGATGCTGGATATTAGCATTTTGAACATACCCATACCTCCGCTATAGAATGTGCCAAATTAGACGTGGTGCCCCTTTTCACAAGCTCTTATTATTGCCAGTTTAAATATTATGCTTGACTCGCCTGCAGATATTATTTAAAAGGATATCTCTCATATTGGCCCGCTTATTCATATAGCTTGATATTAATACAATCGATACCTCAGGTATGGTCGCCATCTTGGATAGGTAATTCTCCTATTGTGAATGCTATATTCTCTGAATTTTCACGCGAAATCTCGCGGGATTTCGCCGTGAGTGCCAAATTTTCATTCTGTAACTTTATTAGTCAGAAACATTATATCTGACCACACATCTTGTTACAAAATAGGCAAGAATTAACAATTTATTATGGATTTTAAAGTTATGATGCCACTGCTTCCATAGGTCACAATTGTTATGTATTGCTAAATTTTTAACGTATGTGTGTTGTATATACTGTATTGGTATTACACACATAATATGTTTATGTTGAACCTGTGTGTGCTGTATACACTTCATTTATATTACACACTTAGTACCCCACTCTCCGCCACTACATGTGCGACACTATTATTAGGCCTGTTGTGGACCTATATTTTCTCTTACTGAATTAGGAGGTAATTAGAGCATCTAGCTGGAATGATATTTACGGGCCTGCAAGTACACATCATTCAGTAGCTACCTTCGCAAAAGAACATCTCTAGCGTAGCTTATTCCACTCAAGGAGTTTGTTGAGTCCTTTCTGTTCACTCTTTTCCTGGAATATCCATCTAGCTTCTTTTGTAATTAAACGTCTCTCTATTGTCTGGGCATCCCCTGTTACTCTCTCCAGGACAACCCACGTGAAAGTGTGTCTGTTGCGGTGGCAATGTTGCACTAGCTTCGTGGTAAGTTTTCTGCTTTTTATGGTGCTCACGTGTTCCTGGATGCGAAGCTTTATTTTGCATGTAGTGAGCCCGATGTAGTCCAGGCCACACTCACACTTTAGTCTGTATACTACGTTAGTAGTGTTACAGTTACTAAACTGTTCAAGTGACCAACTATTACCAGATTGAAGGGTCACTGTAGAGGTTTTGCTTGTTAAAGGACACACTGAACATTTTCCACATGGGAAATGTTCATTAGGAATTGTGTTCGCTTCTGGTTCAGAAATATCAGTTACCCTGGTATGCACCAGTTTATCTTTTAGATTGTTGGCTCTTCGGAATGCAAAGCGTGGGGGTGGCATCTTGAAATCCGAAGTGGATAATAAAGACCAGTGCTTTCTGATGGAATGGCGAATCTTAGTGGCCATTGGGTCGTAAGTCATTATCACAGGGATACATTCCTCTCTTTGGTATGAGTCTCCGAAAGTACACATCTCGGGGTGTTCAAAGCCCTTTTCTTGGCTTGTTTAATGACCCTGCGCGGATAGTTCCTGGCTTCCAGCTTCTTACTGAGTCATTGAAGGGTAATTATTTCCTTCTTTGCAGCATTACGCTGTTTTTCTGCGCAGAATAGCATTGTGAATTGAACAGGGTAGGACAGCAGGTAACCTCGATTCTGTATGTTTTATGTTTTACTACAGCGCGCAAAGCCCAGTGTCCTTTGCAGTGGCATTGAAAGTGGTTTGCCCTGACGAAATTGCCTGATAGATACCAAGGCAATGAAACATGTCGGCTGTAAGTAGGGTGTGAATCGATTGGTAGTATTCCCATCTTCCTTTTTTATTGTTCATATATGTACCGTATGCAACAAGAAGGAACACCATTAAAGAAATTGTCCCAGTTGCAGAATATATTATATGTTAATTGATGAATGTTGTATGTTGTGTTACATATAATTTGTGTTCACTGCACCACTCACTGTCTTTTCTTTGGGTTTAGGACACGTTTCCGTTATAGCTTGATGGCACCAATGATGATAACAGGGCCATCCTGGTGAGTACCAGCCAGGGGCCCCATCAGTGGTGCGCCCGTGAGGTGCTATCTCACTTTCTCACCTTTTTTCTGTTGTTACACTAGGTGAATGTGGGTTTTGTATTTGTTTAAGTCTGTCTATCAGAGTTGGGCTATTTTTAACAGTGGCAGCAGACTGAGACATCCCCTACTCTAGATTTATTGTAAGAAGAGAGGTATGTTGTAATTTATGTACAACCAGCGATGCCTGCAGATCTTTATATGGTATGGTAACTGCCTTGAACACTAGGACAATAGTAGTTTGTTGACTTATTGAGTGGAAGGCGTCCTAGTTGTTTGTTTCCCTCTTTGCTCCTACCTTTTTTCCCAGACAGTGTACGGCGGCTCAGCCGTGAGAGTATTTTTGACTAGCCCTTTCAGTTACTCTGATTTTTATTCGAGGTTGGTAAATCCTGTCTTGACACCCTTTACACAAATTGTGTTTTTGCTGCGCAGTCTAACAGTGAATAAGTCTGCATTTTTAGAATGGACAAAAACTTTTTGGCCTTTACGGACTAACAGATTGCTGCTATTTTGGCTGGTCCATCGCTGCTTGAAGGTAATCCCCTAACAGGTAGTAATACAATAAGAGAAGAATGGGAAAAATTGAGTAACTTAAAGAAAAAACACATAAGGATTGCCCTACATGGGGCTCTTATGTCTGAGTACTATAGAGCAGGAGCCTCCCCAGCTAGCTTAATATTGAGGATTGAACCTCGTATCTTCCTGGATGACAAACAGTTCCGCCTTGACTGGAGCTATATCGCAAATAAATGTACCAGAGAATTGGTTGATTCTGATAATTAGTACAGCCCAGAGGCTTAGTGAGGAGGTGCTCAAAGAGATCATTGAGCTTGAGGAGACCATCAGTCGTGATAGTAGCTATACCGACGCAAAAGAACATCTGCAGAAAATTAAGGAGGATCTAGATGAATACAAACAGTATATGGTGACCCAGAAAATCAGAAGGTTACAGCGAAATTTCCAGCGCTACACACACGAATGGGCGTTCCCCTATGTAAATGATTCACACTATCAACCTACCCAAGAACAACAACAACAACATTTTGGAGGGGCTAGAAGAGGAAGAGGAGCCAGGCAACAACAGCAGAGGCGGACACCATCAAACTGGACGTTTGATAACACGTCCAGCGAGGAAGAGCCCGAACCTGGACCAAGTATTAGTAGAGTGAGATTCAACCAATCGGAGTCCTCCAATTCAGATCTAAGTACATTATTGCAGAATTTTTTAGAACAGGGACAAGCTACAAACAAGGGACCGGGCCAACAAGGAAGAGGGAAGGGACGAGGCAATCGACCCCCACCCCAATGGCAAACATTCTCCCCGCGACAGACACGGAGCAGAGGGAGGAGACCAGTCTGAAAAGTATTGTGGTCAATTTATCGGATCATCAACTGACCATGAATGAAGAAAGAGTACTCAACAAAGGGTTGGGTTTTGTCCCGACACCTTCCCATGATGCTTTTAAGTGCCGAATCAAATTCCATGAGACCGTGAGGAAAATAAAGCTGAAGAAATTTTTTGCTAAACAACCTTCTGAGGAGAATAAAGGGTTTAATACTAACTTGAGGAAACCTTCCACGTTTTGCCCACCAACTCTGGCGGTCGGCCCGAGGTGGCTGTATTCGAGGCTAAAGTCTTGGAAGAAATTGGGAAGATTGAAAACAACAACAAAAATAATGGATTTAAGAACATGGCCAAAGGAGATTGGGAAGCTGTGAAGTCTCTTCAGAATAATACCAGCATCACAATAAAGAGCGCCGATACAGGCGGTGCAGTAGTCATATTAAATACCTGTGACTATGAAGCTGAGGTCCATCGTCTACTAAATGTGAGAGCTAATTACCAACCCTTAAGGAAAGATCCCACTACGGAATTAATGAAAACTATAACGGAATTGGTTGGTAATGCTAAAGAGAAGAAATGGATCAGTGCGAAGGAGGCGGAGTTCCTTATTAATAGCAACCCTAGGACTCCGGCCTTCTATATCCTTCCAAAAATACATAAGCCGGCCCGGCCTCCACCGGGCTGGCCGATTGTATCTGGCATCCAATCTATATTGGAACCGTTATCTCAGTTTGCTGACTATTACCTTCCCGAATCTGTGATAACACAGAAATCTTTTGTCAAGGACACAATGGACATTTTAAATGTCCTAAGTGAAATGACATTCGATCCCGAGACTGAATATATAGTGAGGATTGACATCGAGTCACTATATTCATGTATTCCTCAAGATGCCGCACTGGTGGCAGCAGCGCGAGCATTGGCCACACAAGAGTGGTTTTATGATGCCCCCCAGAGTTTTGTGTTACAGTGTGTAGAACTGGCACTTACAAGAAATGTCTTTAGCTATAAAAATGACCCGTTCCTCCAAGTTACAGGTACATCAATTGGCGCGACCATGGCACCGAGTCTGGCCTGCATTTATGTAGGCCAGTTTGAGGAGCACATCATTGACTCTGACACCAATCCCTTCAAAGGCTTTTTGCGCCTTTGGAGGAGATATATTGATGATGTGCTCTGCATATGGTCAGGAGAAGAAACATCTCTCCTACAGTTCCTGAACTGGTTGAATACACAAGATCGTAGCCTACGGTTCACCTGGGCATACAATTGGAATAAGGCGGTCTATCTTGACCTTGATATCGAAGCTGTGGAAGGAGTATTCCAAACGAGCGTACACCAAAAGCCAACGGACAGAAATTCGTTGCTCTCCTATCAATCTTACCATCCGAGAGCCTTAAGAGATAATCTGCCCGTGGGACAATTTTTGCGCTACAGGAGGAATTGCTCCTCGACTGAAATATATAAAGAGCAAACAAAAGGACTCAGTAAGAAGCTGGAAGCCAGGAATTATCCGCGCAGGGTCATTAAACAAGCCAAGAAAAGGGCTTTGAACACCCCGAGATGTGTACTTTTGGAGACTCATACCAAAGAGAGAGAGGAATGTATCCCTGTGATAATGACTTACGACCCAATGGCCACTAAGATTCGCCATTCCATCAGAAAGCACTGGTCTTTATTATCCACTTCGGATTTCAAGATGCCACCCCCACGCTTTGCATTCCGAAGAGCCAACAATCTAAAAGATAAACTGGTGCATACCAGGGTAACTGATATTTCTGAACCAGAAGCGAACACAATTCCTAATGAACATTTCCCATGTGGAAAATGTTCAGTGTGTCCTTTAACAAGCAAAACCTCTACAGTGACCCTTCAATCTGGTAATAGTTGGTCACTTGAACAGTTTAGTAACTGTAACACTACTAACGTAGTATACAGACTAAAGTGTGAGTGTGGCCTGGACTACATCGGGCTCACTACATGCAAAATAAAGCTTCGCATCCAGGAACACGTGAGCACCATAAAAAGCCGAAAACTTACCACGAAGCTAGTGCAACATTGCCACCGCAACAGACACACTTTCACGTGGGTTGTCCTGGAGAGAGTAACAGGGGATGCCCAGACAATAGAGAGACGTTTAATTACAAAAGAAGCTAGATGGATATTCCAGGAAAAGAGTGAACAGAAAGGACTCAACGAACTCCTTGAGTGGAATAAGCTACGCTAGAGATGTTCTTTTGCGAAGGTAGCTACTGAATGCTGTGTACTTGCAGGCCCGTAAATATCATTCCAGCGAGATGCTCTAATTACCTCCTAATTCAGTAAGAGAAAATATAGGTCCACAACAGGCCTTATAATAGTGTCGCACATGTAGTGGCGGAGAGTGGGGTACTAAGTGTGTAATATAAATGAAGTGTATACAGCACACACAGGTTCAACATAAACATATTATGTGTGTAATACCAATACAGTATATACAACACACATAAGTTCAAACTTTAGCAATACATAACAATTGTGACCTACGGAAGCAGTGACATCATAACTTTAAAATCCATAATAAATTGTTAATTCTTGCCTATTTTGTAACAAGATGTGTGGTCAGATATAATGTTTCTGACTAATAAAGTTACAGAATGAAAATTAGGCACTCACGGCGAAATCCCGCGAGATTTCGCGTGAAAATTTAGAGAATATAGCATTCACAATAGGAGAATTACCTATCCAAGATGGTGACCATACCTGAGGTATCGATTGTATTAATATCAGGCTATATGAATAAGCGGGCCAATATGAGAGATATCCTTTTAAATAATATCTGCAGGCGAGTCGAGCATAATATTTAAACTGGCAATAATAAGAGCTTGTGAAAAGGGGCACCACGTCTAAATTGGTACATTCTATAGCGGAGGTATGGGTATGTTCAAAATGCTAATATCCAGCATCAGGACTCTCTAATTAGTACCGGTCAAATACAGAAAAACGGATTATGTTTAAAATCAATAAAGCCCATCTAAGAGGAAAGATCGAGATCCCGCGAGAACTCTACGAGATACACGCAGGGTTCTTGTATTACAGCGACTCGGGACCCAGTCTAATATGGCGGCCGGAAGCACGTGACTCACACAACCAATCAGGCAGTGCGAAAATTGGCACTAGACACGCTAAATGCAATAGCTGATGAGGGTGCCGGTGTTCCAGGGCTGAGTGCACACCAGACTGTTCTCCTCTATTGGTAACAACTTAAATGGGGCGCGAGGGGGCCTCTTGGGTGCATCTTTGATGAGAGATCTTCAAAATTACAGGTACAAGACGTGTCTTTTTAAATGTAACCCTGATCTTTTGATGTTTGGTCTAGCAACAGTAACGAAGGGAGACTGGACCAAGCTCACCAATGGGGGCTGATATCCTTTTAAAATCCTCTTGGCTGGTATGAGAGGCAAGGTACATTGAAGGGTAATTATTTCCTTCTTTGCAGCATTACGCTGTTTTTCTGCGCAGAATAGCATTGTGAATTGAACAGGGTAGGACAGCAGGTAACCTCGACTCTGTATGTTTTATGTTTTACTACAGCGCGCAAAGCCCAGTGTCCTTTGCAGTGGCATTGAAAGTGGTTTGCCCTGAGGAAATTGCCTGATAGATACCAAGGCAATGAAACATGTCGGCTGTAAGTAGGGTGTGAATCGATTGGTAGTATTCACATCTTCCTTTTTTATTGTTCATATAGGTACTGTATGCAACAAGAAGGAACACCATTAAAGAAATTGTCCCAGTTGTAGAATATATTATATGTTTAAAAAAAACTAATACAAGAAATAGCAGATCTCAAGACTGAGATTTTAGGTGATTCAGCGCTCACGAATGCAAAAGAAGCGTTGGAGCGCGCGGAAAAATCCTTAGCTGATTTTAACACCATCACACTAGGCAGAAAGCTGGATAAACTAGCAAAGGACGTAAAAAACTACGATAAAAAGGTCACATATCCATACCTTGCTGATAACTATTATCAGCAGCACAGTCAGGGTTTCTTCACGAATAAGGGAAGACAGGGACCACGCAGGTTTTATACTTTTTCAAATTCATCGGTAGGGAGCGGCTCTGATTCAGACACCAATCAGCCCTCTACAAGTAACTCAGAGTATCAGACACAGAACCCTTTTTTAGGGGAGGGCCCCTCCAGAGGAAACAGAGGCGGGGGGAGACAGCAGTACTGGGATCACCCCAGGAGATGGGGAAGGGCAAGATCCACACAAGGCACATCCCGGGTCAGGTTCTTTCAACCGGACTCACATGGGGAGATATCAACAAGGAGGCAGACCTATCGATGGTGATGACTCATGAAAATATTCCATTTGTTACACCTGAAGATACCAACTCTTCTGACCTGGAGAGACCCACCACTGATGGAGGACATCATCCATCAAATACCATGGAACGATCATCACACTTAACGTCTGATGCAGGGGCATTAATATCTATAGCTCCGCCAGTTGAACATATGAACTCTTCAGTACTTGCTGAATCCACTTTGAATCCAATTCACACGGAGCTGGCAACTGTAATTCAGAATCAACATACCAGTGCAACAACGTCGAATCTGGATCCAGTGATTAATCTATCCGACTATATCGTAACAGACATAGAAAAAAACATCTTATCCAGAGGGCTATCATTTGTACCAACAGCCATCCCCGACTCCTTCCAAGTAAGGTTAGAATTACAGAGATTTTTCAGGAAAATTAGATTGAAATATTTCTTTCAAAAAAACAACTCCACACCAACACGATCGGCGACTATGTTTAGACCAGTTTCCACGTTTACACCGGCCTCATTCATGATGAATGAAAGGATACTGGCTTTTGAAAAAATAGTGCAAGAAGAAGTCATGCATACAATGGGAGAACGGAGATACATAAAATATAACATGAGTAAGGAAGAGAAAGAAGCACTATATGAACTGGCGCGCAATGAAGCCATAGTGATAAAGGCGGCGGATAAAGGGGGGGCAATTGTGGTACAAAATACACAAGACTATGTCTGCGAGATTGAACAACAACTTCAAATGCAAGACAGTTACAGCAAGATAAGAGGAGACCCCACCTCTGAAATAAAGGCATTGATTGAAACCGCAACGAGGAATGGAATGAAATGGGCTTTTTAAGCCAACACGAACATGATTTTCTCAACCAACGGGAACCCAGGACTCCCACAATATATGCGCTACCCAAGTGCACAAGAGACTCGATAAACCACCTGGTAGGCCCATAGTATCGGGCTGCGGCTCTATTCTAGAGCCGCTAAATAAATTTATAGACCACTTTTTGCAGCCCTGGGTCCCAGGTACAAAATCCTATGTACGTGACAGCATGCACATCATTCAACTCCTAGAAGGCCAACCTTTTGATGACAAGAAGCAGATGCTGGTGACACTAGATGTGTCATCTTTGTACATGTCAATTCCCCAAACAACCGCGATGGAAGTCATTAAATCTACACTGGATAAAAGGGACAGACCTCATTGGATACCGACTGACTTCCTGACTAACATGCTGGAAATAGCAATGAGGAAGAACTTCTTTGTATTCAAAAACCAATTCTACTTTCAGTGCAAGGGAGTCGCCATGGGTGCTACTTATGCCCCAAGCCTGGCTAATATATTCATGGACCATTACGAAGAGGATCATCTATATGATCTAGGCAATCCGTACTTGGACAAAATTGATGTATGGAAAAGGTACATCGATGATGTGCTGATGATCTGGTCTGGAGATGAAGCAGAACTGAAAGAATTTTATGCTTGGTTAAACAGCAGAAACGAAGACATAAAATTTGCAATGGTCTATAACTCAGAATCCATTGATTTCCTGGACCTCACATTTAAAGTGGAAAATGGTTATTTATACACAGATTTATTCCGGAAACCAATGGAAAGGAATACTCTTTTGATGTACGGATCCCATCATCCTAGGAACCTAAGGGACAACTTGCCCTATGGGCAATATCTGAGGATAAGAAGGAACTGTTACCGGAGAAATGACTTTTTCCAGGCTGCCGATGACTTGACATTACGACTAAGGAAACGGGAATACGCATCGAGTTTGCTCAAAAAAACAAAAAACGTGCATGGTATCAACCACGAGAGCAATTACTTGAACCCAAAGAGAGAACACATGAAACAAGGAGCCTAGTGTGTGTAACCACATACAATACAAAGAGTGCGGACATTAAAAAGACTATAAAAAAGTACTGGAACCTTGTAGCAACGGAATTACAGATGGAGGAGCAACCGTTGTTCGCATTCAAAAGAGGAAGGAACATCAAGGACGTAGTGATTAGGGCATTTCTTGACCCACCTAAACAACAAGATCTGAGGAGTGTGATGAAGCTACCACCAGTGGTGGGTCACCACAAGTGTGGGAGCTGTAAAGCCTGCGATTTTTGCCAGGAACGATCAAGTTTCACTTACAACTCTAAAACATTTAGATTGCCACACTTCACCAACTGCAACAGCACCCAGGTGATATATGCCATCAGTTGTCCTTGTGGGTTGCTATACGTAGGGCAAACGATGCAGAAAGTCAAAACGAGAATTCTGCAGCATATGAGCAGACTTAGATGCAACACCATTGGGGCCCCACTCGTGGAGCATTACAACACCCACAAACACAAACCAGGGGAAATTAAGTGGAGAGTCTTGGAAAAGGTAACCATAGGCGCAAGGGAAGGTTCACTAGCAAAGGCAAGGAGCTATAAAGAATGCAGGTGGATACACTCTCTGAATAGTGTACAACAGGGCTTAAATGAGAGAGAGGAAACAGCGAGGCAGATGGGACAACTGTAAATGAATTTATGGGAAATGTATAAATATGTTTGTATCTTGATCTGTATTTATTCACAAGAAAAGTGACCATACATTCCCCATAACATGCGTTAACAATGTCCCTTACCAATCCCTGTCCCGATCACCCTGATTCGTCACATTATATAATTGTAAACATGCTGATTAACGATGTATTGTGTACAATATGTGGCTGCCTCTTTTCTCCGTTATGGAAATACCTTTCTTCCTTTTAAAAAATACCCCTTCGTTTGCCCTAAACAAACATGTCGGACAAGTAAAGAGTGTATTGGTTAGTTAGCGGATCGCTTAGCAACAGTGGACGTGATGACGTCATTGCGTACGGGGATCCCAGACGCCATGTTGCTTAGCAACAAGGCGACGTCCTCGAGGCTAAACACGGAAGTAGTTATATTCACGGTCTTGCACCCGGTGCTCTACAAGGATTGTTAGAGCCTAACGGACGGTGACCGTTTTCAGACTCCCGGATGGGACAATGAGATTTTCAAGTCACGGTGAGTGCGGCGGCCTTTGCTTGCATGCACCGATTAAGTTGGTCCTGAGCCCATCAATTTAACAAAACAATAGTATTTATCGACCCTCCTTTTAACTTCCAGATTGCCGAAATCATTAACAGATACCCTGAGTACAGAAAGACCATGATATTGAATTGTGCCTTATACTAACGGAGGTGATATCGAGACCCTTACTTAATGGTGAGTTTAGCGGCGAGAACTTTCAGTGAACAATTTGATTATCTCTAAGCTCAATAGAATGTATCAGTAGTGACCCACCTGAACTTTAACTTACAGATCGTTGGAAGTAATTGACAAACGATCTACATAAAATGAGGTAATGCCGCTATTTGCCAGGATTGAATCAAGATAATTACCAAAGGCAAAAATCTGCTCACAACCGGTGAGTTGATAGCACCCATAGGGTTTAATCATAACCTTTAGATAAACCTTACTTAGCATATCCCTGACAACCTCATCGTGTCACGCAGATTCATCAATATAGAAGAGGAGACCCTAGCCAGTAGAACTCCGAGGTGTCGACTTATGAAGATATCTGGTAATTTGTGATTTTTAACCAAAAAATCAGTTTTATTCTTTTAATGTAATTTCCGTGCAAAATTCAAACCTGATGGTTTTATTCTTAATTCGCCCAACAGGGGCAAAATCCTTTCCCTTGCGGCTTCTATAGGGTTGAAACGTCGACAAAATACCAAATGGACCAGTCAACCGAGTCCAACACACCACAGCTAACTAATATAGCGTGTTGGATTGGAGTACCATTAAATCAGAGACTGGCTTTACAATTTTCTCCCCCTTCAATATCCCCTATTCACATGTATATAGATCACTAATTGTTATATCACTGAGTCACAATTTTTCACTTTATGTCACATTTTCCACTGATTTGAATTGATGCACCGTATTTTGTAAATAATTCTTATGCATATATCAAGGTGTCAGTTGAAAAGAAAAAACAAATCATGAATGAAAAGTAATTCAATGATTAAAACATTTACTGACCCTTCTTTTTGTTTGGATTTGCACTTAATGATTTGATTGAGGTGGCATAATAAGTAGTACAGTTATGTCATAATTATATTCGGAGATAGGTACAGAATTTAAAGCAATTGTGTTCATACCCGACAGGACCATTGTTGATATTATGAAAATGGCATGAGAGCAGCTCCACAATTGGTTTTCTCATTGGCTCTTTACTTCCAGTTAGGGTCTGTGATTTCTGTGAAGAGTGCCTTCCTTCTCTAGGGACACTGGCAGTACGACCCGCGTCCCCAGGGTCTTTCCTCCTTAGGTGGAGCTGACGTGGGTGGGTTAATTTGTATTTGCTTGTTTAAGCAGAGTACATTTCACCGAATGTTTGAAGGTGCTCCACATGGCTCACAGATTCGCACACTGGCGGGGGCACAAGTGGCGAAGTGGTGATGCTTTTGTGACTTGCGTGATTTGCAGGTATTGCCGGTACTCTCAGCTGATGTGTGGTTTCTGGCCTTTTGTTGGTGTTGGTTGAGCTTAGACCTCATCACTCTGATTCGCATGTGGTTGTTTAGTGGAGTCTCTGAGAGAGAACATCAGCGTGGCTGAAATTAAGACAGGATTTGGAGGTCTGCACACGTCAGGTGATTTGTAGGTCCACCTGCTAGCCATCCAAGTTCACTTGAGTGGAGAAAGTAGGGAAGGATGAGATATCTGTTGAGTGCTGACAGTCTAATGGTCACATTCATTTTATAATGCATTGCTCCATCATGCAAAGGATATCAGTGGTCCTTTTTGGTTAGTCAAATTTGTGACAGAGTGCCCCACAGTCACATGTATTTTTGTGTTCGTGCCATATTTTGGCGCAGTAGTGGAGTGCATTTCTTCTGGATTCCTGGCTTGGTGTTTTGGGGTGATGTTTGTCTGCGCTTTCTGAATATAGTAAATGGCAGGTGATGCTATTGACTATTTCGACAGTACTGTAGACAAGTGGTGGGTTTGTCTTGATTTCTTTAATGCAAATGTCACATTTATGAATGTGGCTCAAGGTGATGGACTTTGGATGGGTCACTATATGTGTGCCAATGCGGAAGTTGGCAGTGCTCCGGAGGTATGTGATGAGGGTCAAAGTGAAGTGTGAGTTCCTATGTGGGTGTCACTGTTTGATTTTTGTGTGCCCTATTCTCCTTTGCATGGAGATTGATGCAGAGGTTAACCTTTTTTTGGTGCGGCAGGTGACAAGCGTCACTTTTGCCCACTTGATTTGGAGAGCTCTACAGTTAAACGCAAGGAGATGTAGTGCTAATTTGGTCCTGTCAATATTGGACCTTGTAACCACCAGTATACCTAATATCCTAAATATTCGAAATATATCACAGTTTAAATGTGCAAATCCCATCTTAATGTACAGAATTGTACTACTGATGGTATAACACAACCTAGTTGTGCCTCAAATCAATGGTGATACATGTTTCTAAAGTGTACATGTTACAGAACCAGTTTGTGGTGATTCTTTTGAATGTCCATTCCGAGCTGCTCTCCAGACACAGCAAGTGTGAGGTGATACCCCTCACAACAGGCTAGTTTTTGTCCTGGATCAGGCACAACAGGGATACGGTAAGGTGTGTGGTTTTTCAAAACTGGACTTGTCCCAGCTGGGAGTGTGATCAGGGAGGGCAGGGCCTCCCTTCGGGGGCTCTCTTTGTGCTGGCCAGTTTTGGGGAAGGAGCTGAGCTCCCTTGATTATCAATGTGAGAATGTGCTGTTGATGAGGGGGAGTGGTGGACGCTTCATCGGGGCACGCCTCCTTGTGTTTTTGGTCAATTTGTTACATTGATTATGCTACAGGATGCACCGTTTTCCACAAATTATTAGGGAGTTTCTTAGGGGGAGAGGCCTCCGTGCTTGTTCATTGTTCCAGCTTAATTGCCTAGGTTCATAGGCTGGTCTTGCATCCCACCACTTTCAAATTCCAACAGCTGCCACTGCTTTGGGCAAGGTTGGGTTCCCAGATGATTGCCCATCCTGCACTGTCTGTATTATGGCCCTCATGTTTACCTCGATGCAGACATTTCAAAAGTCATGAAAGACATACTATTATTGCTACATTGCAGAGTGAATAACGTTTAAAGTAGACACGTGTAGTCATGAGCAAAATTACTTTGTACTTTTCCTACATTATAATGTTGATGAACATTGTGAATAATAATGGAGTGATCTAGATACAAGACCATGCATCAAAGATATAGATAGTTACCTGTGATATTAGTCCCTTAACCTCACAACTAATGTGCATTGAACTACAACCCTGTATTCCCTGTCCACTATACAATCTTTATCTTGTTAACTGTTTACATGTCTACTTTGTCTCCATTGTTTCTTCTACTGCAGAAGTTTAGCTATCTATTGTGTCCTCATGTAGTAGCCCAAATGCTGGTTTTGCTGTACAGCTCTCTGAGACCTAGCCGGGTCTTGTTCGCCCTCTTTAAAACTCTTCAAATAAATAAATAGCACACACAAATTTTAGGATTTAGGGACAAGCCTTGAATTTTGTGAGAAACGTACCTAATATATAAAAAATATATAAAAAAGAGAGGGAGCCACCCCATTAACCAAGAGACAGGGTAATTCAATTAATGATCAAAGGCAGACTCTCTTGGATCAGATTAACCAATTTATGTGTGACTCACGCT
This sequence comes from Lissotriton helveticus, assembly GCF_964261635.1. Lineage (NCBI taxonomy): Eukaryota > Metazoa > Chordata > Amphibia > Caudata > Salamandridae > Lissotriton > Lissotriton helveticus. Next base: position 512,959,722 of record NC_136061.1, on the reverse strand, counting down.
CACAATTGGTCAAATATCAACTGAACAATCAACCTATATTTCACACATCACATCAAATACCATAAACTCCAGAACCAATTGTATGGACATATATCTATAAACCAGTCAATTAAAAATGCATATTACTTTTATCGTTATAAACAATATATCATAAAAAGAACCTTACTGGATTGGTCTAAATACATCTACATCTGATTTCTACAATAATACCACAAATACATATACGCAAACACTGAAATTAGGAGAGACAATTCATATGTAAAAAATTAAAAACATCATCAATTGGTTATTCCAGCTGGAATCCATCAAAAAACTCCACTGAGTATTCAATCAGTTGGACCATATGCGTTCCCTGGATATAACCTCGCTAGATAAGGCGTTGATGCGTTTCAGTGGTAACAAACAGATTCTACAACCACATTCAGCAGGACACTGTTCCTTATTTCTGCACTCTTTTTTCCTATTTCTGCAAGTCTCTTGCATTTTACTGCAGTTCTCTTGCCTCATTCTGCACCTTTGTTGCTTCTTTCTGGACTTCTCTTGCCTCTTTCTGCACCCTGTTGCTTCATTCGATACTTCTCTTGCTTCCTTCTGCACCTTTATTGCTTCTTTCTGCACCCCTGTTGTCTCTTTCTGCACTCGTCTTCCCTCTTTCTGTACCTCTCTTGTCTCTTTCTGTACCCCTCTTGCCTCTTTCTGCACATCTCTTGCTTCTTTCTGCACTTCTCTTGCCTCTTTCTGTACCTTTATTGCTTCTTTCTACACCTTCTTCTCTTTTTTGCATCCCTCTTGCCTCTTTCTGCAGTTCCCTTGCCATTTTCTGCACCCCTCTTGCCTCTTTCTGCACCCCTCTTCCCTCTTTCTGCACCTCCCTTTCTTCTTTCTGTACCCCTGTTCCCTTTTTCTACACCTTCCCTGCCTATTTCTGTACCTCTCTTGCCTCTTTCTGTACCTCAGTTGCTTCTTTCTTCACTTCTCTTGCCTCTTTCTGCACCCTCCGTGCCTCTTTCAGTAGCTTTGTTGCTCCTTTCTGTACTTCTCTTCCTTCTTTCTCCAAACCCGCTGCCTCTTTCTCTACCCCCTTGCCACTTTATGCACTTGTTTTGGTACTTTCTGCACTGCTCTTGCTTCTTCTGTTCCACCTTTGCATATTTCTGCATTCCTCTTGCCTCTTTCTGCATCCCTCTTTTTCCACCTCTCTTGCTTCTTTCTGCACTTCTCTTGTTTCTTTATGTACTTCTCTAGCTTCTCTCTGCACCCCTCTTGCCTCTTTCCGTGCTCCTCCTGCCTCTTTGTGCACCTCTCCTGCCTCTTTTCCCATCTCTTGCCTTTTTTCGCAGTTCTCTTGCCTCTTTCCCTACCTCTTCTGCTTCTTTATGCACTTATCTTGTCTCTTTCTGTCCCCTCTCGCCTCTTCCTACACCTCTGTTGCTTCTTTCTGCACTGCTCATGCTTCTTTCTGTATCTTTGTTGCAAATTCATGCATCCCTCTTGTCTTTTTCTGTACCCCTCTTCCCTCTTTGTGTATCTCTCTTGCCTCTGTCTGCACACTTGTACCCTCTTTCTGCACCCCTTTTGCCTGTTTCTGCAACTCTCTTTCCCCTTTCTGCAGTTATCTTGCCTCCTTCTGCAACGCGCTTTCCTCTTTCTGCACTTCTCTTGCTTCTTTCTGCACCTCTCTTGCTTCTTTCTATGCCCTTCTTCCCTTTTTCTGCTCCTCTCTTGCCTCTTTCTGTACCTCTCTTCTCTCTTTCTCCACTGCTCTTACCTCTTTTTGCACCCTGTTTGCCTCTTTCTGTACCTCGTTGTCTTCCTTCTGTACTTCTCTCCCCTCTTGCCTCTTTCTGCAACTCTGTTAGTTTTTTATGCACTGCTCTTGCTTCTTTCTGCACCTCTCTTGTACATTTCTGCACCCCTCTTTCCTCTTTTTGTACTCCTCTTGTGTCTGTCTCCAACTCTGTACCCTCTTTCTGCACCTCTTTGCCTGTGTCTGCAACTCTGTTGCCTCTTTCTGCAGTTCTCTTGCCTCCTTCTGCTCCTCAGTTACCTCTTACTGTACATCTCTTGCCTCTTTATACACACCTCGTGCTTCTTTCTGCACACCTGTTGCTTCATTATGTACTTCTCTTGCTTCTTTCTGCACCTCGTTTGCTTCTTTCTGCATCCTTCTTGCCTCTTCATGCACCCTTCTTCCCTCTTTGTGTTTCTCTCATGCTTCTTTCTTTACCTCTCTTTACCTCTCTTGTCTCTTGCCTCTTTCTGCACCCTTCTTGCCTCTTTCTGCACCTCTCTTGCTTCTTTCTGCATCCTTTCTCCTTCCCTTTTCCAGCACCTGTTTAACCTCTTTCTGCACCTCTTTTTCCTATTTCTGCAGTTCCCTCTCTGTGTACCTCCATTGCTTCTTTCTGCACTTCTCTTATCTCTTTCTGTGCCCCTCTTGCCTTTTTCTACACCTCTATTGGTTCTTTCTGCACTGATATCGCTTCTTTCTGCACCTCTCATGCAAATCTATACACCCCTCTTTCTTCTTTCTACACCCCCTTCCTTCTTTCTGTACTTCTCTTGCCTCTTTCTGCACCTCTTTTGCCTGTTTCTGCAACTCTCTTGCCTCTTTCTGTAGTTTTCTTGTCTCCTTCTCTGCCTCTGTTGCCTCTTTCAGTACCCCTCCTGCCTCTTTATGCACCCCTAATGATTCATTCTGTACTTCCCTTACTTTTTTCTACTCCCCTCTTGCTTCTTTCTGCACCTTTCCTGCTTCTTTCTGTACCCTGCTTCCCTCTTTGTGCATCTTTCTGTACCTCTCTTGCCTCTTTCTGCACCCCTCTTGAATCTTTCTGTACCTCTCTTGCTTCTTTCTGCATCCTTCTTCCCTTTTCTTGCATCTGTCATGCCTATTTATGCACATCTTTTTCTTCTTTCTGCAGTTCTCTTGCCTCGTTCTGCACCCTCTTCCCTCTCTCTGTGCCTTCATTGCTTCTTTCTGTACTTCTCTTGCCTCTTTCTGCACCCCTCTTGCCTTTTTGTGCACCTATGTTCGTTCTTGCTGCACTAATCTTGCTTCATTCCGCAACTACCTTGCAAATTTCTGCACCTCTCTTTCTTCAATCTGTACCCCTAGTCCCTCTTTCTGTACTTCTCTTGTTTCTGTATGCACCCCTTTTCCCTCTTTCTGAACCTCGTTTGCCTGGTTCTGCAACTCTTTTGCCTCTTTCTGCAGTTCTCTTGCCTCCTTCTGCACCTCTGTTGCCACTTTCTGTAACCCTCTTGCCTATTTCTGTACTCCTCTTGCCTCTTTCTGCAGCTCTGTTGCTTTATTCTGCCCTTCTCCTGCTTCTACCTTTTTGTACACAAATTTACAGATGTCACAAGGTGAAAGCAGAAACACATGCATGCATACCTTCAGAAATTTGGTGAGATTCACAACAGTGCTATGATTAGGATTGCTGTTTAATTTTTGGTACGCCTATCATTCTGAGCGGTCAATGAATAGCAAACCTTCAAGAGAAAAGTGAGGTTTAAGACATCTTGGGAGAATGATTGGTGATTAGGCTACTTTGTATGAGCCTGTTTTAAGGTACAGTTTAAGTAGGCCTCTTTCAGCACCTCTGTTGGTTCTTTCTGCACATCTATTGCTTCTTTCTGCACCTTCCTTCCACTTACTGGACTTCTGTTGCCTCTTTCTGCATTTTTATTGCTTATTTCTATACCTTTCTTCCTCTGTCTGTACCTCTCTTGCCTCTTTATGCACTTCTCTTGCTTCTTTCAACACCTTTCTTCCTCTTTCTGCACATGTCCTACCTAAGTAGTCATTTAAAAAACCTTAGAAATTCACTGAAAAAAACAGAGGTTTCAGGGACGTTATAGTTAGTATTAGCATTAAATAAAACATAAAAGTTCACTGAAAGAACAAAGTTTTCAGGGACATTACAGTTAGGGATTAGCATTTAACCCCTTCCATGCATCGGATGGCCCCTGGCCATCCGACATAATGGTGGACATGTGCGGAGGACGTCCGGGAACTGTCCGAACCAAGCACACGTCATTTTTTTCAGCACCTTGGTGGAATGTCCGCCGCGGCGAAGGTGTTAAAAGACCTTAGAAATACTCTGAAAAAACACTAGTTTCAGGGACATTATTGTTAGGCTGACATTTCACGTGTACAAAACCAGAGAGTACATTTATCAGTGGCTGTATTGATGAGTGACTGTGTGTATGAGTAACTGTATGGGTGAGTTAGTGGATGTGTGTGTAGACTTATTAATTAGTAAGTGGGTATGCACTAACTGGTATTAGTGTGTATATGTTACGTGTATGATAGTCTGTATTGTAGAGTGGAAGTATGAAATGTTATATTAGGGTGTGAGGAGGTGCATCAGTTATTAAGTGAATGATGTAATTAATTATGTAATGAGTGATGTCACTGACCATGTCATGAGTGATGTAATATGTGACCCCACCAGCAGTGCATTGCAGGGGCACGAGTTATAATTAACTCAGCTAACTATAGGAGCCGAATTTCCCTGTTTTTTTATGAGTGAAATCTAAGCCTAACTAGAATGTCCTTGAAACCTGTGTTTTTTGTCAGTAAATATATATATATATATATATATATATATATTTTTAAAGCTGCTGTATCCATTATTAAATCAATCGTGCTTCTATTTTAATCAGGAAGGTAGAATTCATCCTCAAACACTTGGGGGAAGGGGGCAACCAGAGGAGGATCAATCACCACACTGTGATGTTCAACTAATTGCTGTCATCAATGGATGCCTCTTCTGGAACCTGATAATTTTTGAGGATGAAATGTTGATTAGTTGTATAAGTTGTCATTCCTTCCGCATTTCAAGAAGAGACACTCTTCCTTTTGACCACGACAACAACCGCAGCTGCTTTGAACACATACACTATGAACATATAGTGCTACCTGCAGCTACATACTTTATTGTGAGCCTACTGAGTTCTGGTCAATGTTCCTTCTTCCCATGATAGTAGGTCTATGGTCTTGATGCAGGTACACCTCTGCTTGGTCATCCAGACAGAGTTAGACTTCTTCTCGATTTTCATTGTTGATGCTGTGTTTGCATTGCCAGTGTCTGTACACTCAATTACATCTTGCAATATTAAACCATATCAGTCCAGGAGATGGAAGTTAAGCTATTATTGCTATCCATGTAGTAGTAGTTAGCAATGGTGCTGGATGTTGCTTCTGCAGTTACATGGCGTCTGCACATGCCAGTAGAATTACCCTTTCTGAATGTTGAAACGTGGAGGCTGAAATTCAGTTCTGCCATGCCCTGAATTTGCAGTTGTTCATCTTCTGGAACACCTACTGTCCTGAGGATCCAGATCTTGCAAATTGAGACATAAAATGTTGAGAAAGCAAAGAAATTGGCCAAATTCTTTTCTACCATTGATCCAGCATTGTGGCATAAATATACTCTTCGAAGTACACAATCTTTTTTGAAGACTTTGATTTGTGTTCAAGTGAAGGATTAAGCTGTTCACCAAATAAGCTGTGTTTCAATATTAACATTGATAAATGCTCATTACACCTTCTGCTAACGTTCCTGTGGCAGGTGCTATAACAGGATAGCTTGGCTTATCATACTCCTCCTTCCTGGCATTCCGTGGCATAATGTCAAAAGGCAGTTACATGGAGCTTGCACTCAAGTCAAGTCAAGTCAATAGCACTTTATTTCGATTAATAAAAATCATAAAAGCAGTCACAAAATTACATTATACAGAGATATTAAAAACGTTAAAATATTATCAAGAATAATACACAGTATTGTACATAAAACGTATATAAATACACAAAGGCAAATATTGTTAATGGGCATATCACAAAGTTAAAAACAACAAAATTCATTGGCAGAGGGATATAATCAATTCTCCAAGGCTTTAGGAGCTTCTCTCTTATTCTTATTGCGTACAGCAGCCACTAGAAAGCTTGCAACCCCAAACATCACTTTCGGAGTGCTAAGCAATTGTAAAAACATCAGTGCTGGTTTAGCTAGAGTGAATCCTGCTTCTCTTAATAGAGGCACTAAATGTTGCTTCCTAATATCAGAAAAGTGCTGACAAAACAAAATGAAATGCAAGAGTGTTTGGGGAGAGGCATTATCACAGCTACAGGGAGGTGTAAGGTCTGGTTTCCCCCACACACATGAAATGCCCAAAGTATACTTAACAATGTTTAATCTAAATCTAATTAAGAGATGACGGTGATATGGTATTGATACCGTTCTGAGGTATAGTTCTAAATGTGGAGTAGTCTTTAAAACATAATTAGATCTAACAAGAGGTTTATTCATTTCCACATATTCCCGCTCTTGCTCAACCATCCTCATAAAATTCATCTTTATCCAGTTCAGATCACTTTTTTGTAACAGATGCGGGAAATAATAAAGCTCTGGACGCCCCAATTTAGCAAAGACATCTCTAATATAGGATAGCCAGGGTATTTTGTGTGCTTTTTCAAGTGCCATTACATCTTTTAAAATAGGATGGTTCAATGAAATATCCTTATTAATCCAAGTTTTAATCCAACACGTTATGGGGGCTAAGCGTATGAGATCGGAGATATAGCTCAGTCCCAACTCAGTATGTATTGTAAACACAGGCGTGTATTGAGGGACAGCTAACAGGATCCTTAAAAATTTGTTCTCAATTTTTTGTAATTTATCCTGTTGCAAATAGCCCCATAATGAGGCCCCATACAATGCTATAGATAGGCATTTGGATTTAAAAACAGATAAAAGTGCCTCCATAGGCCTGGATCCCAGCCGCCTTGCAAAGTCCATTAGTGCAGAGGATGATCTGGCGACCGCTAAGCATTTCGCATTAATTTGAGGGGCCCAGCTTCCCTTTAGATCAAAAATGACACCAAGATACGTAAATACTGGGACGGTGGATAGAACTACACCATTGCAAGAAAAGGGCAGTGTTTTATATGATTTTGGGCGTTTTCCAACCACCATAACATGAGATTTCTTACTATTCATCCTCAGGTCTAAAGATTCCATAAAGCCACCAAAGGAATCTAAAAGTCTCTGCAGCCCCAGTCCTGTGCGGGCCAACAGTACCGCATCGTCAGCATAAAAAAGGACCGGGACTGCAGAGTTACCCACATGGGGGGTATCCGGGGTGGCCATTTCCAGATGTTTATCTAGGGAATTTATATAGAGGGTAAAAAGCAGAGGGGCCAGGATACACCCCTGCCTTACCCCCCGCTTAGAGTCAAAGTAACGAGTACACCCCCCTTCCCTATTAACACGGATGTTCGCCTTCAATCCTCGGTGAAGCGTATCTAAAAAATTCACCAGGGCTATATCAATTCCCAGATTCTTCAGAATTTCCCACAGTTTTCCCCTATTTACCAGGTCAAAGGCCGATGACAGGTCCATGAACCCCATATAGAGCATGCCATCCTTCGCCTGAGTATACTTACTGATGAGCATCTGCAAATTGAGGCATTGGTCTAATGTGCCTCTTTTTGCACGAAACCCATACTTAAGGTTGGAAAGGACCCCTCCATCTTTCAGACAATCCTCCAGTTTTGAAAGAATCACTCTGCCCAGAATCTTAACGGCAGAGTCGATTAAGGAAATTGGTCTGTAACAGGAGGGGTCACTTCTCAGGCCTTTTTTAAACACCGGTATTATTGTTGATGTTGACCAGGGTGGTGGAAAACCGTTAGTGCTAACTGAATTGAAGACATTAGTAAGGACCTTAGCACATAAAGTGGGTTGAGTCCTGTATAAGTCTGCTGGGACCCCATCAGGGCCCGGGGCTTTATTTTTCGATGTATCCACAATTGCCCTTTCAACATCAGCCAATTCAAATTGTAACGGTCGGGAACTATGTGTGGGTATAGGATCGGATGGTGTCATTGTTGTAACATCCTCGTTATCATAAATCTTACTAAAATGAGCTACCCATAGATCATCTGCAATCACACAGTCCAGGGGAGCATTCTCTGTACTAGAGAAATATGGATGATTAATTATACCCCAAAATTTACCACTGTCCTTCTGGATATCTATTGAACTAAGATCATTCCATGCTTCAGTTTTAATGGCCTTCTTCCTCGCTGCTATAGCTTGCTTATAAGCGCCCCTTAGGCTGATTACAACCTCCCTGTTCCTTGGTTTCTGTTTCAGGGCATGTAATAAAACTTTATGTGCTTTGGAGCAATTACTATAAAACCAACGTGGGTGGTTAGATACTGGAACTTTGGATTTGGTCTTTAAATCCTGATTAACCTTTTTACAGATGGAAATAAAGGCTTCAATAATGTTGGTTCCACAAGCTGTAGTATCAAAACAGACCACAAAATCTGCATCTGCCTTAGTAAGTAAGTCTGACATAAACGAGTCAGGGACTATCTTTGCCCAGTTAAGCCTCCTGAACTGATCTTTCAATTTCAGGGTGTTTTTAGTCATACCAGTGATGTCCCGTCTGATTATTACATCCCCTAAGTCTAACTCCAGTATAAGGGGGTTTTGATCACTATAGACCGAGTCCTCAGCTTTATATGAGGTGACTACAGGGATCAGGCCTACTGAAACAAATATATAGTCGATGATGGTACCAGACTCTCTCCCTTTAAATGTTGGTGTCCTCTCTTCACCCCTAAACCCATCTACCTCAAAGAGGTTAAAACTGGCTAGCAGAGCCACCAGGGCTTCCCCCTGTTGCGTATGTTCAAAATGTACGGCAGAAGATCCAACAGGGCCCATCTGCTGTTTCGCCAAACAATCCCATCTACATGGGTGAATATTAAAATCTCCCATTAACAGAATTTCGAATGAGGTGCTATGCAGACTTTTATATTCGTCTAAAAAACGCTCTACAGCGCTAAGATGAGAGTTACGTAATTCTCTCTCTATAACATTATAAAAATTGATTAACAAAATAGTGGTATGGTTTGAGCCACCCCGTTCCACAATCAAAAGGTTGTCAGAGGCAAAATCAAGCTTTTTAAATGATCCTACAAGGTCCAATGAGGTCAGTAGAAGCAATCCTCCCTTGGCTCGGCCTCCCAATCCTGGGACAGCCTTCACAAAAAAGGAGGAAAAGCCATCTAAGCAGAAGCTATTGTCTAAGTCCCAGGTTTCTTGAAAGGCTATTACATCATGGCCTTGAATGAAATTAATCCATGGTGCATCATTACATTTATTTTTTATACCTGCAATGTTCCAGCTTAAAAACTTTCTTGAGCATCCACTACCTGCCCTCGATCTACTGTCCACACTAGTTAAATCATAGTTATTTAGTCAATCATTTGTTTCCATATTTGTTAATGGCGTGAATCTGTTTTCTAGGGGTATAGGTGTACTTCTATCATTGATAGTGGATGATTTTTTAATATGAGGAACTGTATTCCAACCCCCCTTTCTTAGGTCAGTCTGTCTAGCCTGGTAGGAAAAGTTGGTTATGTGGGACTTCCCTGTAGTACACCCACTAGTGGGACGGTGGGCAGGCCTATTGTGCTGAATTTCGGTATGGTGTGGATAGAAATAACCCAGTGGTAAAGGTCTGATACAAGTACCCGTGAGTTCTGACCCATCCCAAAACAATCTGTTTGCAACATTGGGGTAATTAAAATTAATGACCACACAGTCCCCTGGTAAGCATTTTCGCCGCCTTCCAACCCACTCTGCCCGTCTTGCTGAGATGATACTCTTATAAATATGTTGTAAATTATCACGGGAAACAGGAGGGTTGTTTGATGAGATAGCTTTATTATCAAGCTATAACGTATAAGAAACCCGACCAACAGTGTCAGGACACGAACTGCCTCTAACGGCTATTCTGGACGCTCGAGCATTGGTCTTGGAGCCTGGCAACCAATGGCAGGCACGAGCTCAGTGCACGAGGAGAATATAACACATCTCCTTTCCTATGGTATAGAACAATCAAGTTAACATAACAAATGCACAAAAATAAAATTTACATTATCTAATCTTGTGAGTTAACACAATAAATGCACATAAGAAAGAAAACACAGTAATTGATGTTATACTGTTGTAACAATATATAATAACCCACTCCTTTTCTAAACATTTACACGAAGTCCTTTAGGTAAGCAGGTGAAACTCTCTTACGAGCAGGTCTTTGCTCTTTAGGTACAACCACCTTCTTGACACTTGGTTGTGACAAACCCAAACTCTGTTGGCTATCCTTCTTTTGATAAAGAGCAACCCTGCGGAGATTCCAAGTTTGCCCATTCTGTAGCTTAATATAGTTATCGCACACCGATTTCACCTGAAATGGTCCCCTAAATTTGTTAAACATTCTCTGATTACCACCAGGCTTTACTTTAACCAGATCACCCACAGATATGTTGGTCTTATTACTTTTACCCCTGACCTGATCCATCTCCTTAGTTGGTTTCTGCAGCCAAGTAGGAACTAACTTGGTACCTGCTGACCTCCCCCTCATAAGTTCAAACGGTGTCTTCGTCATATTCTGATGTAAAGTGGTCCGATATGCCCAGAGCATTTTTTTAATTTCCCCTTGTACAGGGCGATTGGAAGCTAATGCAAGTTGCATAGTGCCTTTGACCAACCTGTTCACCCTCTCGCACAAGCCATTGCTTTGCGGGTTGTATAGTGAGGTGCGTAAATGTTTTAACCCCATATGAGCAAAGTATTCTTCCATTTCCTTAGAGGTTAGCTGAGTGCCCTTGTCTGACAGAAGTACTGAAGGATTGCCTTCTCGCCTAAAAATCTCACTAAGCACCTTAATGGTAGCCTGTGAACTAATGTTCCTCAAAAAAGCAACTTCTACCCACCTTGAAGCTGAATCCACCAAAACCATGGCAAATCTTTCGCTGTCCTGCAGCTCATGAAAAGGCCCAATAAAGTCAATGCAAACCTTTTTCCATACACCATCATCAGACACCACTCTACCTAGTGAAGAACTTCCTGCACCCACTTGTAACCTTTTTTCCGATTCCCTGCAAAGTTCACATTGCTCCACCCAAGATTTGACTAAAGAGTCTATCCCAGGCCACCAGAATTTTTCTTTAACACGTTTCGCAGTGAGCGTTTGGCCCAAATGGCCTTCATGGGCTAAAGCAACTATGCGGGTTCTGAGTGATTCAGGAGGTATGTAATTTTCACCTCTAACTAAGACAAAATCCCCTTGCATAGAAATCTCATCTTGTAGTTGGACATACGGTCTCAATGAAGAGGTTACAGTGCTCATCCTGGACACTCCCTCTTTGCACATCTTAATTAGACCCTGCATGACTTGATCCTTCTTCATGGCTTCCACCCATTCTTCCTTTGATATTGAAGAATGAAGGTCCACAGATAAATCTTCCAAAAATGCTACCACATCTTCCGTTACCAATTCTCTTGATTCTGCCTTGGTGTCAGGTAACCTTGATAAGCAATCTGCCACATTGTTGCGCTTTACTCCACTACCTTAGCTATAGTGATAGCTTCTGTTAAGGTTGGGTTCCTTGCTGCCCATAACTTCTCTTGTGTCTTTTTACTAAAACATTGCACTATCAACTGATCTCTAATCATCTCTTCCTGTATGTTGCCAAATTGACACTTTATAGATAGTTCTCTTAACCTTGAGACAAATTCATCTATAGTTTCATTTTGTTTCTGGGGAGCAGTATAAAATGTGTGTCTGCGCATAACTACGTTCTCCTGTTTTGCAAATCTAGTGTACAATCTAAATAGTGCATCTTTATAAACGTCATCAATGTCTACTGGTGGATTCGGTAAATATTTATAAATTCTCTGCCCCTCTTTTCCTACTGCCCCTAACAACAATGCCTTCTTTCTAACTGCAGAAAATGTTGTTCCGTCTAAAGCTATGATGTAATTTTCAAATGCTTCACACCAGTCATCCCACTCCATGGAGGGTTCCCCAGGAATACTTAGAAACGGAGTTGGAGCTTGGATTGAATTGCTCACACTCATTTTTAGCATGAAATACTCCCCCTTTACTATCAATTATTACTTTCACACATATGCTTAATACAGTATGTTCCTATAATAATGTGAGTGCATCACAGTTGTTGAAGGTATTTCAATATTCCAGTGTGTGTGTATCACAGTTGACAATGTGACACACTTCAGCCCTTCACCACAATGTGGGCGTGTCACAGCTGTTAATATTTTTTTTAAATGTCCAAACGGACTTCTCAGTTTTGTAACTCCAGAGGATTAAATGCTCGTTTTCACTGTTCATGCAGGAGTGGGCCCACAGGCTGTGTTTTGCCCTTTTAAACGGTATTTCTCTTTTAAATGCTTGAGAGATCGCTCTTGCCTTGCTAACGAGCATGCGCAAAGTTATTTCAGCAGTTCCCTTAATCACCGGTGTCAACGTTGACTCATGCGGTGAGTTTCTTTCCTCTCTCTTAAGTTAAAATGTCAAGCTAAGTGTACAGCACGTACCTCCTCTAAGAAAATGTTCAGTAACAGTGCGGCTTACTGTACTGCTGTCCTGCACTCGAAACAGCTTGTTTTCCGCTTTCCGCTTTTCATCTAAATGCAGTCGGGTTTCCTCCTCGCTTGATTCCCCTTTTCAGAAGTCGCCATAAAATGTTGTAAATTATCACGGGAAACAAGAGGGTTGTTTGATGAGATAGCTTTATTATCAAGCTATAACGTATAAGAAACCCGACCAACAGTGTCAGGACACGAACTGCCTCTAACGGCTATTCTGGACGCTCGAGCATTGGTCTCGGAGCCTGGCAACCAATGGCAGGCACGAGCTCAGTGCACGAGGAGAATATAACAAAATATCATCTCCTCCACTACAGAATTGAGAACACATGTTTGTACCCTAGTCAACAAATCATGATCGGTTTCTTTCGCGCCAGGTTTCAGGGGAGGAATTCCCGTTAGGACAGCTACTAGAGGTGCTGCATCTGGTGGGAGATGCAGAACACGACTCCTATTCTGGGCAGGTTTGCTAGAAGTAGTCGGTGGGAAGCTATTCTTCTGGTCCCCTATGCGAGGTTGTACAATAACAGGTGGACCAGACTGCCCGCCTATGATTACCTGTGGCTCTCTGGGCCCAATGTTATCATCACAAATTTGACCCCCTGGTATTTCATTTACTACACATGGCCTAAAAAATGTTTTAAGTTGTGCCCCTCCGTCCTTCAAAATCGGTGTCCTACAGGGATCCGCTTTAAACTCCTTTATAAAGTTGTCAATATGTTTACATTTGTCCAATAGTTTATGTACACAGGAGTTAAGAGTGTCCACAATATCCTTGGCAATGGCTACAAGAGCTGGCTCCAGACGAGACTCAAACATCCCCTCCACTATATCGGCCAGATAATTCATGGACCTTGTGTCATTAGTGTTCAGTTCAGCTCTATCTGGCAAAACCGGATCCAGAGTAGATTTATTTTTCCTACTGCCCTTTTTTACCCCCTTGCAATCTTTATGCCCTTGAGCTAGTGCTTGTCCAGGGTTATCTTGATCCGTAGATGATGTTTCTTGAGAGGGTATAAGAGCCTGAGGTGGGTGTATGATGGCAACAACGGGCTCAAGGGGAATAGGGAGGGCACGAGCTGTTGGTGAATTATGATCTAACATGATGGAAATTGGATCTGTAGCACCCAAGCCTAATTCCTTTTCAGCAATGGCAATTTCCTCATTTAGGGCCCCCACGGCAGAGGTTAGGTAGGAAATTATTGACTCTTGTTTTTTAGCCACCTTCGCTTTCTTACCTTCACAATCATTGTCCTGTCTGAGTAGCTTACGTTTCCCCATAGTAACGATAAGTACTCATTTGTCCACTTTCATTGTCATTGCTTTGGAAGTGCATCTCCTCTCCTTCGGAGTACATAATCATGGTAGGGCTGTACTGATTAAATAAGTGTTGAAACATGTAGTAAGTGGCATTCCAACACTTTGGCATTTACTGTATGAGGGCTTTTACAGCCTTTCAATTTGCAAGTTGAGTGATCCACAACTGCATCAACCAGTCAAGAAAGGCACTCATATTGAGACTGGACACTTCTGTCCATCCTCAGTTTGAGAAATTCTTACGTCAGTGGAACTTCTTTATTGTGTTTGTCCAAGCAATCTTTGTAACTACACCCCCCCATCAAAAACTTGGATCCTCTACTTCAGTCCAGCAGAAAAAACTTGGCTGTAAATTCTTGGCTGTCCTAAAGTGACATCCTTTTCCACCCACCAAGATTACCCACAGCATATGCTACAACTATTTAACATCAAAAGCCCACACAATAAACACAATTTGGAGATGGAATGTATTGACATGTGGAACATTGCATAACTTAATTTCTTCAGTATAATTAACAAGACTACCACAGAGCCAGGTTTGAAACAGCATAATCAGGGTATATTTTCTGCCCTTAAGCACTACAGCCAAATTGTTGCACATGTCACAGTACAAATATGCACTCTTCTGATATCACTTTACCTGGTAGCCTCCAATCTGACAATAAGAATACCGGTGGACTTTGAGGCCACACCGGTGTTATGAAGCTCTATCTAAATGATCAATACAATAATATTATTATTGTTTGATAAAGTCTCAGCTATATTTTTCTTCATAAGATATATTTTATGGATCTGTTCATTGTTCTTCAGAAAACAATTTTGGAAAGAAATCAGCTGCTTAGAGCATTTGAATAAAATGAACACGTTTTCAAAAACACATGAAGTGACCCATAGTTTCCTTGAAACAGGAATTGTAGCTAAATTCTATGAATAAAAAACAAAGCAACCTTCCTAGCTATTGTCCAACAAATTCTATTTTGCTTAATATGTTAATTGCAATTATAATTGAAGACTATATTGTTTGAATTAAACTATTTTCCTCTAATGACTTACAAGCCACATGTAAATTACTAGCAAACTAACTGACAGCTTTTAGCAGAGATTTGAACGGTTCTAATGTAACTCTTTGGAACTTTTATTCCTTTTTTCTCATTTGGGGAACACCTGATGGTAGAGACCTGCCCTTTAAATACCGCTTTTAATAAAAATCTTTACTCTAATGGTGGTGCCTCACCAGGCAGCAGAATAAGTCTGCACTTCTAACAGGATTTTAAGGAAAACCATTAGAAAGCCACATTAATAGCTGACTGAAAGCAAGGATGTTATTGAATTTAAACAAGTGAAATGTCACCAAAATCAATTTCTTTTGTTCTGCCTCTATTACCGCAGCATGAAATTTGTCAAGTGAAGAAAAACACTACAGTCGTCATACTGTTCACAATCAAGCCATATTAGTCACAATTCCGAATCTTTGATTCCACACAAATAGTTCGAAAAAACTGTGATTGTTTTAAAACATTTCAGTACAGTTTGAAATCGAAAAAGAAGAGCAAGCCACATTTACACCTGCATCTAAATTCATCAAACGGTTTCTGTGTAATACATATGTATTTCTTGCCGTTGCCCTACCATCCACAGTAAGTATTCATTTCAGTACCGCTTTCTTCCTATATCAGGATTTAGAACACATCTACCAGTGTACTGTGTTGGACCTGGAATAATTTGCAGGGCTATACCCAAACGTTTTGCCATCCTCCTATTTTTCCTGACCTGTTTTTATTGGCTTTAAAACTCTGGGCACTTTACCACTGCTATTTAGTGCTAAAGTGCATATGCTTTATGTGTAGATTGTGATTATGATTGGTTATCCATGATTGGCGTATTTGATTTACTGGTAAGTCCCTAGTAACGTGCACTGTGCATGCCCAGGGCCTGTAGTTCAAATGCTACTATTGGGCCTACAGCCCAGATTGAACTGAGTGTTCTGCTAGGAAAAAGGAACTGCAAAAGGCATGGACGGCAGCAAGAGATGCTGGGGAGGCTGAGAATAAGAATGTGGAGGTACAGAGCCAACAAGAGGGTTTTAGCACTCTGGATCTGCCTTTGGGAGCAGCACCCTCAAGGACTGACAGCAGTGTGTCATCAAGAAATGTGTCCCAAGAGGAGCTGTAGAACAGGCGACAGGCCAAAGAACATGAGCTGGGGCTTGAGAAGTATATTGTTTGAATTATACAAACAAGCTCAAGTGGGAAATTAAAAGCAAAATGTTGGAAATGGAAAGCAAAACGTTTGAAATTGAGCAAAAGCAACAAGAAAAGGAGAAGAACCTTGCTCCGGAGGAAAGAATATTGCTTTTGGCTCATGGGTTGAGTTTGAAGGAGCTGGAATTAAAAGCCAGGAGGGATGAGTCCACCTCATATGGTGGTAGGGAAAATGAAATGTTGAGTACTGCAGAAAAGGTTACCCATAGACCTGTTGCTTGATTTCAAGGAGGAAAATGAAATACAACATTTCAGTACAGTTTGAAATCGAAAAAGAAGAGCAAGCCACATTTACACCTGTATCTAAATTCATCAAACGGTTTCTGTGTAATACATATGTATTTCTTGCCATTGCCCTACCATCCACAGTTAGTATTCATTTCAGTACCGCTTTCTTCCTATATCAGGATTTAGAACACATCTACCAATGTACTGTGTTGGACCTGGAATAATTTGCAGGGCTATACCCAAACGTTTTGCCATCCTCCTATTTTTCCTGACCTGTTTTTATTGGCTTTAAAACTCTGGGCACTTTACCTCTGCTATTTAGTGCTAAAGTGCATATGCTTTATGTGTAAATTGTGATTATGATTGGTTATCCATGATTGGCGTATTTGATTTACTGGTAAGTCCCTAGTAACGTGCACTGTGCATGCCCAGGGCCTGTAGTTCAAATGCTACTATTGGGCCTACAGCCCAGATTGAACTGAGTGTTCTGCTAGGAAAAAGGAACTGCAAAAGGCATGGACGGCAGCAAGAGATGCTGGGGAGGCTGAGAATAAGAATGTGGAGGTACAGAGCCAACAAGAGGGTTTTAGCACTCTGGATCTGCCTTTGGGAGCAGCACCCTCAAGGACCGACAGCAGTGTGTCATCAAGAAATGTGTCCCAAGAGGAGCTGTAGAACAGGCGACAGGCCAAAGAACATGAGCTGGGGCTTGAGAAGCTCAAGTGGGAAATTAAAAGCAAAACGTTGGAAATGGAAAGCAAAACGTTTGAAATTGAGCAAAAGCAACAAGAAAAGGAGAAGAACCTTGCTCCGGAGGAAAGAATATTGCTTTTGGCTCCTGGGTTGAGTTTGAAGGAGCTGGAATTAAAAGCCAGGAGGGATGAGTCCACCTCATATGGTGGTAGGGAAAATGAAATGTTGAGTACTGCAGAAAAGGTTACCCATAGACCTGTTGCTTGATTTCAAGGAGGAAGATGAAATACAACAGGGGGTTCATTTTTATGAGGTTGCTCTAGAGGTGTACAGGGTCCCTGCGGTGGATTGGCAAATCAGCAAGGGGAGTCATATTCCTAGTGGTGGTAGGGAAACTCTACTGGTTCTAGGAGTGTGTGACAGAGGGAGATGTTTCCCCATGGCAGAAGCCCTGGTAAGGAACTATGGAGACCCCCCAGAAGAGTGTGGGTTGAGTTTTAGAGACTGTCTCACCAGTCTCAGGAGGGTGATGTGGGGAACATTTCCAAGGCACCGGATGGTGGGGTGATTAGTAGTTTGGTTAACACATGTGAGTGGCTGGACAATTTGATTGCTAGTTAGCATATGTTCAGTCACAGTTTTCCAGAGCTATGCCAACACCCGGTGGAGTGTGAGTTCTCTGACCCCAGGGAGCCTGCACTGTAGGAATACCTCTTAGTAGATGGCAGATGGTCTTAAGAGGCTTTTGGGAGTGATCCTGAAGGGGGTGGCTCAGGATTTCCTCAATCATGAGAGGTGGGGGAGGTTCATAGTAGCCCAGATAAGTCCCAGTGTAGTGGGATGTGTAGAGGGTCCAATGTCCCTTCTCCTAGTAGGAGAGGTCGGGGTGGGCAGAGGCCCAGGTTGCCCAAAACCAGTCTCAGAGCCTGGGTGGTTCCCAGAGAGAGCACTAGGAAAAGGCCTAGATTGTTCCGGAAAGCCATCCCCTTATGGAACTCCCATTTTTTCAGGACAGATGGGGGCGGCTGTCATAAGCGTCCCACCAGTTCTGGTGTCTGACAACACCACTCCAGAAGGGAGGGTGCAAAAGTCTAGATGGAGGGGTGAGAGGGGGAGGTAGTTCCCAGAGGGAGGACCAGTGGGTCAGGGGGTGTAAGCTCTAAAGTCAGAACACCCCAGGATTGCCCCTTGTAAAGCAACTTCTGGCTTGGCGGGGGCTTCATGCACAGTCGGATGGACAGAGGTCAGTAGACCATTGCCAAGCAGACTCTTGCACAACAATTACAGTAAGTATTTCCCCTGGGGCTGCGGGTGTACATTCGCCTTTTGAGGGCCTGGTTTAATAGATTGGAGGGAGAGGTTTTGACAATTGGTCTCTGGGCAACCAGATCATGGCCCCACTAAAGATTACGGGCCTGATTTAGATATCGGCGAACAGGTTACTCCATCACAACAGATATCCTGTCAGCCAAAATATAAATCCCATAATATGTGTCACCTTGCGTCCTTCGCTGTCTTCACCCACATGTCACTCGCGCCGTCACTCGTTGCTTCACTATCACTTAGTGCACAAAGCCCCCTTGGATTGCCACCGCATTCTATCCTTCCAGTGCTGCTTTTGACTGTGTTGTATAAAATATGTCCTTAATTATATGATGCACTCTAGGGGGTGAGGACGGCACTCTAGGGGTACGCCAATGGGGTTCCAGGTTTGCCTGAAGTGCTGTGGGCTGCAACTGCCGTAATCAGGACTGCAGTTTGTGCTGGTGTCTGCGCCCTGAAGACGTTACACTTGGTTGATTTGTGGAGACCGGTTCTAGGTCCTCAGCCACTTCTGGGTTGTGGTGTGGATTTGCCTGATGTGACTGGAGTGCTTGGTGGGACGAGGGGGCCGGCCTAGTGCAGCTAGATCTAGCAGACTTTGGGGTTCTAGACTTGGAGCGCGCGTGGTGTCTGGTTCCTTGGCACTACCCAACAAGGCTTGTAATCTGGGAAGTTTTTTCGCTATCTGGTACAATTGGAAAATGACTCTGTCATATTGCATTATTGGCAAAGATAAGAATGTGCATCCAATGCAGCAGAGAAAATGGATCAATACACTGCCTTCCTGCCATTGGGAATCAACTGTAAACTGAGGGAACGCATCCCCCAAGTATGCCAGAACCCATAGGGGCACAGAGATTGGCAGCCTTTAAGGCATCTTGCCAGGCGGTGCAGGCTAAGGTGGATGCGATCGCCATAGACGTGAAACTGTTGAGAGATGACTTGCGTAAGGTGGCGGAATGCGCAACAGAGACTGAGAGCCAGGTGAGTGAACTTTGTTTTTGAAGAAAACGATGAGCACACTTGAGGCCTGGTTTAATAGATTGGAGGGAGAGGTTTTGACAATTGGTCTCTGGGCAACCAGATCATGGCCCCACTAAAGATTACGGGCCTGATTTAGATATCGGCGAACAGGTTACTCCATCACAACGGATATCCTGTCAGCCAAAATATAAATCCCATAATATGTGTCACCTTGCGTCCTTCGCTGTCTTCACCCACATGTCACTCGCGCCGTCACTCGTTGCTTCACTATCACTTAGTGCACAAAGCCCCCTTGGATTGCCACCGCATTCTATCCTTCCAGTGCTGCTTTTGACTGTGTTGTATAAAATATGTCCTTAATTATATGATGCTATATGCACTTCTAACAACTGAAATTCTGAGTCTCTCTTCCTTGTTCGTCCAGGTTTTTTGTAATGTTTTGTAAATACAAACATATCTGCAGTTTAATTGAATCCAATTGAGATATTGTGTTTTTTTGCATATGTACACCCAGATCTCAATCTGGTCTACGGGTTATACTCCTATTGCTTTTCCCTTCATGGTAATGCAGCACCCATATGGGTTGGATTTATTGACGTGATGGAAGGAGTGGTGTGCTCCAAGATCGGTGTGGCCTGCTGCACCTTATTCAAGGGAATGACATAGATAATGGAACTCTGACACTTGATATACAAGCATTGCACAATTTACAAAGAGAAATGTGAGAGTAGGGAGGTGTCCTTGAGCAGGAGTGGTTTTCTAGTTGGTTCTCCTGGCTCCCACAATTGGTAAATCATTGTTGTTACTTGTCATTGTTCTTTTATGACATACGGGGTACTATAATTGGGGAACATCTTCTGTAAAAATGCAGTCCTCAAAAAAGGTAAAATGCAAGTAACTAGAAAGGTTGCTAAAGTCAAAAGGAGATCAGCAGGAGCCTAATAAAATAATAGTACAAATGCATTAGTTAGGTAGTATAACTGAAGAATTGACTTGATGGGGGAATGTTAACATGGAAAATTACAGTGTGAATATGGGAAACAATATATTCATTTATGAAAATAAAGTATTACCGAAGCCCTTTGTGAACTCTACATCAACCAAGGCTTGCAAATACATAGTCAGGCAGGCTCTGAGACCAATGCCCAGTGTTACAGATTTATTGGTCACAGGTGGGATAGCTACCAGATAACTGCATGAACAGGAAACCCTAGGTCAATCCCATAAATAGGCATGGCAACATTGGCCAAGGCAGAATGGCCTTATTATAACACACATGGCCAGAGGTATTACATGCCCTTCTGAAGCATCATAAAGTCAGATGCTACATGAGTTAAGAACACATAGCCAATCAGAATACAGTGCATGCAGTGTTCACGCACTCCTCTTGTCGGACATCTGCACATGTTATACACTGACCACATTGTGTTAACCTGTAGTAATCATTTGACTTGTTTTGAGTTGCCTGTTGATAATCTTTTTGAGTACCTTGGCTGGGAACAGGAGCAAGGAGACTGACCTGTACTTTTTGAGTTGGCTGGAGTTTTTTGAGTAATGGTCTGACTTTGGTGTGTCTCCAGGTATTGAGAAATATTGCGGTGATGATTAAGGTGTTGAGGAGGGTGGTAAGTTCCTGGCTAATCATTGGTGCTGGCATGGGTTTGTGGGAGTTCCAGAGTGGATGGATTTCATGCTAGAGGTTGTGTCCTGGGTAGAAAGCTTGTTCCAGGTGGTCAGTCTGTGTGGTTTATGTCAGTTGCATAGAGGGCGTATCAGTCTAGGAAGTCCATGGGTGTAGGTAGGGGATCAAAGTTTCTGTATAAGGTTGCAATGTTATCATGGAAGAAGTCTGCAAGATAGTCGCACAGCTATTGTGAGGGCCATGGGTTGGCGAACTCTTTAACGATGTTTCCTTGCTGTTGTTGATGCTGGTTTCTAAGCATGCAGCTAGGGCTGTCTCCTTTGATGCCCTCAGCATATGGTGATCAGGGTTGAGGGAGGTTTTGAAGGCTGCCCTGTTGGGCAAGTTGCTTGCTAGTGCACCATTGAATTTCCAGTTGCTTGCTATCACGTTTTGCTGTTCTGAGTTCTTAGGTGCACCAGTTGGCCATTCTGGTGGTTCATCTGTGATTGTTTCTCTTCATAGAGACAATGCTGTCGGCACTGTTGATGATCCAGGCACTGAGGTTCTTAATTCACTGTTCCAGGTTGGTGGTGGCCGCTGGGGTGAAGGTGTTGACGGCATCTGTCTAGCTGGTTTCTAAAACTTTATTCCAGCTGTGCTGTAGGGCACAGGCCATCTTGGGTGGGGCGGTTTGGGGAATGAGATGCTGAAGTGGATGATAAAGTGGTCAGTCCATGTGAATTCTATGATGTGGCTGTACTTGATGAGGTTCCTGGTGTTAAAAATGGAGTCCAGTATTTGTCCTGTAATGTGCATGGGGTCATAGACGATTTGGGTCAGTCTGAGGCTGCTCACACTGTAGTAAGGGCTGGGCCTTGTTGTGCACATTGTTAAGTTTGCATAAGCTTATTAGAAGTTTAAACGCCTTTTTACCCTTTTGCCGCTTTTGCACACGACACTGCATTTGTTGTAAGTGAGGCTGCGTGAAATGTTTCACATGAGAATGGCTTGTT
This sequence comes from Lissotriton helveticus, assembly GCF_964261635.1. Lineage (NCBI taxonomy): Eukaryota > Metazoa > Chordata > Amphibia > Caudata > Salamandridae > Lissotriton > Lissotriton helveticus. Next base: position 512,937,803 of record NC_136061.1, on the reverse strand, counting down.
TTCAGCATCCCTAAACTTGCATCGTGACTCTAGTCTGCAAACTTAGTTCTAAAGCCTCCAAGGTCATCATAACAAGGTAGCTGTTGTTCGGGCTGATCGGCTCTCGTTTTTAGACATAACATAAATGCAGCTGCAGCCAACGTTATTCTGGCGCCTTTAATATCACACTGTAAGCATGATTTCAAACTCTTGGAGGAATCCTGTTTTTCCCGTGAGACAGAGAGCTTTTGCACATCATGATGGGATACATTCCTGCTGATTTTAGAGGTATGGGGTCCCCCAAACAAGCCTAAGATACCTTCTGTATTTTATAAAACATAGTCCCTAGCTAGGGAGGGTGATTTACTAGGCGCTATAGGACATATCTTCACCATCATTGAAATATGATTTCTCCCTTTGTATTTTATGGAATTGTAACAATTCTGATCATATTATTCTTATCAAATGTCTGCTTATGTTAGCAAAGACACTGCATCTTAGAGCACATTGTTAAAATAAATATGTTAACCTTTCCCGTGTCTCTTTTACTCCTGGTGTGGACTGGTATGAGAGTATAACGAAAGAGTGTTCTTGCTTCCCACCATGCCTGAGTATAACCTTAGTCACAAGTTCTCGGTTGTCCGATCATTGGTTCCTTTGCTTTAGTACGAAGAGCTAATGTGACACTGATGCTAGCTGGTTAGGGCACTGAGGTGAGTTTAGAATCCCTGCGACAATACTGTCAAGGAGGTGGGTGGTGTTGTTGTCATTGAGGTGGAAGTTGAGGTCACCGAGGAAGATGTTGTACTTGGAGCCCAGGGAGAGGAGCACACTGAAGTCAGTGATGATGTTGCAGAAGTTGGAAAGTAAGCCCAGGAGTCGGGATGCAAGGGCTCCTCTGATGGTTGTCTTGTCATTTGTGTGGAGCTTGATGTTGAAGTTTTCCATGCAGGTGATGGTGTTGCGGGGATTCTGAACAAACACAGAACTATGCGTAGGATTATGGGACCTCAGTGCAAAAACGGAGTCATCCTACCACCTTTGTACTCATGAGCCCAAGACCCACTAGCTATAGTGTCTCACTTGCTCTCATACTCACTCACAGACAAACGAATGATTAGACACCCCGAAACTTAACACTCCTGAATCTCTCAGGAATTGCAGTTGCAAGACCCACCCTTTCGCTCACACTCTTATACTTGTCCACAATAAGATCTGACAGAGACATGAATAAGTTTAAAATATTTATGTTAACTAAAGTGCTCTAATATGCAGTATATGTGCCACAATAAGCAAGAAAATGCATAACACAAATATGGTGAGCATTGCAATTAGTCCATAAATCCATAAAGGAGCTGTCATTATGAAAAGGCAGTATAGTCAATCCTCCCTCCCCTTGTATAGAAGCAGAATGATTACATATAAGAAGATCTCTTGGAGTTATCTGCAGTCCCCATACCTCAGTCTATGGATGGTAGATCTATATTATAGGTGCTGTCTTGCTCCACTCCCTGGAAAGGTCCCTCACAAAGTGTGTGCTACCTTATTCATGCCTTCCAATGAGACCAAAGTACATGTTCCCAAACAACATCTGCATCAGTATGTTTTGTCTAGGTGCTAGGGCCTGACCAGAACAGAATATCAAGAGACATTGTTGATCGACCTTGCTCACAATGCTCAGACTAAATCCCAGGAACCTTCAAAGTGTGAACACAGTGATAGGTTCTCATCTGAAAATGGCAAAAAAGGAATTTGCAAAATAACCTCATGTAGTAACGGGCGCTAAGCAGCGGGCAATCTGCAGTGCTCATGCTAACTTAGAGAAGACAACAATGTCCCCATAGGCCATGTGCCACCTTCCTATTGGTAAGGGCGGTAGTCCTAGACTGAAAAATAAATCAGAGGTTAGGAGAGGCAAAGCGTCTTGGTGGAGGCATTCAAATCCAAAGAAGAAGAATAGTGGACTAAAAAATTAAGCCGAATGACGAAAGAAAAAAAATCATAATCAATACAACATCCATTCATAGCATATTTTCCAGGCCAAAAACTTTGCGGGATAATTGGAATGCCATAAGCTTCAACAATCTGTCAGAACCTTCAATAGAAAAAAGGTATACCATCCAATTAAGCAATTCGAATGAGAAGACATACACTTCATATCCAGAGGCAGTTGTGAACATTTCAGGGCAACCTGCATTAATTTTGATGAAACTGATCCAAGAGGAGCTGTGGACGAGCACAGGTACTCGAGTCTGCCGATGGTCCAAGTGTAGGATCGTAAACAGTGCCCCTACCCATGGAACAGTCCTGGTCATGAACCATCAATGGACCCATCAACAGTTCACAATCCAGGGCAGCCTGTAACATACTGGGGAGGCAGATGTCCAGGGCCCATTGAAAAGGGCACCGGGGCAGTAGAACACAGGTTGCACACAGGTGAAGTAGGCATAGCGGAAGGTCAGCCAATAGTCAATGTTAAGAGCTTCCAATGGCATTAAACCAAAAAGTTGCAGCGTCCGTTCAAAGGTACAGCTGCAGCTGGTCCCAGCTTGGCAGTACCACAGGTCGAGCAGCTAATATAGAGCAGCAGTGGAAGTAACAGAACTCCACAAACCAAAAGGAGCGGTAGGGGAAACCCTCCGAATAAGCTGGAAAAAATATAATGAATAAAAGCTGGGATTACTCCAAAAATAGTCTGGAACAAGGTGACAAGGCCAGACCCTACAACCTTTATAAAAGTGGGCCAGGCCGCCTGTATTAGACACAATAAATATTTTGTGAATTAATTCTCCAAAATGTAGGGAGAGATTCGTGGTTAGCAGTGACTGAATCTCACTTGATGTTCTTGCCTCCTGCAATTCGAAGATCTCACAAGCTCATGTAAAAGTCACTTCATGCTGAAACAATAGCGCTTTGAGTCTGCTTAGCTTATTAAAATCTGTTTTCAAAGTTGGAAAGGAAGGCCATAGCAAACTTTCTACAATCCTGTGTGCAGGTGGAAACAGGACGTTGCTGCAACATGTAACACGTTGGGAAATTGTTACTATATACAGAATTTCGTCCCATATGCAAAAGCAGTTTTGGTTATTTTAGATAAGATAACTGCAGTTAGAAAGCAGAATGAGTGTGGGAATAATAGCGGGGACCGGGGTTCCTTAAAAAAACAAGTCACATTAGGGGCCCTAAAGTTGCAGGCTCCGTGAAGGGAGTGTCCTACAGTAGAGTCACAATCCTCCTCTGTAAGGAAAACATCCTTCTCAGCTCACTGACAACGAAATGCGAACTGTAATGACCATAACTCATGAATATAACTGCTTGCAAGCAGCTCATATCAACCTACAGGACAGTGTTTCATGCAAGCTGTAAACTGGAAGGGGGCGTGGCTTGGTGCGCGGCAAGATGGTAGCACAGTAGAGTTGCTCTGCCGGCCGCCGCAACGAAATCCTTCAGTATCCTGCCCTTTTAGTGCCATCTCATCTGGTGCGTGGGATACCGCTTTGCGATTTGTGCTGTGCCTGCATGACTGCCCTACATACCGCGTGTGCCTTCCTCATTGCCGGCCTGCCGGGCGCTGCGCCGACTCCGCATGCTTGAGGCGCTCAGGAGGTGCTGCACTCTCATCCCACTGGCTGGAGTAATTCTGGGCTACACCCTCCAGGACGACATAACCACACGTTGTCTTGATTGCGGAGTGCGACGTGGCATCTAGCTTGTACTTGGTGGATCCTGGGGGGACCGGGTGTGCGGTACAGAGGGGCTACTCGTCGGCCCGGGAGTTGAAGTGGAGCACACGGCCGGTGTGCGGAGTGTGGGGCACAAGATTCGCCATGGCAAACCCGACAAGGCACAGCCCAAGTCGTCCTTTGAGCTCCGCAAGAACAGCAAGCAGACGAACACAGGAGCAGCAGATGGGGACCACGACTCCTCATCGCAAGGTCACTCCATGCTGGAAACCACACTGGTTGCGATACAAGTGAGTCTTCAGGCGATAGATGGGAAAATCGAGGCCTTAAACATGCGCATGGATCAATTCTCCGCCAAGCTCGATAAACAGGCCAGAAGACTGGGGAGGCGGAACAGAGGATCACAGATACCGAGGATGTCCTACAGCAGGTGGCGGGCAAGACTACGGAGATGGTCAAGCTTCTGGAAGTCATTCAGGCTAAGAATGAGGATATTGAAGCGCGGGCCCGGCGCAATAACATCCGCGTCCTGGGTCTGCCGGAATCGACCAACGTGGGGAGACTGGAGGATTACATGGAGACTATGTTGAGGGAGATCTGCGGCACTGACGACTTGTCTCCCATGTTCGCGGTCGAGAGGGCCCATCACTCACTAGCGGCTCGACCTCCGCCTGGCACTCCGCCGCGACCCATCATCATAAGACTGTTGAACTACAGAGATCGGGATACTGTGCTTCGCATCACCAGACAGAAGGGCAAGATTATTTATCAGAATAGCCAGCTGTCCTTTTATCCTGATTTCACTGCTCAAGTACAGGCGGCGAGAAAAGAATTTCAGTCAGTAAAGAAACTGCTTCAGCGGGAAGAATTCCATATGCCATGCTCTATCCTGCGAGACTCAGAATCGGCGACTACGAGGGAGGGATAATCTTTACCACCCCCAAGCAAGCGATGGCATATGCTAAGACACTTCAAAAACGTCGCAAATCCCCTGCTGACACGTCTGACGTGGATGACTGAATTCAGATGTATTATGGTACCCCTCCTGATGGTGTGATTGGTGGTTATGAGCTTGGGAGTGAGGGAGAGTGGGGGGGAGGGGGATAATATTCAGTGCCCGCCTGGGTGGTATCTATTTTGCGGATCCTCCTTGTATGATGCCCTCTTCGATGACTGGAGATGGGGCACACTGCTAGCTCACGCACTAAGGTAAACACTGCGGATTGAATGCCATATACCTCACCAGATATACCCAGTCTCTTTCTATTGGTTGGCACGCTCATGGGGCACGAACTGCTCTCTACGGAGGCCCACTTCTGCCTTGTGCCAGAAGTGTGCATTGCCTCCACTGCCCCCGATGGGTGTAACCCGTTTGACGATTTGTTTGTTGTGCTATGATGGGAGGGTTGGCGGGGAGGTCCTAAGGCTCTTTGGCTGGTTGGGGTTGCCAAAGTGGCAGGGGGTGGGGGGCCTGGTCTCTTTTTCTGCATCATAGTATGTTCTGCACTGTTGTTCACTCGACTGTGCTGATTATGTCGCTATGTAAATGTGCTAGGATGTTAGACGACGCTGGGTCGCAATTTACAAGGAGCCTCTGTGATGGTGGGTGAGAGATATACTTGTGTCACCTGGAATGTGCGCGGCCTCAACTCACCCAGAAAGACTAGGCAGGTGCTCTCTCACATGGATAGGCATGGGGTAGGCATCGCAGGAGACGCATCTAACTGTACAAACTGAGGGGTCCATAGCGCGTAGATGGGCTGGATACCGACTAGCCTCCTCTTATTCTAATTACGACAGAGGGGTCCTCATCCTTATTAAAAAAGGGATACATTTTACTCCACTGAACTCCTGCACGGATAGTGAGGTCGCTGGGCAGCAGTGAGAGGCACATTGGGCAAGACAGTTGTGACTATTGCCAACATATATGGCCCTGTGGTTGACGAACCAGTGTCGCTGTCTTCTTTATTTCAGGTGCAGCGTACATGGCCAGAATCGGCCCTACTGATTGGGGGTGACCTGAACACACACTTAGACCCTCGGCTTGACAAATCTGATTTGGCGAGTAGCCGTATGTTGAAGACCGCTGCATGTGCCCGGCAGTTTATGGAGGAGATGGGATTAGTTGACGCTTGGCGCCTGCGAAACGTAGGGGTTCGGGTAGGCACGCACATTACACCTTCCCACAACACGTGGTCCCGCCTGGACTACTGGCTGTTGGACGGGTCGACCAATGGGTGGGTAACTGAGACCTATACACTCCCCAGGACTCTTTCGGATCATAATCCTGTCATGCTCAAACTGCAGATTCCACACTCTGTGCGGCCTCCCTTCATATGGCGGTTTCGTGCAGACGGTCTGCTAGATCCCGTCTTTGCGGATACAGTCCATAAAGCTATAGTACAGTATTTTGACCTAAACGTGGGCACGGTGGATAGTGCGGCCACCCTCTGGGTAGCGTTTAAGGCCAATATACGGGGTGTATGTATAGGCACGACTGCAGGCATCTTACGTGACCTGAGGGGGAAAATACGGAGTCTTGAAACCAAGCTGCGCGACCTGGAAACTTCATATGACACTCTTCCTTCACTGGACACACTTGCACGCATTAGGGAATACACTGAGGAACATAAATCTCTGGCGGAGGCAGAGATGAGGTATATCTCCAAGCGGTTTGTGGCTAGAGCGTACAGTGAGGTTGGCAGACTGGGCAGAGTACTGGCTAGTCGTTTGCGTGAGCGGGCAAAGGCCCATCCTATAGAACACATAGTAGACGACAATGGCACTAGTCATCACACAACCAACGCTATATTGGGTCAATTCCGAGAATTTTACCGGACACGCTACACGTCCCGCGGCGACGTGTTTGACTCTGTTATAGACGACTACCTGCAGGACACTGCCTGTGCTTGGCTGTCGGACGCCCATAGGAAATATCTTAGTGTACCTATTGATGAGACCGACATCAAAGAGGCAATACTCTCTTTGCCGAACAAGAAAGCTCCCGGTCCGGACGGGCTGACAGCTGAATTCTATAAACGGTATGCTGATCTCCTGGCGCCCCACATTCTGGCCATGTACGCTGAGGCACATGAGCTGGGCTATCTTCCTCCGTCTTTACGTCAAATGCTAATTATCACTTTACTGAAAAAAGATAAGCCCCCCACCAGATGCGAGTCCTATCGGCCCCTATCCCTGATAAATATTGACGCCAAGATTCTTGCTAAAATTCTTGCTACAAAACTACACCCATTGATGCCCATGCTCGTCCTACCTGACCAGTCGGGCTTTATTCCTGATCGTTCCATGTTCTCAGCCCAGATCTACAAGCTGTGGCTGTGTTGCTCGACGCGGCCAAAGCCTTTGACTCGATCGAATGGCGGTATATCTTTTTTATTCTGCGTCGGATGGGGTTCCCCCCTGTCTTTGTCCGTTGGATTCAAATTCTGTACACTGATCCCTCGGCAAGGGTGAGGGTCGGTGGTTTCACCTCTGATCCATTGGCGATCCAGCATGGTACTAGGCAGGGGTGTCCTCTCTCCTCGTTCCTCTTTGCTATTGTACTAGAACCACTAATGTTTAGAATCCGGCAGCAGCACAGGAAAGCCGCGCTCTACTTTAATAACAGACCGGTGGGCATCTCTGCTTATGCAGATGATATGGTTGTGTATGTTCGCCATCCACATACCCACCTAACGCGAATCGTCCGAGAATATATCCGCTTTGGCCTCCTCTCCGGATTATGTATCAACTGGGATAAGTCGGTTGTAATCCCTCTCACACTGGCCACTACCGCTCCCGCGCTGGAATACCCGCTATTATGGACTGTGGATCCCGTGAAATACCTTGGGTCTGAGTTCGTAGAGACCCAGAGACTGTCATTCGTGAGAATTATGGAAAGGCCTATGCTGACTTGGTACAGCAGGTGGATAAATGGGTGGCTCTGCCTCTGTCATTGGCGGATCGCATTGCGGTCATTAAAATGGTGATACTCCCCAAGTTTTTATATTTATTTTGCAACATCCCTATTCGTCTGAATAAACACTTTTACACCACATTGCAGACTCAGTTACTCTGCCTGGTGTGGGGGACGAAACCTCCGTGTATCAGCTGGGCAACCCTAGCATTGCCGTTTGACAAAGGGGGGTTCTGCGCTCCAGATTTTTACATATATTATCTATGTGGACTAGCTCACTTCGCGTTCTTTTGGTACAGACCTCATGGCTTTGTCCCGCACGTAGCTGTGGAGGAGGGGGATGCGGGAGATATTCCTTTGCAGAACATACTAACGCACACGCAAAGGCACGTGCCTAGGATGAAGATTAATACGATAGCCGCCACGTGCTCAGCCTGGCAAGCGATTCGTAGACTGACGGACCGATTACCTTTATATGCGCCAAACATGGGCATCGCGGGCCACGGCGCTATATCTGTGGCACAAGAGCGTGGCTCAATGCGGCTGCTCTCTGAAGCTGGCATCTCCGTACTAGGTGACCTATTCAGTGACGGAACGTATATCTCCGGTGACGAGCTTCAATATATCTCCAATGCTTCACCCCTGTTTGCATACACATGTTATCGATTGCGTCGGGCTGTGAGGGATCACTATCCTAGCTTTCCAAGCGAGCCTCTCACCTCCAAGTCGCTGCAACTAGTGATTGCGTCCACCACTAGGAAGCACCTGCTCACTAGATAATACAAAGTGCTGTTTTCGGAATTGGTCCTTCCGGAGGACCGTAGCTTAGCTAGATGGAACACTGCTCTGGGCACACAACTGGAGGAGAACACATGGGTTCAAATTTGCTCGCTCACGGGTAGGCTATCACCCAATAGCAACTTACGCATTATACACCTGAAGTTTATACATCAGACATATCACACTCCCACTAAGCTTCATCGAATCAGTTATAGGGACACTGACTGTTGCAGGAGATGTGGACGGGCTGGTGGTGACTTCATCCATTTATCATGGCATTGTCACGCTATTCATTCCTACTGGGTAGATGTCCTGCAGAAATTGGATACCATGACAGGCCTCACTCTGGATTGTACACCGCTTCTGTGCTTACTGGGACACGTGCCTGAGGATAAAGGGTTGCTTGGCCGCTTTGTGAGAGTGGCTTTGCTGGTGACGAAAAGGAGGGTGTTATTTACATGGGATTACAAGCGCTACCCCAGGGCGTCCCAGTGGCTTAAAGACTTGGTATACTGCGAGGAGCAGCTAAACACATATTCAGAAGAACTCCCCAGGTGCTGGAGCCCTAAAGATATATGGGGTCCACTCAGAGACTATCTGCTGGTGAGTTGTGACCGCGAAGAGGACAATGTGGAGGAGGAGCTGGGAGATGCGGCTCTGGCCCAGCAGGCTCTAGGCACTATGGATATTTACTCTGGAGGTTCCGCCTAAGATTGTAACCTTGTCCATTTTAAGTACTTTGCATGAGTGATGTATGCTACTCTTACAATATGTCTTAAATTGTAGAATGTGTAGACCGGGATTTGGGGGGTTTGGATGTTCTGTTGCAGATTCATGTTCTATGAAAATGACACTGTATCTGGTATTATCCTTGCAATCTACTGCTTTCAATAAACAAAGTTTAAAAAAAAAAAAAAAGCTGAAAACTGGAAAAGTGAGATGGGCAAGATAAAACCCCCATGTATTAACCACACTGCTTATTCAGTTTCTGCCATTGAAAATGGTAATTGTTCTAGTTTCTCAATGTGCAACATACTATATGTCGCATCTTTCGTAGAGTTAAGTTTTTGTTTATCAGTCAAATTACATGGTAAAAATAGCGAGGAAGCATTCAGGTAGTCCCATGGTAGTCTCCCATTTTTCAGTGTTTGCAAGGTCCAGCCAAATTGCATAACAGAACGCGGGGAATTTTGACCATGGTGCAATGTAGGCACTTCATCTGAACAATGTCAATAACAGATGATACATTATTATCTAAAGTATACATAAGTGAAGACTGTGTTTATACTGTTATCAACTACAGCAAGTACTTTTTCAAAATCATCCTGATCAATTTGACGTAAGCGTACTGCTGTTTCCATTTGGGACAGTTTCAAAAGTCATTCTATAGTGCATAAACAAAACGTATAGTGCGAGTGGATTTTAGACTTAAAACTTAAATCACGAGATTAATGTCACCTGACAAAAGGGAGAGATGTTGTTTCACAGATGACAGAGTGGAATGTTCCAACTATTGTTGTCATACTTTACCAACAGTATATGTGGTAACTGTATGAAACTTAGGGGTAACGAGGACCAGGTCTACTTTGAATGAACCCTGTCATGGCTTTTGTAAAGCGCAAATGACAGGCATTTGTGTTCTTGGGCCACAGCAACCAACCCAAAGGGTCAATAGTAGATAAATTAAAAGTACTGTTTTAAAACATAGCAGTCAAGTCCTCAATTGTGTAGTTGGTCTGTGTATGACATGTGTCATAGTCAGACAAGGATGGAATTGATGGAGTATTTAAATTCTTACAGTGGCTAAGCAAAACTGGTGGTTTGCTGAATCGTCTGATTTAAAAATATTAGTTGAGATGGTACTAAACATGCACAATGCAAGGACTCAAAACCCTGGACCTGCCACATTTTTGTTCCCCAAATAGACTTTAAATCAATTGTGTCTTTCCAATATTCATAACCTTTCAGGGACAACTCGGATATGAAGGACCATGAATAAACACATTTAGTGCGGGTAAGCATGTATTTAATGAGGGTGGTCTCATTTAATTTGTAAAAGTAGGACTTTGTGTCCGAATAATTGGATCCTGAAAAATATGTAAACTTCCTTTTCTGTGTTATTGAACTCCCCTTAAATAGTGTTGGGCAATGCTCCCTTTGCGTGTAACTAAATTGCGGTCTCTGAGTATTGAGCTTGTGCAAAAAATGATGGCCATAATGTTGGTAACAAAATAATTCTGCAGAATTAGCAGAATTTAAATACAAATCTTCAGTATCAAATACAGTGTAATATTGTAAATCAGAAAACAGTGAGTAAACTGCTGTGACATCCCAATCGTTGGAGTGCATTCAAGGTAAAACAACATCACCTAAAGAAACTCGGAAGATGTGTGAAATTTGCAATTTTCCATAGGACCATATACTTCAAATAGCACTTTATCCCTAACAATGTCGTCAGTGACTGGGAAAGCTGAAATGTTACCTAGGGCTTGATGTAGTTTCATTTTATGAGATGAAGTATGAGGGGCCAGAACTCTGTCAAACAAGTCGGCAGCAGAGCAGTCTGGTAAGTAGTGGCCAAAACGTAAAAGAAAAAAGACAATCACAAAGCCAGTCCACATGAAGAGGAATACCAATGACAACACAATCCGGATGTATGTCCATGGCGGGACAAGTAATTTTTAACGAGGAGATGAGAACACAAATCCATTTAGAGGGCTCTGTCACAGATGAAAACAAATATGATGTAGCTAAAGAAAAGTTATCTCAGGCCATATATTAACCACTAGATCCGAGCTGGAACAACAGGGGCTGTTCTACATTGGGAGGTGAATGAATTGTACTTTCAGGAATGTCAACTATAAATTACACTGGTTGGGAAGCATACCTTTTTTCATAATTGCAGATGTAGAAGTTGAGTCAGGCAACAAATCAATTGACTTCTCCATCACCCCTTCCTTGGGGAGAGGTTGAGGAAACAGAATGCATTGGATGTAGTTGTTATTTTCAAAATTGGAATTTAAAATCTGACTTCACCATAAGTTTGAATTTTAAATTGTTATTTCAAAGATACCATACATGAATTGGTCATCTCTTCCCAGTTGTAAATTACATCTATAGAAAAATAATCAACTCCTATGTTACCCTATAGGAGAGATAGGCCTTAGGTCTTTTGCTTCCAGGACATGTTTAAATACACTGCACCCTGCCTTTATAGCTGTCCAGAGCCTAGCTTAAGGCTGATTTCTATGTATTAAAAAGGAAGATTTGGGGCTGGCAAATGCTTTATTTTGCTGGGTTAAAATGGCAGTTTGAACTGCAAACACAGGCACTGCAGTGGCAGGCCTGAGATGTTTAGAGAGCTACTTAACTGGGTGGCACAATAAGTGCTGCGCACCCTCTAATAACATTTGATTTATAGGCCCCGGGCACACGTAGTGCTAATTGGGTATAAGCCAGTGTTACCATATTATAGGCAGAGAGCAGAAACACTTCAGCACTAGTTAGCACTCGTCGAGTCCTAAGGCCAACATAACCAAATATATCAAAGATAGAAAGAGAAATAAGAAGTGAAAAACTCTGAGGATGGCCTGCAGAAAGGGCTGTGTCCAGCGTTGTTTGTTTAAAATTATAATAAATACATATTGCTACTGAATTGATAAAATGTTTTCAATTAATGTACATTTCTTAAATATTTTAAGGTATTTAAAAAATATATATTATACGCAAAATGAATTTTCCAGTATGATTGATTCATTTCAGCTTTAAATCAAAGTCATTGAGACTGATGGCATGTTTTTGGCACAAAATTTTAGATCATTAGTAATTGAGTATTTTTCCTTGCAATGGCATTTTTCAAGATTGCTTCAGGTGGTAGGGTGATGAATGAAGTTGAAGATTTTAGTTTGCCCTCACTAATAGACAATAATTTCATTGTGCATCAAATATTTTTCCTGGTTCTACCACTGAAGCAAAAAACAGTTGCTTCTGGTCTTATGAGTAGCAGTTCCAGGCTTAGAGCTGTGATGCTTGATTGCTGTGCATGCAAATGTGCTGTGGTATCTGCATTTGTTTTGTGAATAACTTTATTCTAATTTAAGGGGGTTATTTCTCGCTTGCAAACATGGTATTGGGTAATTATTACACATTAAAATAATTAAGTATGATCCATCTGTGGAGAACTTACTTATTTACCCCTCCCATTGACTGTTGATGCATACACATTATGGATTGCACTAATTTCCATCGTTACCAGGGATATTCACAAGTGGTAGACATATGTCTCAGTAAGCTCCATCATCTTCATTATTATTTGTATGCAACTTGGATGGTTTTCAATTTGAGACTATGGGGCAGATGTACGACCGGATTTTGCTGTCCCAAACGGGAATTTGGCCCATTTGCGACCACAAAATAGGTCAGCCCCATGTACAAATCATATTTTTCGACTCGCTAACCTATTAGCGACTCACAAAATATGGTTTGCCACTCGCTATTAGGAACAGGCAAGACAAGGGCGTCCCTTCCTAATAGGGAGTCTCACACCAATGTATGATTAGTTTTGCCACTGCAATTGCGGTTGCAAAAGACTCACAGTTTAGCACCCTTCATAAAAGGGTGGTAAGCCACTCACAAATAGGAAGGGGTCCTCAGGGGACCCCTTTGTGAATGGGTGCGAAAATATTTTTTAAGACCAGGCAGTCGTCGCAGGGACCACTGCCTGCCCTTAAAAAATAAAACTGAAAAGTGTAATTTTTCTTTTTTAAATGCATTCCGTTTTCCTTTAAGGAAAAATGGCTGCATTTAAAAGGAGAAACTGCTTTATTGAAAAAGCAGTCACAGACATGGTGGTCTGCTGACCCCAGGAGGCCACCATCCGTGAAACTGCTAGCCATTCCCAATGGGGTCGCAAATTGCGTTTGCCTCATGAATATTGATGAGGCATGCAATTTTCAACCCCATTGGGAATCACAGACAGTGTCTGAGACACTGTTTTACATTGCATTTTGTGAGTCTCAATTTGACGCAATTTGCGACTTGCTAATTGCAAGCGTCATACATCTGCCCTATGTGTCTATTTCTCATGAGGCGATCTTATTTTCTGTAAATCTTAATAGTGACTTAACTCTGGCATAATCCTTATTACAAAGCACTCGCCAGGGTTTAAAGGTTTTTGTTTTTTTGTTTTTCACTTGCTGTAGTCCGCATGCGGTTAGTCTGTTGCTTATTTACTTTTCACACGCACTCATGTAATATATTGACAATAATATTTAACCTGCATTTGGTTTTCAGGGGCGCATTATTGTCCTTTAACGTCTCGCAGTTTCAGCCTAAGTTCCTGCGTTTCATCATTAAGTTCGGTTCACCTTGCCAAACATCTTTTATCCCCTGGCCATGCTTAATGCACTAGCATTTATGTTATTACCTTTTTCAGTTTGCAGATACATACATCCACAACAGAAAATGCCATTCCATATAATTGCACTATATGACACAATCCCAGTCCACATAATTACAGTACACTCAATGCCACGTGATTACTATTCACATATTGCCACTGCACATCATGTCACATAATTCCACCTCACAGATCCACTCCACACCACACACAATTTAACAACTATCAATTCCAATCCAACATAATTCCATTCCACACCACATATATCCACTCCACTCCAATCCTGAACACATGGGTAAAAGACATTTTCATTTACACCGCCAATACCTCTAACTCTCACAAATGCGAGACCTGTTGCATTGCAAATGCTTGTTTATTATAGTAATTGGTATACCTTTGGGCCCTGGTGCACCGTATGATTTACTGCCTGTTGTTATATTAGAGAGATTGTCTTCAGAGTGTTCGCAGCTATTGAGACTCTTCAGTTTTTGGCGTATGTTAAACTTCATACCATTAAATCCATATAAATCACTAATAAAGTCATTCAAGTTTTCATAAGGGATGCAAAAGTCTCCTTTTTCCTTCTAATTCTAGGCTCCGGACCCAATGAGGAAACAACATTTTCGTCTGTTTTTCCATTTGATTCTTTGTTTGTTGTCGATGTAATTTGATATCTTGAATTTTCCATATTTGTTTTTTAGCTGGCTAATTATTTATCCCTTTGTGTAGAGAGAGGTAAAGGACTAAAACTTGTCGTAATGTTTTTTGGTATGAGCACTTGAGTTTCTGTAAATCTGGTGAGGATCACGGCATAACTATTGTAGATGATACAAGGAATGTAGAACATAAAACAAATATTTTGGTTGTCAGAAATTTGCAACCCAGGTGTATTCAATAGTTTTAAGTGTATTGATGAGGATGGTTTTCATGAAAATGTGTTTCCATAATTTTCTAAATTGTTGTGTGAGATAACAGTCATGTGGTGGATTTCTCCCATTCCTCTGGTTGCCTCAACCCTTCAATATTCGACTTAAGATCTCATCTCCAGCAGGGTCAAACCCCTAATGCAGCTTGCCTTAGAACAAGACCCCATACAATTTACCCCAAATTGTGGTGGGTGACAGATCCTTATCAATGCTGAATAGTACAATACATAACACTCTCCTTCTTCTCTCCTCCTGATCTCCATCCTGTCCCTTTGGTACATTCCCTTCAAAGGCCCAGAAATGTGTCCATGCCAGCCTATAGCTCTTCCTTGTGGATTCCACTAAAGTTCCCTTCACCAGACTGATGACCCTCATCCTCCCAACTGCCACACTTCGACCGGTAGTGGCGTCTTGACTGCGTCCCCTCCAGGTGCCAGTGATCAATAGCGCTGCCACTGCAAATGAGATAAAGCATCTGCAATGTCATTTTGGACTCACGGTAAGTTACACGCCCTGAACACAATATTCAAATGTCAGCATAAAACATCACAACAGTCTCATCACTGGCCCTCTGTCTGTTTAACAATATCGACCATAGACATGTTTATCTACATGGAAGAGTGCAGATCTGTTTGCAATCTCCACTCTCCATAGATGTAGCACCACAAGAAAAGGAAAGAATTCCAAAAAGGTGATGCTGCACCCTTGAAGCACCCAGTGTTCTGTCCAACACTCGGTGTACCTGCTGGACTACCCCCTCTTCCTCACACAACTCACCCTCCTCTCACTTATCACTCTCATAATCAAAAAGCAACTAATCCTACCCAGCATACTTTGTACCCCCTCCATAGCATGCCTCTTTCACTCCATCATCTTCACATACATCTTTGTTCAAACATTTGTCTCTGACACTCCTGCTACTGCAAGCCCACTCCCTCTGCATAGGTTTGGCTGCCGCAGACCCCTCTATGACTTCATGCCAATGTCTCAAGGCTGTGTTGCGCCCCACTGACATCCCTCCTTCTGTCAGCCTTTGTCATCGACCCTGACTTGCGTCCCTCCTGGCTGCACCAAACAGGAGTGTCCTGAGCATCCCGTGGGCCATAGAAGCACGCCCAGTGGGCCATAGAAGCATCCCAGTGTCCTCCCCCGACTCCCAACTGGTTGGCACCCAAACCAACTGTCCCCTTGCCTGACCGCTTGCTGCTCCCTGACCTTCGCCTTTTCCACTTGCTCCTTGGCTGCTCTCTCCTTCTTATGGGCTTTGCACATTGCAAACCAGCGTGCCTCTGTCTCCTGGACCAGGTAGCGCTGCTCCCTGATTTGCGTCTCAATGTCCACATTCGCCTATTTGTTAATTGGGTGATTCTGGCCCATGGTTGCTGGGGGCCCTGTCTCCCCCCGCACCAACATCCTCTTGGGGCAACAATTCCTGTCCTGTTGTTCCCCTGTGCACCTCACTTTTTTAAGGGAGGGGCCCTTGGCCACTTGACCCTTGACACTTTCCTTGGCTATCAATTGCAATGGGGTCTTGCTCTTTTTGCTCCCCCGTGGCTGAAAACATTGTATGCCAAGGCTTCCTCCTTCAGCAGCATGCTGAGCCCCTGCTTTGCTTGAAGTGCCTCTCTCCTGCTTGGCCACAGTCCCGCCCGGTGCCTCTTCTGTATCTCCGGGGCGGGGTAGCTCATGATGCTCAAAACAGGCTGGAAAGCTGGCGCACCTCATTCCCCCACTCCTGCTGGGGCCCCCGTGCCTCCCACCCCTCCCCCACACACATTGATCTACCTTCACTCTGCCTCCCCCACCCTCGGGGAGGCAGGTGGCTACAGCGGCTGTGACATCGCTCGCCACCAGAAGCGCTGGATACATCATGCCAACCCACGCCTCTTCTAACACACTAGCCATCAAAAGGTTGCGTTGGCCTGCCGCTGCTAACGTCTGGAACAAAGCCCTGATTTTGCTGGCAGAGGGGGAAGACATGCTCTCCTCCCCGCCGCTGCCAAAACTCACCCCTGGACTCTTCACAAAAATTTACTTTTTCCCTCAACACATGAACTTTTCCCCTCTATTCCTCCCACCCCCCGGTGATGCACGCAGTCCGGGAGAGGTTGTTTATGCCTCGCTGGACCCTTATATGTAAAACATATGACTGCCCCTTCCCCCCTGAACAACCATACCCACCCATGTCCTGTTTAGGCACGAATTTCCCTTGGGAAAGTCCAGCCTGCTCCTTTCTTTCCCTGAGTGCTGTCATTGTAGTTTTTATTGACATTTACTCACTCAAAGATATTTTTGGAATTCAACTGGTTATCTGGCCATTTTTAAGGTATATGCTGGGGTTAGTTGTAGTTTTGAGGTCTGGTTCTAATCCTAAAATCTGTGCATTTAGAGAAATCTGAGATTGGAATAAAAGTTAATCAATGGTAGTTCCCCTACCAGGTGCATGAAACGCATGAAATGGGACTTGGTTATTCTTGATCCTCACTTTTAGGTGATGATTAAAGACTAAAATCAGTATTGTAGATGAAGACAAGCTCGCTGGGTTATGGGCTTGTGTCATTCCATGCGTTAAATCAGATACCATGGTGGTTAATTTCTACCAATCTTGTGGTGTTTATTAGTCATCCGACATGGATCCAGGCAATGTAGTACAATAGTATGTGCATATATTAAAGGAATATTGGGAAATTAAATGTATGTTACTTTGATAGTAACCCAGTTTGGACAGGGCAAAGGCAGGTGTTAGGAGTGTGGTTGAGTGCTGTATTACATAGGGTGGTATGACAGACATGAAGTAGCAATGTGGAGAGCTTTATTTCAGAAATTCAAATAAGCATGATTACTTTCTAGAATTTTTTAAAGTGAAAAAAAATTACTGGGCCAGTGCTTACTTGCAAGACAAATGTGCAAACCCCCTATAACAGACAAAGATGTCGTCCCAGGCTAGGTTGAAGCACTCGTCTAATGAAATATCTATGCTGCACACAACTAAGCCCCCTGTATTAAATTCATGGCTCTGCCATATACAAAATTCTGGTGGCAACCCTGAAGACATACAATTTGAACGCCAAAAAATACTTAAACTATCAATTAATGAGAAGTTTCCTGGTTGCTATGAGGACAATAGTTATTTCTGGGCCACCATGAAGTGTGGAGAGCTGAACCATTTTCCAGATTTGATACTTGCAGTTGGTAATGAACATAAATAAAATCAAAATCAAATATTACTCAACAAAATGTTATAAATGATGCTAGGAAGCTTATGGTTTCAACACATCAGGATAATGAGTTTCAGGAACTTTGCTGACAATAGACTTAAGAACTCCCAGTTAAGTAATGATCTGGCCATCCCATGAGAAGTCTGGGCAAAGTTTGTGATTTCAAATTTTTGATTGGAAAGAGGAAGTATCTGTAATTCAGCCTCCTTCAGACAGCGGCATGAATGACTATAAAATTTAAAATGGGTCAGCAAAGATTGAATAAATCAGATGTCTGCAGGAATCTTGGATGGAGTACCAAACTAAAATGGAACAGTTCCACTACCGGATTTAGGCTGACACAAGTGGAGGCAACCCTTTGAGTTACCCTGTTTTATTCAACCTCTTATCAGAACATACAGATTGAGCGAGCATGTTCTATGTTCTCTATCTCGGATAGTTCCAATCACATGTGAAGAGCCCTATGTAGGACCACAACTTAAGCTCTTGGTAATTTCAAACCACCAGCTATCATAACACTAACAAACAACAGACTTACCAGCTAACGATGATAGTAAAAGAAATTCCTCATGATGCTGCCCTATACAGACATAAATGTACGCTTCCCAGCAATCCTCAAGTTCCTTGGGATGTCAGCATGAATTAAGGCACAATGCTGCATATCGTGTTATCACATAGAAAGTATAGAGATGGGAAACAGACACTGTAAAGCTCCTCTTACATCAAAATAAAGAACTATCATTTTTCAACAAGCTACGTATACGTAAAGAAAAAGTAGCAAAATAGTATAATCTAAAATCAGGAAACATCAAGCCTCCCTTTTCAATAGGTAGCTTCAGTAATTTGATAGATCTACAAAATTGCTACAAATGCCTTCTAGTTTCTTAAAAAAGAGTTTGTTAATTTGCAAGGGGATTGATCTAAATAAATACAGTAGTTTGGGCAAAATCTTCATTTTAATTAAATTAATGCGCCCCACTAGGCTGAGCGGAATTGTGTGCCATTTTTTTAGAAGTTACGTGATTTCCTTTAGCATGGAGTCATAGTTCATAGTTATCACCTTGTCTATATTAGCTGCCAGCTTGATTCCAAGATAAGTCGCGCTTTGGCATAGACCCAGAACTGGTTCGGATGGTTTATAGTTAGCAATAACTTGTGTCTTGCTTACGTTAAGTTTATAGCCGGACACATCTCCAAATTATTACCGGAATTGCTGTAACCAAATCAGTAGTAAATATCGCTATATTATCTGCGTAAGCAGTTATCTTCAGATTTTTACCCCCGTGTTGTGCAGGTATAATACTATCCTGAGCTGTCAATGCATTTAAGAAAGGCTCCAAAGATATCGCAAACAGTAGAGGGGACAGAGGGCAGCCTTGCCTTGTTCCCCTCTCTATCAAAAACGTAGATAACTCCGTTCCCACATAGCTAATCTTCGCCCGAGGTGCATCGTAGAGCGAACGTACCCAATCAAAATAGGCGCCCTCAATACCAATTTTCTTCAAAACCTCCCACAAATACTCCCACCCCACTCGGTCAAATGCCTTTTCCGCAACTAACATTACCATCCCCAGTGGGGTGAGAGTAGTTGCACGCAACGCAATTTCTAACACACCTATCGATGTCTTTGTCTAATCCAGGCCACCAAAAATCACACCTGGCTCTCCTTTTCAAGCCTGACATGCCAGAATGACCTTTGTGAATGAATTCCAATAATCTGGAACGTAAACTAAAGGGTGCAAGTAATTTGTCTGCTCTCCTGACAATTCCCAAAACAGGATCATAAGATAATTCCAACCAGACGTTTTATACTCTAAAAGTTCTTTGTCACACCAGACATTACGATCGTTATTATGTGTCAAGTATGAAATCACACATTGTAAAGCAAGATCATCCTTAACTGCTTGTTTCCATTCCTCCAAACTGATGGCTCCATTACATGCTTCACTTATAGTGGCTACTGACCATTCTTCCTCAATATGTGCACACTCTTCAACTTTATTTGAAATATCACAAAGAGGAAGCCGTGATAAACAATCAGCATTCACATTCTTAATGCCTGGTACATATGCAATTTGAAAATCAAATTCTTGTAATTTATATATCCATTTAGCTATTCTAGGAGTTGCTTTACCTGCTCCTTTAGTGGTGAAAATGTCTACAAGAGGTTTATGGTCTGTCCTGAGTTTAACATTTGTGCCCCAAACATAAGTTTTGAAATAATTGACTCCCCAATAACAAGCTAACGCTTCCTTTTCAATGACCGAGTAAGAAGCTTCTGCACCTCTCAGAGTACGGGAAGTGATAGCTATTACCCATTCAGTCTTGTCCTTCTTTTGCATTACTACAGCGCCTAAACCGTAAGCACTAGCATCCACAACAATGATGGATTTTTTATTGGGATCAAAAGGCTTGAGGGCTACCCCTCTGATGATTTCATCTTTTATGCTATCAAAAGCCGATTGGCACTCAGATTTCCAAGCAAAATTAACACTTTTCTTCATGAGAAGTCTTAAGCAATGTACTTTGGACGCAAAATGTAACACAAATTTCGAATATTACTCTGCCAACCCCAGAAAAGAGCGCAACTGCTTTTTGTCTGAAGGTGCAGGGGCATTCTTGATAGCATCCATCAAATTTTTTTTAGGTTTAACACCGTCTGCAGACAAAGTATGCCCTAAATACTCAATTTCTGTTGTGGCAAATCTGCATTTTTCAGCTGATACCGTTAAACTAGCCAGTTGTAGTTTCATTAAGACTTTGTTCAAAATGCGATCATGATCCACATCATTTTTACCCCAGACTAATACATCATCTTGAAACACAAGCATGTTATCAATGTCTTTGAGAATTTTGCACATGAGTCTCTGAAAAACTGCCGAGGCGGAAGCTAAACAAAAAGGCATCCTCAAAAACTGAAACGCACCCTCTGGCGTAATAAATGATATAAGGTGGCAAGTGTCGGGGTGTAATTTTATCTGATGATACGCATTAGACAAATCTATAGACGAAAAATATTTGGCATCTTTGACAGAAGCCATCATTTCAATAATGCAAAGTAAGGGATGGCGATCAATCCAGATGTTTTTGTTCAAATCCCTCAAATCCACAAACATGTGCAATTGTCCGTTGGGTTTGCACGCCAAAACCACCGGACTGAGCCATTCTGATGCTTCGATAGGTTCAATAATCTTTTCTTTGCATAATCTTTCCAATTCAACCTTCAATTGAGATCTCTAGACAATTGGTACATTACAGACTTTGTGAACCACAGGAATGCAATTAGATTTTTAAATTATGCGGTGTTAAAATTCAGTCAAACACCCTAACTTAGAATTGAACAATTCAGGAAACTTTTTGCTCCATTTAGAAACTGCATCATCTTGAGTTACAAGAACTTGATTCGGATGGTTAAAATCTAGAATTATCCCCAAACTCTTTTGTTCTTCCATCCTAACAAAGCGTTACCTTTTTCAACTACATAAATCTTAGCTTGTGTAGATCTGTCCTTATAAATAATGTTGCCTACAAAGCATCCTATGACGGGAAGTTTGTTACTACAATATCCAACTGGTACAACATCAGATCATGATAAATTACATTTTCAGCGGACTCCCACATGTTTTTGTCAATTATGGTAAACTGAAAACAAGAATCTGCACACAAAACAACACTGCATTCAAAATCACATTTGGGTGGTTGGTTGCTACCAGATATTTCACTTAATTTATTGGCACAAATAGCCATGAGTTCAATTTCACTATCACTACTGTTGTCAATAGTATCTCTGACTACATTTACAGAAAGTTTCCAAAATACTGGATTGCCAGTTCTACACATTATGGAAAAATGGCCATTTTTGATGCATTTAAAACATGTAACATTGATAGCAGGACACTACGGAGTGTCAGCAGAATGTCTATTGCTACCACATCTGAAACAAAAACGTTTCTTGTAAGTTGATTGTGTTCAGCCATTAGTGAATTTTGTGTGTGAGTTGATATTTCTATCATTGAATTTAGGTTTAGGTTTGGTTTCATCACAATGCATGCAAGACTTATCACTAGATAATTTAGGTGTGTGACTACTAATGGTACAAACATCACTCCGGTCCTTGGTGTGTTATTTGCTAAGTTCTTTTACATTGCGTAAATTATTTTTACCTCTTCTAGCAACACTGATAGTCTTTTGTAGCGAAGGATCTTTTAAATCTAATAATCTCTCCTGAATTTTTTAATTATTAGTTCTATTAATACATTGATCCCTAATTATTTCTTCATGTAGAGCCTTACATTTACAAGTTGCAGCTAAAGTTCTTAACACAGCAATGTATTTCTCAACTGTTTTACCTGTTAACTGAGCCTTAGAAAAAATGTATGTCTTTCAACAACAATGCTTGTCTTTTTGCCGTATTTCTCTTCTAATGCTTTTAAAGCGTCTAAATATTCATCAGAACAAATTTGTTCAATTTCAGATCTGTCAAAAACAACTTCATCATCACTGGAATTATCATTCTCGCTATCCATAACATTTAAAGTGGTAGAGTTTACGCTTACAGGTCTAGGTAAGGTTTTTAGAACTTTTCTCCCTTCAACTCCAAGATTATGTTTCAAAAGAGCTAACTCCTGTGAAGCTAAGAAGGTTTCACCACCAACGGCTTCAAGGTAAGTTTCAAATGACTCTTGCCAATCCTCCCACGCCATGGCAGGAATGCGAGAACTAAAACAGAATTAGTTTCCATGCTAGAAACTAAAAGATCAAATAAGATTATGGAAAAATGTTATGAAAGTTATAAACTATAAGTGAAACAATAAAAATAATATTACAATGTCTCACATATTTAAAAAAAAAACAAATATTATAAGTAAAGTAGCCACCGTTGACTTGAAATTGCATTAAAATAAATAAAGTAGTCACCGTCATCATATAAAAGATACCTGTGCCAGAAGAAAGGGATCCAAAGTCTTTGTATAGTAAATTATGTTCATTGAAAATCCAGTTCAGTCACTGAACACCGAAATTTTCCTTCGAAGAATGCAGGATTGCCGAGCGAAGACGTTGCTAGATTACTGAGAAAAAAAAATGCGTCCCACAACGTAATGCGCACTAACAACATAATGCGCGATGACGAAGAATGTGGGAAGATTCTTAGGATCAGTAAGAGGATGCGTGAAGTGGAACGTTCTTCATTCAAAAAATGCCACAACTAAAAGTAAGCAATTTCCGCTGTTAAACATATTGCGGTGATATGTTTGCAAATCGCCAATGTAACAGTTAACTAATTGTCGTTTTAACCCTTTCAATCGTCTTTCGAGACAGCAGTATTCACAGCACACCAGGTTCTCGCACATAGTTCACAGCGAACCGAAATCTCAGATGTCGAAATTCTTCTTTACCTTCCTTCTCTTCATTAATTCAGCACAACATGCTACACATGTCCGCATAATATAATGAAAATACCTTAACCAGTATATGTCCTGAGATGAGCGAAAGGGCGATCCAAGTCGTAACCTTTTTCTTCTTTTAAAGACTTGTCTTTTCAACGTCTCCGAGTCGTAGCTTTTGTCTTCTTTTCAAAAAACTTGTCTTTTGTGTCCCAGGGTTTGTATGTGGGTTCGCTTTTCCCTCATCGCCACTTTTGCAATGATGAAAAGTCGGCAATCTTCTTCGTAAAAATAAGTTTAATGGTGATACAACCCCCGAGGTAAACGGTCACCCATCAGTTGCTGCCTCAACTGCCTTGTCTCCCACTACCGTGTTCCACAATCCAGAACGGCAGTGAAGATCCAGGCCAGAACTAGAATGTTATAACGTCAACATGGAATATAAAAAGATGCATATATGGAATGTAAAATATATGTAATTATAACAACTCTCAGATAGGCATTCCTAACTGCCTATTTTTAAAATGTCCACAGAACATACAAAAATGTCTTATGTAAGAATTGTCTCTCGGTGAACTATGTCAATATGTACCTCTGTTCAGCTCCCCTCCTGACAGGAATGTTGTGTTTTTTCATGATTGAGAAAAACAACAATAGGCAACAACAAGGAAGGAACCACTTCCCCCTGGTATGAATGTTCGATCAACTTTACAACCCTCTTAAACTAGTAATCCAATATATATATTCCTCTATTGGCCCACCCGAAGATGTCAACCCCAGGGCTGAAATGCACTGTGTAGGCTGTTATTTTTTAGAGGGCCATATAAGAATCCAAGTCAAACAATGAAGCACACTTCGATTGAGAGATTTAAAGTCTGCTGCGAGTAATACACTTTGTACAGTGCCCAAATGGTTACTTTCTGGGGTAGATCATGTAACATATAGAAGCAAATGAAACTCCCCAAGTATAGTGCTTACTAAGGATATATTTGTCCAGTACCACTGTGTATTGCTTCTACAAATATAAATATTAGAAGTTAACTCCTAATCACACTCTAATAGCCACATGATCACTTGATCTGTTGATCAAGAATGCATTTGTTTTATCATATTGTAACCAATATATTCTATCATCAAGCTATATAAATGTATAGATCAATCAATTTGATAGAGGAAATAAATGTACAGTTTCAGCATTATTAAAAATGAAATAAATTATCCAGCTAATTTATTACAGTAGAGCTATGATTAATTGGTGTTCGCTACACAAATCACACATAATCATTCATTATGTGAGGTGACGTTTGTTGTCACCAGTTATCCAGCTTTCTGCAACTTTAATAGGTTTTGTCTGTCCTTTTGTATAGTGTTTTCCTACGGAGATCATATGCAAAGCATATTATTTGGCATATGCTTCTAGTGCATCTTTGCACACCACAGTCTTCATAATCATGAATCACTTTATTCAATCTGAATAAAACATAGATTATAGTACAGTATATTATTAATTCTATATTTCCGAAAAGTGTCAGTGCATAATATAAAGTTACAAGGGTCATAGACATTGACATTGATCATAAAAGTTCAATACAATATTAGTCATCTGTTTCAAATTAATAACAGGATTGCAAAAACCTCACTCATGGGTCCTCCAAGCGCTCCTATTACCCAAATAGAGTTATGCAATACAACTAACTTTATTTATTTAATTAATTCTTTCGATCAGAGAATTTCTTAAATAATATACCTAAGCACGAATAATGAGACATTAGGAAGAATGGTCACTATGTAATCTATTGTATTATATATATGATATATTAAGATGTTAAAAACATACAAACATGTTAAAAAGAGTTGGTGCAAATGTCAAATTGCCATCGTCATAGCAAACATGGTTTCCATTAGTCCTTTCTATAGTTGAGATCTCCTACTTAGTTGATCAGTAGAATCTTTGTTAGGCTGACAAAACTACCATAAAAGCATAAAAAAACAAGGAGTTTGCTTGACAAATTCATAGCATTAAAAACAAAGAAATTATTATGCAAGAAATAAAAAGGGACCATTAATCAGGCCTCGTCTGGAGATACAACAAGGTTGGACTAACTTGATTAAAATTCGAATATTTCTGCAAAGGAGTTAAAATTGTCTTCCTCAACCAACTATAATAAGAACAAAATATTGTGAAGTGCAACAAATCCTGAATAGACATATTGTCGCAGCCGCAATCCTTGCCTCAGTCCGTGCCCACCCAGAAGGGGATACCAAAAGGTGGTGCAATCAGTTAAACCTAAATCTGGTCAGCAAAAACCTATTGTGTTGTTAGAGAATAATGGTGAGATACAGTTTGCAACCCTGGAACAGTTTTTAGCAACATATTACCCCAAACGGATTTTTTCTGAAGCTCTAGGTGCTTTCTTTCCTGATATAAGTGTTCCAAGAACGACCTTTTAACACCCCCCACATCCTGTTCTGAAAGAGAGATGGGATCATCAAAAATATCTGGTCTACCTCTATGGGTGAAAGCAGCTTTAAAATGGGCTAGCCAGAGAATCTGATGGGCTCGTTCAAGAGGCAGTCATTCCGCTAGGATCAATCAGTTTAAAGACAATTCCGCTCTACTCCAAATCTTGACCCAACTCAGGAGCAGACTCAGATAACAAGTCCGACACTCGGTGAAGCCCAAGGTCTGCCTATATGGAGAAAGCTGGGGTAGAGTGTGGGGACTGAACCATTCTGCGAATAGAATTTTTTTGACCGCTTGTATTCCATTCAGCTTAGCTTACCCCCAGACCTCTCTACCATATTGTAACTGGGAAATACACTTGGCCTGGTAAATATTTAGCTGGTCCCTTAGCAGCCTAGAGTCAACCCTCTATGTAAAGCTAAGAACCGCCCTCATGGTCTTTAAAACCTCAGATCGCTTAATCTCCATCAAAGGTTTCCAACAATTCTTTGCATCAAATAAAACCCCTAAAAAGGGGAACACCTTCACTTTGCCCAAGGTAGAATTAGCCACCTTGAAGGTCTTGCTCCTAGTTGATTTGGAGCCTACTTCACTGGAAGAAATCTGTCACAAGCCTTGGGGCAATCCGACGCAGTTGATAACAGCATGGACTCAAGTCCATTTACATACAGGGTAAATAAAAATGGAGCCAGAATTCATCCTTGACACATTCCCGAGCAGGTCCAGAATGATTGAGTACAGGGGGCATCCTGTGAAAAGCAAACTGAGGCATTGGTCTCTGAGTGCAAGTTAGCCAATACGGCTAAGATACTGGGATCAATTCCCATCCCACAAAGCAGGGTCCACAGTTTCACTCGATTTACTGTGTCAAAGGCAGATGTCAAATCCATGAAGGCTAAGTGTATAGATTCAGACCGAGCCACTGTATAGTTAATAACAATTAGAGGGAGATTTAGGCATCGGTCTGAGGTGGAGATGGAGTGAACTTCACTGATCAAGGCAACAACCTGAAGCTCTGCATCCACTCTTACATATAGCTACAACAATCTCCCAATGAAAACAAGGGCTCTTTTTAGAGCCACCCAATAACCCAACATATAATCAAGCATTTAAAAAAATCGTAAATATATTTGCTTGGAGCCGCACACCCATTGCGTTTACACTAGGGGGCTGCGCTGAGCGCTGCGCTCAAGTCGCGACTTCAAACTTTGGCAAAAAAAAAATGTCTACTTCCATTAATTTATATTCGCCCCGGGAACCCCATCCCCCAAGGCATGGCAAATCCTTTCATATTTATTTCTTTAAAACAGGGGGACCGTGTGGTCCCCTCGAGGGCAAATAGTGGCCCTGTGGACCCATCTCCCAGGGCATGACCACTTGTTGGGGACCGTGGGGGAGCCCCAATGCCCCCATTTTCCCATTGGCTCCCCACATACTGAGGGAGCCGGTACTGCTTTTCAGCAAGGGGAGCTGCTGACATACAGCTCCCCTTGCCCAAAAGCTATCTTACTTTGCTTCATTGAAGCGAGAGCAGGTTACCCTGCTCTCGCTTCAACGAAGCAAAGCAGACTTTGGTATGTCAGTGCGGGAGACATGCTCCTGCCCTGCCATAGCAAACAGAAGTGTTCCGGGGGTGGGAACCCTGGGACACTGCAGGAGCTGGCCCTGGGGGGTGGTGGTCCCCAAGGGGTCCCCAAAGGGTTGGGGGTCCATAACAAACCTCCGAATTTCAACTTTAAGTACCCCGGGGAGGTGGTGGTCCCCAAGGCATGTGGGGAGCGGCTCTTCCCCTACACACATACTTTTTATTTTAAAACAGAGCCCCGGGGAGGTGGTGGCCCTTGAGTCAGCATGTGGAGTTTGGGATCCCCCACACATATTTTTTTGTATCAGCCCCGGGAAGGTGGAGGTCCCCGGGTCTGCGGACGGCCCCATGGGCTCCCGCATATTATTTGCTGTGTGTCCCCGGGACCTGACCCACCCGGGGGCTTTGAAAAACAAAGCGTGGGAACCTGCGCTTGGTTTTTTTAATTATCACGGCAGGAGGCGCGCACCCAGTACAACTTCAAATCTTTTTTATTTTTAAATATGGGGCCATGGGGGTCCTTGTGGATCCCCCTGGGCAGTCCTAGGGGGTTATGGTGTTCCTATCCTGCCCTCTATTCTTGTTTTTTATCCTTTTTACCACAGTTATCTTCTGACTTGGTAACCGAGTCACAAAATGGCTGGCAACACTTCCTGGTTTGGAGTGTTGGCAGCCAATCAGAGTGTAGCTCATGCCCAGGAGGGTGCGCGAACCCTCCTCGGTGCTCAGATATGGAAACTTTTGTTTTCTAATTTCTCAGTAACTACTGAACGGATTTACACAAGTTAACAAAAAGGGCGCTTTCTGAAGCACAGGCTAACTTATTGCCAAATTTGGTGTAATTCCGTTCAGCAGTATGGGCAGTAGCTTTGTCTAAAGTTTCCTGTGGAGGACAGATTTCAAACCCATTTTTTTTTTCTAATTTCTCAGAAACTGCTGAACGGATTTACACCATTTCAATGAAGGGCTCTTTCTGAACCAAGACCTACCTTCTTGCCACATTTGGTGTAATTCCGTTCAGCAGTTCGGGCGATAGCTTCGTCTAAAGTTTCCAATGGAAATTAACATGGGACCCCCTTTTTTCTCAGCCCCTGCTTGACGAATCACCCCGAAATGTTCAAGACAGAAGCTGACCGGAGCTGGCCACTTTTTTTTTAATTTCACGAAGTTTCATCAACAGGCGCCAAAGTTATAAGGTAAAGAAAAAACGATTTTCCTATTGAAACTTGGGCCTAACTATAACTACCTACTGGCGACCGCCAGTGGGTAATTATATTTGTAGAATATTTGTGATTATTATGTAATACGATGTAATTATGATACATGCAACTATGCAACTTACGCCCAATCTTACTATCATCATTCAAATGCTGGTATGCTCATTACATATCTAGACTACTGCTCCTTTAGAAGGCATTAGCAGCTCTTTAGTGTGCTCCCAAATCTAACTTCTCTGTAAATTAATCTCATCCTTTATCTTAGAGTGATTGTGTGGAATAATGTCAATGATGCATTGATTGCACACAATGTATATGATCTTTGACATGTATCCCAACTACCTTACTTCCTATCCCCACAACATGTTAAAATGTTTGGAGGCAATAGAGCAATGGTGAGCTTGTTTGCAAAAAAAAAACTAAGATGGCTAGAGTCTGATTGGAATGTTACCCTGAGGAAAATGAAGCTAATAGCCAAAATACAGATGAAAACCTCAACAAAAGATATCCAAATTCAAACCAGACATACATTTTATGGCACAGTCTGTTCCACAATATCTGCACAGAGGTTGGAAGCAGAATTGAGGCACTCCACACTCTCTATTGCTGATCAAACATCTCCTTACAGCTGTGTCTATGTTACTGGGTGTGGTATACATATGGAAGAGTAGAGCTGTCTGAGGCACTGTAGTATCCCTTTTAGAAAACCATCCATTCATATCATAAACAGGCATTATCCTACAGCTGTGACGAAAGGATCCAGTCTTCCAGTACCACTTGATACAGAATGGGGCACGAATGGGCACGTTTATGGAGGACACATGCTGATTCTACAGAGCTCTATAAATAAAGCCATGACACTAGTATATTTGTGAAGCTTATTTCTTGGGAAAGTGTGAGAGCTTTAATGCATTGTAACATGTGTTATCAGTCATGGGATACGGTGTAAGAGTCACCATTTCTTGAGCTGCGGTTGGGTGTAAGAGTCATCATTCCTTGAGCTGCGGTAATAGGAACTGGGCTGAGTCTTAGATCTCATTTATGATCAGGAGAGTAAGTGGTGTTTCATATAGATAATCAATTTCATTAGGAAGGAATACAGGCTGGGTGTTGTGCACGGGGTGGTTTGCTAGGGTAATTCAGACATTTAACTTTCCTTTTCTCGGTTCAGTAAGTCTGCTGTTGTCTATTGGTGAGAACTGGTGAGTGCTTGAAACTTTACCCTAGGCAGTATTTAAATTTGACATAATTCTGTCGGTCTGCATTTCTGAGTGTTTACTAAAAATTAAGTGGCCCAGTAACAAAGTATGTAAATAGCATATTGGTTTCTGGGCTGGATTATGCCAGTTCTCTTTTGATTGGGGTAAATCAAGCTGAAGTCACACGTCTGCAACGGGTGCAGAATGCGGCAGCCAGGGCGGTGGTTGGTCTGCCCAGGTTTTGCTCCACTGCTAATACTCTGAAGTCTCTGCATTGGCTTCCTGTCAAGCAGAGGATTCAGTTTAAAGTACTCTGTTTGTCCTATAAAATCTTTAAAGGACTTTCGGCGCCGATTCTTATGAACCTTTTGACTGTAGTGTAGTTCCTATCTTCCCAATAGGCTCTGCGCATTGGAATAATACCTACAGCAGTAAAGGCCTAGGCCAGACGTTAACTAGGTCTACTACTGTCGATTCTAGACTTAAGTTTTGGGTTTGCCAGCGTAGCTCAGAGTTCGCTAGAAACTTTCTCGAATGTTCAGGAAAGAATTAACTCCCCTGATTAGACAAGAAGGGATTTAGTTTCTGACAACCATAGAACATGACAACTTTGCTCTCCCCTAATCAAGAGTCAATCTCGAGAGTCGTGTGAGCACAAGGCAATTATTTTACTCAGTCAGTACGTGCATTCTTAGTCTCATCAGATTGTAGAGAAAAGGAAGAGACGGGCGTGTTCAATAAAAAGGTGTTATTTATTGATCAGTCTCTTTTCTCGTACAAGAGAAATGGATCGATATTATTGCAATACTTATAGTTAAGTAAAGTGCATACATTAAAAGCAATAGTATAAAATAATACTGTAAAAACATTGATATGGTTTCTGAGCCATATGATGTTTAAAATGATTAAAATATATTTATATACACATATACATTTGACTAAACGTACTCAACTGGTGTTTCTAAATACGCCTACCCCGTGTACCTGACCTAAGTCTAATGCGTGGGCGGGAGTAGAAAGTTACAGTTTAAGTTAAGTTTGTTTTTGCCAAGTGAATAACTAAAGAATTCTCTGTGAGGGGTTATTCAGTTCTGTACCTGGAATTTAGGATGAATGAGGAATGGTATCTCTTTCTCTGCTCTCGATATTCCAGGCTGCCTGCGAGGGCTGCCCAGAAGCGCCTGTGCTGGGTCTCTCGGCTTGAGATAGCAGCGCGTCTCTCAGCGCGTCAGGAAGGCGGGGCTGCTGCCAGCGGGGTCTGCTTCTGCTCTCGGCTTCGGCAAGTATGGCTGCTCCATCTCGTCACCACGCGTGTGTTTGCATAGGGCAAGATCGGCAATATTTATACCTTAAAGGTGCCGAGATTGACGTAAGGATGGACATAGATACGTCAATAAAGATGTCATACGACTTGCTCGTTAGCACATTCTTTACTAAAGTTCTCTGTGAAATCAAAACAATGGCCGCACGGATTTTCCAGGTTGTCATAGGTTTGATTTGTTATGAGAACGTCGTATGCCTTATCAGGGGCTGGAGGAATGTCGCTTGTCTAATTAGATCTCAAGCGTTATGACCTAATCAGATAACATGTTCCTGTGCCGTAGTGTGACTGCGTCAGATAACGGTATCTGCATCATGGGGGCTTTTCTTGCCTCATGGGCTGACTGTTAGTTAACTTGATAGTTAGTTTAACCAGAATAGGGTCAGGAATAGGGGGATCGATTCAGAACATTAGGAATACATGACACCCACTCCACGCTAACTATGGTCATATTTACTAATCTATGCATAGTATAACATAGTACAACATACTATAGAGTATAGTGTATACTTCACCACCCCAAAATACATTAATGCATTTTGAAATTTTCAAATATACTGAAAAATTGCAGTCATATATATTGTATGCACTTAAGCTATGAAAAAAACGCTAAAGTAAACACGCATTGGTATGCATTATTGCTTATTTGGTATATGAGAAATACACATGAAATGGCTCTTAACATAGCTATACAGAAAGGAAGTGCGAGACCATTTCATCACATAATAAAATATTCGTGAACATCCCAGCGGGCAACTAAAGTTCATAAAGTATCTGAAAATAGAAATCTTAGTTCTCTAGGAATAGTTTCTTACTTTAAGCAGAAGATAAGTGTCCCGAAAATTTTGTAAAAATTAATTTGGGCTGCTAAACAATTGCTGTCCGTGAACTGGTGGGAAAAATTGTTCATGTGACTTTATTTTTAAAGTTGAAGGCCGAATTCAGGGAACGCCGTGTGCGAGCTTGCTCAAAAGTCTCTATTTCTGTTCTGGAGAGAACATCATATCATTAAGGCTTTCGAAAAAACTGTCAACAGCTTCATGGGAAAGTTCCACATATCGGAAATAGGTGTAACCATGCATTCGTGCGCATGATTGTCTGCATTGACATTCTGATTCGCATTGCTGACAGAAGGTCGTACCTGTTCGATGCTGCTTTCATCTTGAACTTCACTACTCTTCAATCGTAGTGGTGAAGATTCCACGAATGCCGTCATCAGGATTGGCAGCCTTTGAGGGCAGCACAAAGCGTGAACCTTGGTAGGAACCAACAATGTATCTGCATCCACTGGCACATCCGATTGTAGCGTCATACAGGTGTCTAACACGCATTCTTCTCCGCATAGCAGACACCTTAGTACAGGTAAAACACACCTTTGCCACATTGGTCGAAATGATCGAAACCAAGTCATGTTTAGGTATCTAAGCCGGGAGAGTCCCAGGATTTTTGATATTCGGTCCCGGTATCCAATGGCTAGGATCGTATCTTCCATTGTCGCGAGAGTTTGATCTGTGACATGGGTTGCCATAACGAAAAATAAGGACTAAGAATAGGATTCCTGCAATTAGTCCCAGGATCAGGGGAAGTCCGCCAAAAATCGAATGGACGAAATCTGGAAAAATACCCAGTATGGCTTTGAATGGTGTTAATGCCATCGAAAATACTGTCTTAAATACCTTTGAGACCCCAGTGGTATCAGAAATATTTAAGATTTCGCTCAGGATTTCCGCGAAATGTACGGGGGAATTAGTCGATAATAATGTATGTATCTCTGCAGTCGTCCTTGCGACTTGTAGATCATATGTTTCTTTTGATGACGTGAGCCTTGTAGGCGTCTGAAGAAGCACTGTTTTCATTCTGCTTAAAGTATCTATTCGAATAGAAGTAATTTTCAAACTGGGCCATGCCCTTGCCTCCCTGTCTGGAAAGGAGCTGGGGAACAAAGAACGTCCACAGCACTTGACCTTCGCAGTCGTAGTGACTAGATAAGGAGTCCCGGGCATAAGACTACAACATTTGCGGTCTACAATAAGAATGTAACTCCCATTATAGAGTCTTTGAAAGAATGGTTCTATTTCAGTTGCAGGTGCGCCTTGCTGGTGACATGAAAGGTTGTATGAATTCCCTTCACAGGCTCCATGCAAACTAATTCCGTTACACAGAAGCGTGCCGCTTAGTGACATAGCACAATTGTTGCCACTAAGAAACACTTTCTGTCCTTTATTACTGACACATGCATGTGAATAGGGCAGGTTCCAAGTTGTTTAAGGTACCCCTTCCCCAATTTCTCGTACATGCCAGCCTGTATATATTTTTGGCAGTATTGAAACCTGAAGGTTGAGATTGGAATATTTATGATTCCGTGGATTATCCATTCACTGACAGGTCGTTCTGACATTGTCATTGGTAATCTTTCTAGTTTTTCAATGCTCAAGATTGTATAATCAGCACCCTTTTGCGCCATACCGATTTGTCTATCAGTAAGGTTAAAGATTTGGAATAGTGACGTTGTGTTGATTAAACGCCAAGGCACATAGCCTGAACGCAGATTTTGTAACGTCCAGCCAAGCTGTACAATAGAACGCAATTGTGACTGACCATGTTGTAATAACAGTAAGTCTTGCGATAATATGTCGATTGCTGAAGACACAATGCTGTCCAAAGAAAAAATTCTGGAGGACAGAGTCATTAACCCATTGTCCACTACAGAAAGTGATTTTTCCAAATTAATACGGTCAATTTCCCGTATTCTCTCTGCTGTCTCAATTTGATTAACCTTCCAGGCCTCATTGTATGCTGCATATACAGAGGCTGCTATGAAACGCTTTTGACGCTGTTTGCGTGGTCCCAGTATGAAATCACGCAAGTCAGCACCATCAGTAAGTAAAGTTAGGTGTTGCTTAATTTCAGGCAGTGTGGAAGTTTGTAGCCACTGAAGGCATAATTTGCCCACACTGTAGGTTGTTATTATCCCTGGGTGATGTCTTTGGGGATATCTAGGGTCTGGCCTGGTCATTTTGAAACCCTGTGTTTTATTCAGGAATCTATCTTGACAGTTATTTGTATCTGTGGGCCAGATCAACCATTGTTTCCAATCAGGATGTGTTCTGTTTTGGTTTAATATATGGTTTACGTCTATCTCTTCATCTGTTACAGAGTTATTGCTAAACATTATTGGCTTTGGAATAGACGGTTTATTTAAATCTTTGATTTTGGCTAAGCCAAGACAGGTGGTTTGTTGAACAGTGTCATTTAAAAATATCATTTGTTCTGGGATCATGCAGGCTCTTAACAAAGCTTCTAAACCCTGTACTTGCCAATCTTTTGTACCCCAAACACTTTTCAAATCAACATTTTTGTCCCAATAATCAAATCCAAAAGTATTCATTTCTTCGAAGAATGAATCTGAATATATCAATTTTGTGTTGGTTCTCATGGTTTTCATCCCTGTCTTGTTTGACATTTTAAAATAAAATGTTTCAGCATTACTTGTGTTAAAGCCTGAAAAATATGAATATTTGTCGTAAGCGGTTCTTGAGCTCCCTTTTGGAGGTGTAGCACAATGTTCCCATTGATTATAATTTAAAACATTTCTAGGTTGTGCAGATTTATGTAAAAAGTGGTTACCATAGTGGTTATAGCAATACATACTATCATAATTTGTAGAACCTTGCAAATAATCATGTTTTGTAAATTTAGCAGACATTACTAAGTCAGACATCATGTTATTAATGCTTTCGAAGTCCCAATCATCAGCAAATGAGTTTGGTTTTGCAAAGTCACTCAAGGAGATCTTGATTTGGTGTGGATATTTCAGGATCTCGACCGGACCATAAATTTCATAGTCAGTGTTGTCCCAGGCTACCCCACCAGGTATCGGAATGGCTGTGAAGTTGGCTGAAGAAAGTTCTCTTTTCTCGACGTGTGAAGATGTGTGTGGTTTGAGGACCAAGTTGATGTTCTGACTTGCTGTGTCCATTTTAGCATATTTTCCCTCAATGAAGCGTCCCAAAGTTAATACCATGATGAGCCAAAGTATGAGGATAAATGCACCAAAACCCACCCAAAATTCAATCCATGGAGAAATCAGATATGTTTCTTTCAGTTGGTTCAAAAGTTCCTTAGCTTTGTCTTTAAAGGATTTTGATGATGGCTGTGTCTTTGATTCACTGAAGCCTTCAGAGGAATCATCGAAGTTGATGAAGTACCCGGATGCAGTTCTGTCAATTGTTCCAATTGCTTCAGGATTTTTGTTTCTTGCATTGTCACTTGGTACTTCATTGTAGATTGGTGTGTCTCTGCTAAATATTTTTATTTGGGTTGTCAGAGGTCTGAGTTCTATTGCATTGTTGCATAGTCCTTGTTGTTCTTCTGTAGGCGTTTCGAATGTGATGAGCCTCTTTGTTAGGACCTCTGTATTGGTAGCAAACCTTGGTGTTCTGCTACTTATTGGGAGTCCACTTGGCCTACTGTTTGTTATCGGCCACATGTTGTGGTTTTACCAGGTCGATGGATACAACTCGGTTCTCCTTTTTACCAGCAAGTGGCGGTAGTACAACTGATCTTGTCCCGTTGACAGACAAGACAGGAACTGCTTTTCTGTAAGAAGGCCCAAATTCCTTCTTTACCGCGATCTTCTCCCTGACTAGATCCCCGACTTTTGGAATCCAGACAGGTCTTGCTGGGACAGGTGGTGATTCTTCAGTGGTTGTTGGCTGTTGTTTCAACTGTATGTTGCTCAGGTCTTTTCTTGTTTTGTTTAAGTCCTGCAAAATAGCCAAACGGTCTTTGACATCAAAGCTTTTATCTTTAACCACTGAAGTCTGACTGTCGAGGTCAGAGATAATCATTCTAGTTCCAAATAATAATTCGTACGGATTGAATCCCCTCAGAGAATTTCTTGGCAAGTTATTTAGACTACGTTGGACACTTATTAGATGTTTGACCCACCCAGCTCCCGAACCTAATATCCTTTCCATTATAGATTGCTTTCTGCCTTGGTTTTTTCTTTACACCATCCCGTACCCTCAGGAAGGAAGTGAGAAGATTCCCGCTGGACTGTGCTCATTCGGCCATGTTTCCCCCCAGGCTGGTGGGCTTGAGTGAAAACAATGGTCGAACGTAGCATGCTCTTAGCGTATATGCCATTTAAACTCGCAAATCTTTGTATAACAGTCCGGACGTCAGCCGAGTGCTGGTGATCTACATTATAAGTGGAAACTAGCCTGTATATGTTAATCGCAAGCCCTGCTTTTTATTTGTCATATTATCTGCCTTGATACGACGAGGTATTAAACTGTTTCTCTCCCCACTGCGATCTCTGTTGCAGTTTGGGCAGTTTTTTACAAACATGGTGTAATGCAGGCTCATGCCTGGCCACCAGTACCGTGATTGTAATTCTTCCAGAGAATCTTTCAGTTTGAGGTGTCCAAGACCCTCACCCATGTGTGCGTCTGCGATTAACAAGCTTCTCCTGTCCATGTTTGGAATCACTCTATCCCCCACTCCAGGGATTCGAGCAAAAGGGACGGAGTTTGCATCGATTATGTATGTATAATTGAGTGGATAGTTGATCGGTAACGCTGAGCAGTCGCCTTTTGATGACGTTTTCACTGCCAGCACTGTTTCACCGTCAATGTATTTTAATGTACGCTTTTTTCGATCTACGGGAGCCGGTTTAGTGGCTGCCGCTGTGGCTGTCTCAGCCAATGAATTCCCTACAACGTGAACGCCATCACGCTGATGACTCAGTGAGTGTGTCACGTGAGTCTTTGGTAGTTCTTTTTGTAAAAGAGCTATTTGTTCCCAGAGCAATTTCTGCTTTATTGGTGCATCTGTGTCATCTTTGGAACCGTTCTGAATCCATGTCTGCAAATCCTTGTTATATGCTTTGACGCAGTAATATGAATCTGACACTATAAGTGTCGGGAATTCGCGATCCGCATTATCCAGCGCCATTTTTAATGCTATTATTTCAGTTTGTAGTTCTGAATTAGTTTCTACTGAGTGTGATTTTGTTAATAGAGGTCTTAGTTTACCTCCGCGCCACACTTCTTTTGTAATCTCACATGTGGGGTTGTATGCATGTTCTCCCCAAACGGAGGGTTGAGCATGTCCGTCTGTATAGATTACACAGGTGTAATGTCGTAGAGGCAGAATGTTGATTGGCAGAGGATACGTCTTTTCATATTTTAGATTTTTTAATTCTTCTAGTTCTGGATCAAAGTAGTAGTATACTTTGTCCGTTGTGATTGAATTCACCCATTGTATCCATTCCGGATTCAATGTTGTTGTTGGTAAATTACACGGTGTTGTTAGTGCCTCAAAGGCTGATTCTGCTGTTCTGACTGTGATATGTCTACCGTCAGCTATCTCTTTTTCTCTAGCTATTGCGGTTTGAACTGCACAAATGATTTTTTCTGTATTACTGAATTTCTGTTCAGCTTCTGTGTACAAGTGTGATTTGAATGCAATTGGTACCTTTTCTCCCTCATTAGAGGTTAGGTATGTGAATCCGCATCTCCCTGGGATGACTCGAATCACAAGATTGCGTGTGTTATCACGTGTTTCTAATTTTGTTTTAATTAGCATGTCTGTTTGTAAGGATCTCAAAATTTCTGTGTGTGTTTGAGTCCAATTGGATCTTTTAAAGTCTGGTTTAATTAGATCATAAAGGGGTTTGACCCTTTCTGCGTAATTTGCAATGTATGTTCTTCCGAAATTTAGGAAGCCTAGAATTGACTGTAGGTTTTTTAGTGTTTTAGGAGCTTGGATTACGGCACATTTCTCTAGGAAATTGTCATCCAGGCTTTTATCTTCACTTGATAACTCATATCCTAAGAACAGGACTGTCAGATGGGCAATTCTGGATTTTTTAAAGTTGAATTTGTAACCCTCTGCTGCGAACCCAAGTATTATGGTGTTCACTCTTTTCAAGTGAGTATCCAAGTCATCATCTGTTAAGTAAATGTCATCGACATAAGATAACGCTTCATCATCATATAGTTGTAGTAATTCTGTTACTCTCGCTGAGAATACCCCCGGGCTGTTCTTGTACCCCTGGGCTAACCGACAGAATTGCTTTTGAGTGCCATTTACTGAGAATGCAGTTAAATATCTGCTCTCTGGTGCTATGTTTTGACAAAAGAATCCATTGGAGATGTCCAAGGTTGTTTTGTATTTTTTGCGCACTATGTTATTCATTAGTGCAGCACTGTGTGAGTTTTGCACTGCAAAGGTTTTGCAACATGTGTTAAGGTGTCGGTAATCCAAAACTAGACGATATGAGTTGTCTGGTTTGGAGACCGGAAACAAAGGATTGTTCATTTGTGAGGTGCAAGTTTCAATCACCCCCTGGTATTCTAGCTGATCTAGTATTTCATTTACCTGTTTTTTAGCTTCTTGCTTAATTGGGTACTGCCTTTGTGCAGTAGGTTGTGATTTTAACTGGATTTTGTGAGGAGGAGAATCCTCATCCCATCCTACATGATTTTTATATAAAGCAGGTGCTAAGGCCACTGCCCACTTTCTAGCAAGTGTGTATTTTTTATGAATCGGGATTTGATTCGAGAAGGCAGGCATAATTACTTCTTCGCCATGAGGGCACTCCCTGACAAACTCTGGTGGCCAGTCTTTTTCAGCTAGAAGGATATCATAGCCCTTGGAGAGATTATCCCAAAATAGTCCCCTTATTTTCCTAGTCTTATCTCCCTCTATACGTAATGTTATCTCGTATATCTTGTGGGGTTTGCTAACTCTGGTGTCTGCAGTTTCCACTTGAAGATATTCATTCGTGTCCACTGTCTCCAGATGATTCATAAGGACTTTGCGAGCTATGCTCACCTCTGCTGCGCTGTCTAGCATTGTCTGAGCCCACTCTCCATTTTTCAGTTGTGTCCTCAGTATTCTCGGCATTGTTAACTACCTTGATACTGGCTACCTTCTTTTTTGGAAATTGTAATTTCTTTTTTTGTTGAGCAGGTTCCTTGTCTTTGGACTTGGCGTGCTCTTCTCTTTGTTCTGATCGTCCTCTTCTTTCCGATTTCTGCGAGGAAGTCTGAAAAGATTGAGAGGGACGTGTATCAATGTCTTGATATCTATCAGGTTTTTTAATATTATCCCTATTTCTAAGGTTATATCTATTCCCAGAGGGGTCACTCTGCGGTGACCTCTGTCTTCGGTTTGGAGATTTTTCTCTTCGCCTAGGAGACCTTCCTCTGGACTGGAATTTCTTTTCTTTAGGATTGGATTGTTTGTTTCCATCCCAGTTCTTTTTTGGTGAATTATTATTAAAAAATATTTTTTCTGGACTTTTAGTCAGTTGCGGTTTTACTGGTATTCCACCTAAACTATCTCTACCTAGTTCTTCATAGGATTTTTCTATGATTCTTGCAATTTCAGCTGGTTGGTCTGCTATATCTGTCTCTTTTAACCTCTGGCGGATCGCCACGTTTGCTGCTTCACCTTTTATGTTGGCTAGTAATATAGCCGAGACCTGCTTGAAGTCTTTCAGTAATTTCATACCAAGAGTTAAAGCTGGTTCTGGACCGTATTCATCTTGAATTTGTTTTAGCACATCTGGTATCACTGAAATGGATGGAACACCGTGCGTTTTTGTGTAGATGGAAGCAAAGACTGTACCCCAAGTGTCACAGTCCTCTATGTGTGGTGCGATTCCCATTGGGAGACATATAGTCAGAATCCTGTGTTTTTCTAGCGGGGTGGTGTCAGGAAACACCGTCTCTATTTGGGTGATTTTCTGTGCCAACCAGAATGGTATCTGTTCCCGTTTAGCCAGAACTTTACC
This sequence comes from Lissotriton helveticus, assembly GCF_964261635.1. Taxonomy (NCBI): domain Eukaryota; kingdom Metazoa; phylum Chordata; class Amphibia; order Caudata; family Salamandridae; genus Lissotriton; species Lissotriton helveticus. The sequence goes on along the minus strand of NC_136061.1, from coordinate 512,897,927 downwards.
TAGGCAGGATTGGATGTTCTGTGGTGTGATTTTATTTGTGTTCCCCTGGTGAGGGGTCAGCTGTGGTAGTTTAATCGCTGGCTGAATTGTTGAAGTCCGCATTACATACTGAACTAATTGTCTATGAATTTTTAGTAATTGTTTTAGCTGTATTAACAGCTCTCCTGTAGACATTCCTTCGATGTCTGGGTGTGGTGTGTATCCGGCTAAGACCGGCCACGTTGCTCCTGGTCTACCTAAAGGACCGAGTCTTGTAATGTGAATGTTATGTTTTAGGGCGCCATCAAATAAGAGCAAATGCTCTTGGAATTTGAGTGGTACTTCCACCTCCTCGAAAGGAGTGTACTCATTAGGAGGTTCCTCTATTTTGTAATAGTGGAAGTACTTTGTTACAGCATTTGCTGCTGGAAAATGTATCCATGTATAGTATACCTCTGTCTGCCGATATTCGTGTGCCTCAATTACGAATATGACTGTGCCACCTCTAGGTGTCAGTCCATTTTCTATAAGTTTTAGAGTTATAGATCTTCTTTTGATGACCGGAATGAGTATTATATCCGCGTCTGCTGCTTGCATGGTAGCATCAGCATCTGCGAGTTCAGTTGCTAATCTAACTGCCTCTCTTTCGTCATCACTTCCTGACATTTTACTGTTAGAAAGGTTATTCTTTTTGTTTGCAGATCAGGTTTCTTATGGAAACAGAGATTAGATGCACAATATTTTGGAACAGTTTATCCTTCAACATTGACTATACCAAGAACCATACATAGGAGTTCCCTCCTGCGAGGTTTTGGAGGATATTACCTTTCACCCACTCCAGACGTCTTTGGAGTATTTGGGAAAAGGGGTCTGAGTGAGAAAGCACGACTGAGTTACTCTAAATGTCTTACGTTAGTTTTATCGCCCTTTCCAAACACGTTGGGCGCCATGTAGTGTAGTTCCTATCTTCCCAATAGGCTCTGCGCATTGGAATAATACCTACAGCAGTAAAGGCCTAGGCCAGACGTTAACTAGGTCTACTACTGTCGATACTAGACTTAAGTTTTGGGTTTGCCAGCGTAGCTCAGAGTTCGCTAGAAACTTTCTCGAATGTTCAGGAAAGAATTAACTCCCCTGATTAGACAAGAAGGGATTTAGTTTCTGACAACCATAGAACATGACAACTTTGCTCTCCCCTAATCAAGAGTCAATCTCGAGAGTCGTGTGAGCACAAGGCAATTATTTTACTCAGTCAGTACGTGCATTCTTAGTCTCATCAGATTGTAGAGAAAAGGAAGAGACGGGCGTGTTCAATAAAAAGGTGTTATTTATTGATCAGTCTCTTTTCTCGTACAAGAGAAATGGATCGATATTATTGCAATACTTATAGTTAAGTAAAGTGCATACATTAAAAGCAATAGTATAAAATAATACTGTAAAAACATTGATATGGTTTCTGAGCCATATGATGTTTAAAATGATTAAAATATATTTACATACACATATACATTTGACTAAACGTACTCAACTGGTGTTTCTAAATACGCCTACCCCGTGTACCTGACCTAAGTCTAATGCGTGGGCGGGAGTAGAAAGTTACAGTTTAAGTTAAGTTTGTTTTTGCCAAGTGAATAACTAAAGAATTCTCTGTGAGGGGTTATTCAGTTCTGTACCTGGAATTTAGGATGAATGAGGAATGGTATCTCTTTCTCTGCTCTCGATATTCCAGGCTGCCTGCGAGGGCTGCCCAGAAGCGCCGGTGCTGGGTCTCTCGGCTTGAGATAGCAGCGCGTCTCTCAGCGCGTCAGGAAGGCGGGGCTGCTGCCAGCGGGGTCTGCTTCTGCTCTCGGCTTCGGCAAGTATGGCTGCTCCGTCTCGTCACCACGCGTGTGTTTGCATAGGGCAAGATCGGCAATATTTTTACCTTAAAGGTGCCGAGATTGACGTAAGGATGGACATAGATACGTCAATAAAGATGTCATACGACTTGCTCGTTAGCACATTCTTTACTAAAGTTCTCTGTGAAATCAAAACAATGGCCGTACGGATTTTCCAGGTTGTCATAGGTTTGATTTGTTATGAGAACGTCGTATGCCTTATCAGGGGCTGGAGGAATGTCGCTTGTCTAATTAGATCTCAAGCGTTATGACCTAATCAGATAACACGTTCCGGTGCCGTAGTGTGACTGCGTCAGATAACGGTATCTGCATCATGGGGGCTTTTCTTGCCTCATGGGCTGACTGTTAGTTAACTTGATAGTTAGTTTAACCAGAATAGGGTCAGGAATAGGGGGATCGATTCAGAACCTATAGGAATACATGACATGACGCCTTATGTCCCTGCCCGTTCCTTGAGATCTTTAGGCCAGGATCTCGCAGTTGTCCCTCGGTTCAAGCTTAGCCAAGCTGGAGGCCGCTCATTTAGAGTTCGGGCTGCTGCCCTTTGGAATTTTCTTCCTTTAAAGATACGTGCATCTGACAACCTCTTTCTGTTTCGTAGGGCCATCAGGACTTTTTTATTCCCTTAAAGCCTATTCCTTCTTAGTCTGCTGCCTTTTTAGTTGTGTTGTGTTGGTTACCTTGTCAGGCGCCAGGACGCCCCTTTGCTGGGGCAGCTGTGCGCCAAATAAATGTCTATAACATAACATAACATAACAATGATATCAGAAGTCTACCTGTAACCGACACCAGTTCACACAGGCATTTGATTGTGTACTCTCTCACTTATGCTAAATGCAAACATTGCACCTAAAACTCTTGAGCAACTGGCACACAATTGTAATCTTTTAATCAACCCCTTTAATACAATATTAGAAAATATAAGCGCTGTAAATAACATATGTGATCATTCCCCAATGTAATAAGCTACTCCATATTACACAGTATTTACATCACTTCAAATTTCGAATACATTTCAGCCTAACATTGCCCTACGGGCACAAAGAGAACATTACAATACCAAACACACGGGATTAAAGTTGTGAAAACACACGTACATAAACATTAGGGCTTATTTAAGAGCCCTTGCGTCACTTTTGCGCCACGGGTGCGTCATTTCTTGTGCCGCACCTACGATGTAAAAAATGCGCTATGTTGCGTCATATTTACAAAGTGATGCATCTAGGTAGATGTTTCACTTTGCAAACCCCTGCACCACATTATACCTGCGCCAGGTATAATGTATGCAGGGTGGGAATTCTAATGCAAGTAAGCCTCGTAGAAGTGACACATAATCTCTGCGCCAATTCTAGGATGAAAATGCGTCAATATTTTACGCCTACCTCACAACAGGCGTAAGACTGACGCAGGCACAATTTGAAATGTGACCTGCCAATGTGAAATGACCCATTGCTGGATTTGTGTAACTTTTGTGACACACTCCAGTAGTGCGTCATTTTTGCGCCTACAGAAACCTCAGAAATACTGAGGCATCTGTAACTCCTTGCAACATGATGCGTCATACTGTATGACGCTTCTAGCATGTTGCAAGGAGGGTACAATGAAAAGTGACACATTGCTGTTTTCACACAGCGATACGTCACTTTTAATAAATTGAGGCCCATTGAATTCAAGGCTTAATTGCGCCAATATTTATCACGCGTGATCACAGACATGGATTCATAGTTGTACTAGTTTTTAATCAGCCTTTTAAAGCAATATTAAAAGATTAGCCCAAATGTACAGCAGAAAAGATACTTATGCAGTAATCTGTGCTGCTCTGTAAAAAACATTCAGGTAGTTTTAAAAAGACTGAAAGTTTTCTTTTGCTTTGTGTCACCAAATACATTTTTGTAAAGTTACAGTAAGAATCATATCTGTTTTTACTGTATAGGGCTGCTCCATGCCGATTTTTTACTAGGGGCCTTTACGCAGTTGGGTCCCTAAAAAATTGTCAATTTTATACAGGCCTTAACACGTCTCTGTTTACATTGCTATACCTTGGTCAATATAATTTAGACATTTTAGTCATGTTTTGAAGCACATCCTTATGCACGCCTGCCACAAGTTCTTTTTCCCGTTAACGGCATGCATTTAGATAATCGAAATCAACATATATTTCTTTTTAGGAGGACAGGGCACAACATTCTCCGCGGCTAACAATGCCAAAGGAAAGAGTTTCATGCACACATTTTTTCATATCCTGGCAGTTGTGTATCAGTAGCTGTGGGCAGGAGAAACAATTTCAAACATGAAACGCTGAAGCATTGACCATTTAAAATGTAAAATGGTTTTATTCGACACTCGGTGAAAAAGGAAATAAACCAACTTATAAATATGTATTAACTGATGGGACTGATGATACTATTGAGGTGACGGACCGACTGGCTGCTGTGGAGCAATATCCCCCGTAGGATATGCATTTTCCATTTATTTCCCTTAGGACGCATACTAGCTTCTTTTCCTTGACTTCAAACTGTATATGGTTTTCTTTAGTCTGGCCTTCAATTGTCAAATGTAAACCGTCGGGAAATACTTCTGAAGTTAGAAAACATGTAACATCAATCAGAAAATAACAAATAAGCCTCCTTTTCTCTCTCTAAAATTACCTGATTTTCATTCTGCTGCTCTGGGCCAGTTCGGGGTAAGCGCCATTATTCTTCCTCCACTCATTCAGTGTTGAGCTGTAGCATTTGGCCGGTGAAAGTAGCCTTCTTTTATTACGTTTAAAAGGTTTGTATAAATTGCTACAGCATTTTCATGTGAATGGCATACAGTATTCTTTCAGTCCATTCATGTGTAAATGCTCATAGCCTGGCTGCAAAGATTCTCAATTACTCCCTAGTAGAGTTGTGCAGTTTTTGTTGTTTTAAAAGTTTTCTTGTCCTCAATGAAGTTTGCAAACTTTCTAGAGTAAACTTTTTCTCCACAAAATGTCACTGCTTAGCAAGGCAAATTTCATGAATTACAGCCGATATGAGAAAGTTATCCCCATGTGTTGACTGATACTGGTGGAAACTGACTCTGACTGTGCCCTGGGCTCTGCTAACCAGGCCCAGGACCAGTGCTTTGATTAAAAAGGTATATATGGTACTTAGGTATAATTACAATTAGCAACCACAGACCCCTTTAAGTCCCTAGTATATAATAAGACAAGAGGGATTCAAACTGCCTATTAGTCCCTAGTATATAATAGCGCATTGAGGTATAGAGACCCAGTCGATTAACTGTACTAGAGTGTGCACTACTGTGTTGCCTGCTGTTACTTATAAAAGCAGCCCTGCTTTGCAGGCTGTCTTTAAAAGTAAATTCTATGCAAATTCGACTTTGGAATTGAAGGTACTTCCAAAGTGGTGTTCTACCTTATTTATTTACATATAAGTCATCCCTAAGGTCTCCCCTATGTGAGCCAGGGTTGTGGTGCCTTGTAACTATAAGCAGGGACATTAAAACAGATGTCTTATAAGTCCTAGTGGAGGAAACACTGCCAATTACATTTTACCCCTTGAAGATTATTAGCTCCATAGGCTAAAATTTGAATATACTATTTAATGATAAATATTGCTAGGAAGGAGCTCAAAATATCGTTCAAAGACTTCAAAGATTGGCATTTATAATTCCAACAACTTGCCACTGTTGAATGTATCATAACTAATACAGAAAATATGTTACATGTCTTTCATTCCAGTGAGGCAAAATCCAGCCTTCAAGCTGCCTCTCCTGATTGGTCAGCCTTAACCGGTTTAGCCAGGCTGCTTCGATGAGGTGATAAGTAGCTGCATAAAGCAGAGCTAATCTGATGGGAAGGGCTCTGCAGCTGCTGACGATGGGTCAGAAAGGGGGCTCAGTAAATCAAAGAAAGAGAGCAGGACAGTAAGGAATGCCAGGCCACCCACCCCCTCTTCCTGTAAGCCAAGCCAGATGGCAGTCCCTGGAATGGAATTTGCAGGAGGGGGAGTGTTAATCGAAATCAGCCACACCAGTAGTTTGGTTTATCCAGACCTTACTCTGCTGGAGAGAAAATCTCCATCTTGAATTTTAAAGTGCAATGCTTTGTGGGACACGAATATGCCACTTTATGGAGGAAGCAGCCATGCTATTCGGTGGCATCCTGCACCCCATTAAACAGAGGTGCCCCCCTGCTTTTCCCCTAAATCACTGAATAAATACGTGAGAGTCTCAGAGAAACTCAGTTTTGAATTTTAATTTCAATTTGCTGATTGAAACTACAAGAAGGAGGATTCCCCTGCTGGAACCCTTGTTTGCGCCACACAGGATTGCTCCCTGAAGGACTGTTCCTGTTGCACATTGCAACCACAGCCCTGAGGACATTCCGTTGCATCAAAAAGGATTAAGGAGTAGACTCCCTGAAAGCAACAGGTTAACAGAGGATTCCAGCACCATCTCCCTCAAGAAGTGCCAGCCTGGAGTGAGTCAGTGGACTTTTAAGGATTTGGCTAGGTGCATGGTGAGAAATGCAGTCTAAACTTCCATCTCAGAGCTTCTAGATCCTTGGAATTTTGTTTTGGACAGAGTGAACTCTTACGAGGACTTTCAGGAAGACGTTCCAGAAGTTTGGAAGAACTTGTGGAAAAAACATCATAATTAGAAAGGCACAAAGTCAAGAGTGAAGTCGAATACGTTCAACCGCAACCTGGCCTTGATTTCAGGTTTGTCCCACTGGAATCCCTGGAGCTCCAGACTTTGAGTGGACCTCAAGGAAAAGCAATCAGAGGATGTCACATTGAAATCGACCTGCTGGAGGGGAATGCACAAAGTCAAGAGAAAATCATCCAGAAAATGTTCTAAGTCCAAAGATAAAATCTTTACCGGGGTCAGCCGCTTAGTGTATCAAACCAGGGTTCCATCGAGTGTGATCTCAAACTTTGACAAGTGTGACCAGATATTCCACGTTGGTGCTATACGTTTTTATTTATTTATTTAAAGGTTTTATATGGTGCTTGCTGGGCGCAAGGGTATCAGAGCGCTTTACAAGGATCACATGAGTAGATATAAAAATAGCAAATAAATACAATGAGGTAGCATACAACTCCAATTAAAATAATAGATAACAGCTCAATTTATACGATCTGGTTACAACAAATTGCGATATTCAACAGCAAGTCTGTTGAAGAGAGGTTGTTGTGGAGAAGGGAGGAATAGAGAAGAGGGGGGCAGGATGTAAGAATGGTGAGAGGCTGTGAGGGGGTAAGAAAAATCAAGTGTATCAGCCTATGAAAGGGATGAGTGAGATAGAGGGAGAAGAAAAGAAAGAAGTGAAAAAGAGGGTGGGGAAAGGGTGCTGGGAGAACAGAAGGGGGGATCCTATAAGGTTGAAAACGGGGTAGAGATATGAGCCCAGATAAGGAGTTTAGGACCAAAGAATTTGCGGAGCAGATGTAGTTTGAGGTCTTTTTTGAAGCTGAAGTAGGAGGGGTTGCAACAAAGTTCTTTAGGGAGTGCATTCCGGATGATAGGCGCTTTTCTGGAGAAGACACGTGATTGAGTGGATTTCTTGTTTAACAGAGGAGGGACAAGAACGGGTGTGTTTGAGCTCCTCAGTGTTCGAGAGCAGCCCGCTTTGAGGAGTTTATCTGCGAGGTACAGTGGGGTGTGTTGATGCAGGGCTTTGTGCGTAATACAGGTGGTCTTATAGGTAGATCTGCCGTCAATGGGAAGCCAAATAAGGGCTTTAAGGGTTGGGGAGATGTGATCAAACCATTTGAGGTCAGTAATGAGACTAGCAGTGAGGTTAAGAACCGATTTGATTGGGGATAAGTGGACTTTAAGTGTTTCAGAGAGAATGGTGTTACCATAGATGATTTTAGACAAGACCTGTGATTGGACAGCTGATATAAAGTCATCAGCAGGAATGAAGGGTTTTTGTTTCTTGAGGTGATAGAGAGTGAAGAGAACACTTTTGGACGAGTTTTTTTATGTGGGAGATAAGAGAAAGGTTCTGGTCACTGTTAATTCCGAGGGATTTAACTGAATTGGATAAGGTGAGAGAACAGTTGAGAGCTGCAAGGTCCGAGATACAGGATTGGATGGGGAGCGAGCTGTTTTTAGGGGAGAAAAGAATGATTTCAGTTTTTTGGGGTTGAGTTTGAGGTGGTTGTAGTGGAACCAGGATTGGATCTTAGTCAAGACGTCATTAAGGTGTAGCACGTCAGAGCGGGATTGAATCCCGCCTGCTTAAGAATAAGGGTGAAGGGTTCCATAAAGAGGTTGAAAAGAGAGGGAGAGAGAATAGAGCCCTGGGGGATACCCAGCAAGACAGGCACTAGTTTAGAAATGCAGTCGTGAATTTTAATTTGCTGGGTTCTGTGTTGGAAAAAGGAGGAGAACCATTTGAGAACTGAACCATTGAGGCCAAAACGATCTTCAAGAGTGTTAATTAAAGGAGAGTGGTTCACAGTATCGAAAGCAGAAAAGAGAACAAGGAGAATGAGAAGGAAGGATTCGCCCTTGTCGAGGGAGTGATGGATGTCATCAATTATATTGAGCATGGCTGTTTCCGTACTGCAGCCCTTTCTGAAACCTGATTGCAAAGAGTCCAATAGATTGAATGTGTCAATGTGCGTGTCTAATTGGAGCAGGGCACATTTTTGAAGGGCTTTAGAGAGAAGAGGAAGGTCTTGTGAGTTGGGCAGATACGGACTTACCCCAGCAGGTTCACAATCCAAGCTAATAGACGCTTGTGTACAAGTAACTTTTGATGATATGTTATAAGTGTTGAAGACATGTTCATCGGATTAACATTGTAAAGAGGATATATCTCCTTTGTCACTTCCTTCAGGAAGTATTATGATTAAATTTATATGTGCAACAACATCGTCCTGATGATGGTCCTGAGGATCTATTAGACCAACGGGGGACCGAAACGTCGACGCTTAACATTGTTTTGCTTATATGTCTATTATTTAGACTGTATAAATTGATGAATGGTTATGTTTAATCTACATTTGATATGGTATTTTGATTGTACATAACCTCAGCAAAAGGTGTTGTGTACACTACTGTTAACCGTGTTGAGAATTGCAGTAGTGTGTCTGTAGCCAGGCATCAATTGATATGAAAATAAGTGCAGTTGAATAAAAAACATATCATTTTGATACACTCAGGTATATGTACATATATTTCCCTGGATAAACTGAATTAATGATCATGAATGTGACATTGAGTATAAATTATAATTAATCTGCAATGGTTCCTCGAGGGACAATTATATTTTGGTATTGATTATACCCAGTCCATAGGGGATTATTGGGTGGCTCTATTGTGTTAAGATCAATTATATTGAGCATGGCTGTTTCCGTACTACAGCTCCTTCTGAAACCTGATTGCAAAGAGTCAAATAGATTGAATGTGTCGATGTGCGTGTCTAATTGGAGCAGGGCACAGGTTGGAGTCCCCAAGGAAGTGGTTTTTAGAGTTGGAAAGCGAGGATTGAGAAAGAAGGTCAGATAATTCTTCTACAAAGGGAAGTGAGTCACTAGGGGGGTGGTAGATATTGTGAAGGTGATTTGGCGGGTAACCATGCAATCGAAGTTCCGTTCCAAGGTATTGAAAAGTAAAATGATCGGAGCTCTATACAAGTGAGAGTTGGAGTTTGTTTTTATGAATTATGGCAAGACCACCTCCAATTCTGCCAGGTCTATCTTTCCTGAGGATGGAGTAGTCAGGGGGAGAGAGCAAATGACCAAAACAAAACAAAATGGGCACTAAGAGTGAGGACCACCACCTGGACAGGGTCCAAAAAACAAGACAAGGTCAGCAAGATCATTGTCACCAGACTTGTAAAAGCTGCTTCTCAAAGTGTGCTAGTCGCATCAACAGGCAGGCCAAAATCGTCAGGGCTCAAACTGCTGGTTCAACACAAAAACCAGGAGTCCCCCCGATCTTGGCAGAGGAGGCAGCAGCGGTGGGGTAACACCGAATGCCCAAGCATCTCAAAGGACCCTGAGAGAGTTTCCCCCTTCAGACCTCATCAGGGACTGCCAAAAGCCTCTCCATCTCGCAACACCAAGCCTCATATCCTTCAAGCATGGCTCAGATAGCACCTAGTCAGACCGCACAAAATTACACACAAATTCAAATTCACGCCAGTTAGAAGCGGGCCACCATGCCAAACTCAGCCGCGACTCAACGGCAACCAGGCAACTGACCAAGCAAGGAGTCACTCCAAGAGCGTGGCATCGTCTGTCCCACCCTCAAAGGCAGCGTCTCGGTCCCCCTCAAATAACCGGTACAATAGGGACACCGAAAGCGCCTGCTGGATACGCAGATCCCAGAGCCTGGAGTAAAGTTATGTTTGTGGCGTTCCAGACCGCCCGACTGGGGCAAACCCCCACTGGCTAGGGGAAGATAAATAGAAGGCCCGTGAGGGAGGGGGCTTGACCCAGTGGCAGCAGCGCAAGGGCTCCACAACTGCACCAGCGACGTCCCTCAAGGTAGGGGGATTCACCAGAGGGAGCGGAGTCGCAGCTCGGCATCAGCACCAGCCCGATTCCCACCGAGTCAGCCGTGAGTCCAGCAGTAGAGGCGAAGCCGGTTGCCCGCTCCAAACACGTACCCGCCAACTGATCAAGGCTGAATACTCTTGACTATCCGTTGGACGTTCCGGCACTCGTCATCTTCATCAGACTGGTCTCAACTCCGAACCCCTCCCAAGTCAATCGGCTGCAGATACCAGGTAGGGATATTACCAGCTGTCCAAAATGTTGCTGTTGTCATCGATCCGTTGTGGCGATATACATCTATCGATGCGTGTAGAGTGTACGGATGGCTAGGGGCCATACACAGGAATTTTCAAAACTTTGTGATTCCTTGGCCCGGAGCTTCTATTAAGAGCTCCTGCTAGGCGGCCATCTTTCCTTTAAGCACTAGAAAGTGATTAAACTCATATCTCTGGATCATTATATAGGATCTTTGTCGATTGGGTGTTAGCATAAAGATAAAAATATTTCAATCTTTTATAAATTGGTGTGGGATTTTTATTGTGTATTTTGTCTTATTTAATGTATTGGTGCATTTGCATGCTTTACATTCCTGCTTCCTAACTTAAGACTGCTTGCTTGTTGCTATCTAACAAGGGTTGAGCAGGGAAAATTTTACTGAGACCTTGTCTTGACCTTATATTGCTTTGGCAGCCTTATTTCTAGTAGTAGGTGCAGTCAGCCCTACTAATATACCACCTTCCAACAGACGAGCTTTAAAATGTATGCATAATTTATCTCTGTTATATTATCCTCTGCAGAGCTTTTCTGCTCACAAGAACAAGAGTGTGCATTTTCTTTCTAGGCAAGTTTACCAGTTGTAAAGCTTTTCTGTGAACAAACAGTTGAAAGATAGCTCTCTTTTGTGTTCCATGTCTTGTAAGAGTAAAACAGTGTTTACTCTAAGATGATTAAACAATTATACATATTCATATCAAATATGCACCTCATTTTAGTTCTGTGCATGAAACCCAATTAGTATAGCAGGTTAATGAAATCTACATTAGATCCAACTAAAGTGTTAAGAAGCATTGTCAAATTAAATAGGTTTGCTAGTGACACTGGTTTGCAGATTTATTGGACTTTTAGCTTTAATTTCCCTGAAAGCTGTTGCACATTCTAACACATGCAATTTTTGTTGAATTTTCTTTTAATTTCTTTAAAAGTAAACTTTCCAAGATTAGCATTCCACATGTATTCACAAGTGCAGGCACATGCACAAACACAGATGGATTTTTAGAAATTTTATAAATGCCATTTAACATGGCCATCAATCAATGCAATGGTGAGCAGCAGATAGTGAGAGGTCACTGTCAGGGTAATCGAGTGCTGTCGAGTCATATTATAATAAAGATAAAAGGTGGGGATGTAAAGGAAGTGGGTGCAGGGCGAGTCAGGAAGTGAAAAAATATATCCTCATACACGGCCATGAAAAGTCCTAGTGTCAGCAGTGGAAGACTACAACTCATCCTATGTAAACACAGTAACATAGACACGCTCCTTGGCTTGGACAAATAGAAGAATATGGAGGAAACTGTCCAATCTAGGTCAGGGAAATAACATACAAGAAAGCCATTGAATCATGAGTGGGGTTGTGGCATAGAGCTCACTCTAGTCAATATTTAATATAGTATGTATGTTAAGATCTGTAGTTGAGACCTCAAAATGACCTATGTCAATAATTGTAATTCAATAACATATGATTCTCTACATAAAATGAAATTACAGTGAACAAAATTTTGTAGAAGTGTAGGAAGTATATTCTTTGGTATGGCAATGAAGGGTGCTAGTTTTTGTGATAGTGCATGTGACAATCTAATATTGAGATTAATAACAGAAACAAATGTTGATAGATATAAAAATATCAGTCTCACATTCTAAGGATATACTAAATCTACTTTTGTCACCTTCTATCTGGTGTATTTACTTAATGGGATGTTTCCTTATTCCCACTTTGACAACCTTAAACAGTGTTTCAAGTTTGTTTCAATCTCCATCTCTTGAGGAAGACGTTATGAAACCGGAAGAAATGTTAGAAACTGCAATGTATTGTAACAACAAATTGTTAAGCTTTAAGTTTTACATATAACATCTATCACTTTTGCCCTCCCGTGTAAAGAAGACCATTTTAAGAGTTCAGAATAAGAATATAAGAATCCTGTTGTATGTAAGTTTATTCTTTTAAAATGACATACTGGTCCTGATGAAAAATACCCCTAGACACTTGCCTTTGGACTTCAGGAAGTTGATACTGGTCACGTTTACAGATTACAGAAAAAAAGCAGCTATTTGCACTATATGCATTACTAACAATGGAATGTCATCTAAGAGCAATATATGCACCACATAAGTTGATTGGTACAGCCTACTCCAAAAATATGATGTAATATATGGATTCCAATCATATACCCCTTTTTTTCACACTGTAGGAAATTACTAGATTTTACGTAGTGTACCCCCAGATTTTTGCTGGTTGTAGTACTCTGTGCACTTTTCTACGCTAACAAGTGGTAAATTGCCTATGTTCCCCATTTTAACACTTCCCATTTAACATGATGGAATTGGCATACTGTTTATTAGTATAGATACCTTAACTATAAAGCCTGGTTTACGGTAGTAAGCTCACCCAAAGCCTGTAATATAAATGTAGCAGGGTAATGTAGCACCTATTGTACCAGCCTCTGCAGGGAAAGTGGATATAGGACTGTAGGCCTACCATTGTTAGCCCGGGTGTGCAGTATTTAAATTGCAAAATCAGCCTGCAAAATACCCATTTCGACATATCAAAGCCTTCCTTTTAAATATTAATACCACCTCTAATCAAGTCTTATTGACTATAAAGCAAGGTCATTGCCATTTATCAAGTATAATATGTGAAAGTTGAATGGAAACGTCCTTACAGTTAAAAAGCCCTAAAAGTCATTTTCCCCGTGGCAAGTCTGTCTGTTCTATAGAAAAGCATAGGGATACAATATTAAATTTACTAATGCTTTTTCCTGTTAGGAAACAGCTACAAATTTCATCCTTGAAAAGACTACTGGTGAAGTCATATTTTAACTATATATTTTGTGAAACATACTTTTAGAGTGTTACTTTGTACCTTGATACAGCCTTTAGGAGGCCATTTGCATAAGTTCCAACTGTCACCTGGCAGCCAAATGCTTTCTGAATGAGGTGTGAAAACTACTGCCTGAGTAAGACAAAGGCTGTTTATCATGAAGAAGTGCATTTGTTCCTCTGGCAGAATGGCCATATGTGCTGTGCGCAAGAACTTGATGAACTTTAAAGAGGACTACCCTGTCACAGGCACAGGGTAGCTGATGCCTGTACAGGCCCCTTCTTTGATCCCTCAGTCAGTCATTCACCAATCCAATGGGAGAGGAGCTGCCTACAGAACTGGTACAGAGTGCCCACAGAGGATGGGGTAGCTCATTTCACTGACCACACAATTGGGCTGGGCACAGGAGGTCTGCACATGAGAAGCAAGTATCTTTCATCTTTTTTATCGCATTGAGAACTGGTCTCTGATGCGGAAGCCGGAGACATAGGAACCCGCATTTTTAAACTGCTTTGCCACTTTGCACATTGTTTTTAAACGTCTTTTAATTATTGTCTGCTATTGTACACTGACGCTTACCTGCCTGGAGGTCTCCTTCCCCTCAGCCAACTAGGAGCTGAAGAGGGAAGCAACACAGCCGCCATATTGAAGGTAGGCTGGGGGTGGAGGTCTAGTTGTTTACCTCCACCGCCCTCCACAGCATAAAAGACGCGCTCAGGTTCCCGCGCGCAGATCGCATTGAGAACTGGTCTCTGAGGCGGAAGCCGGAGACATAGGAACCCGCATTTTTAAACTGCTTTGCCACTTAGCACATTGTTTTTAAACGTCTTTTAATTATTTTCTGCTATTGTACACTGACGGTTACCTGCCTGGAGGTCTCATTCCCCTCAGCCGACTAGGCGCTGAAGAGGGAAGCAACACAGCCGTCATATTGAAGGTAGGCTGGGGATGGAGGTCTAGTTGTTTACGTCCCCCGCCCTCCACAGCATAAAATAGTTCCACCTACCCGGCTGTACAGCGGACGTGCCCTAGGCACGCCGTAAGCGCGCCAAAGGGAAGTCCGTCTGCGCCCGTCCGCGACCAGAAAGCGGCCGGGCCGGACAAGCTGCCCGAAACACCAGTCAGTCTAGGATTATTTACTCTCGGAGGGAAATACTTGCACTCCTACCTACGGGTTACTCTCATATGCGCGCCGACCCCGCAGCACACTCCGAGGAGCGGATATAACCTGTAGACATTGTGGGTTGTCCTCTAATTACTTCAGGGAGCCCAACAAGTTAAATTCCCTGCCTCTCTCCCGCAGCCCCTCCTTGACAATACCCATTAAGGCCGCCCTGATAAATTGTAGGTCACTGGTCAAGCATTCTTTTGATATTCAGCAATCCCTTATGGACAACAATTGGAATTTCATGTTTCTTACGGAAACCTGGCTAAATGAGGAAAGTAACCCCGCGATCACCTTGGCGATCCCAGAAGGTTTTAGCATTGTCTGCGCTAACCGACAGAGTGGAAGAAAGGGAGGTGAAGTGGCAATCATCTATAAAAATAGATGGACCATCACCTCCCCCCACTATTGATTGTATTGAGGGGCTTCCCTTCTGTATTCATCTCTCAGCGTCAGTTTCTTTCGCGGGCTTGCTACTTTACCGCCCGCCTAACTCCAGTCCTACTCATCTCCCGGCATTATTGAATTATAAAACTCAAGCCTGTACTCACTACGCCGATTACACTGTCCTTGGGGACTGCAACTTGCACGTTGAAGATCCTACCTGCACAACAAGTTCTAATCTCATTTCTACCCTTCCTGCCTGCGATCTGTCCCAATTAGTGGCACACCCTACACATAGAGGCGGGCACACATTGGATATAATCTGCTCCATTCTTACTGCCATGAGAATAGATGACCCAATTCCAGTCACATGGTCTGACCATTTTTTGATCCCATTCTCTACTCTTATGACTCGCCAGGATAGGCCCTCTTCTACCCCTAGGGATTTCAGGAGAAACTAGAGCAAAATTTCCTCGTCCACCCTCGAAGATAAATTTAAAGATAGCAATGCCTACCCGGCCGCGGATTTGGATTTACGTATTTCTAACCTCAACGAGTGGATCAGTAAGGCTATTGACTCCTTGGCTCCTCTTAGGCTGATAAAAACATTTAGATCTTCTCCTGCGGCCCCCTGGTTCTCGGACGAACTACGCCAATTAAAGTCCGCATGTAAGGTGTTGGAGAGGTGTTGGAGAATTGATTCCTCCAGTGATAGTAAATCTAATTACCGCAAAGCCCTTAAGGAGTATCGTAAACAGATTGTAAAGCACAAAAGAAGCTTTTTAGCCAAGAAGAACGACAGAGCGAGCAATGCTCCCAGAGAAATGTTCTCGATCGTAAGATCATTTACTGACCCCCAAGCTTTGATTCGAAAGCAGCCAGTTTCTCAAGAACTCTGCACTCAACTCTCAGAGTTCTTTGAGGACAAGATTGCTCAGATCCATGCCTCCTTTCCGCTTAGTGATAGAGCTGACCTTCCCATGGCACAGGCAGACTCTCATCCTGCAGGCCCAATGCTTACAGAATTCACAGAAATTTTTAAAGAGTCCTCTCTTCAGGAACTACTTAGGTACAGGTCAGGCTCTCCAGGGGATCCTTGGCCTGCAAAACAATATAAATCGTTAGCTTCTTTTCTTAACCCCTTTTTAAATTCCATTTGGAACCCTTCCTTGAGCTCTGGGATCTATCCGGAGGCCTGGAAACATGAGTTCCTGGTCCCTATTCTAAAAAAGGCCAACGCTGATCCAGAAGACCCGGCTAATTATAGACCGATATCCCTCCTTCCAGCCCCTGCTAAAATTCTAGAAAGGTTAGCCCACCAGCAAATTGCCTGCTTCATTGAGAGCAATGGCCTTTATCACGACTCCCAACATGGCTTTCGCAAGGGCTACAGTACAGAGTCGGCCCTCATTGAGATGGCTGATTCTGTGCGCTGAACAAAAAGGTTTTATGGGAGCTACCCTTTCTGTCAGGAAAAGGATTGGGTCAACAATCTATACAAAAACAGGGTACCTTCTCCTGGGTTCACTAAAACATAAATAGTATTTTTTTACCATTCATGAGGGCGTTAATGACGACGCAGGGGGTTACAATGTTTCACCAGTTACCAAATTTACACCTTTGTGCCTAATAGTATCAACAATGACATGAAACAGTAATATTTATAAAAACATTGATCAATCATTTATTGCAAAAAAGGTTAAAAATTAGTTAAAAATAAATGGTAGCATGTACAGGGTAAATGCACAATTTATAAAGATTTTTAAACAAAAACATACATCATCCTTACAAAGTTGCTAATATAGCAATGTGTTACGCAAACATTACAACATCATCTTTACAATTAAAATTAAAAGAAATTTATCATAGGAACGAAAATTGTCGACGCGGCGTTTCGGTGCCTCTTTATTCTGCACCTTCTTCAAGGACTCGTTCGTAGTTCAATTTTAATCCAGGTTTATTCTTCCTGGTTATATTTCTTATGGTATGGCTGAGCACGTTTTACATCCGCTCACTTTATTGGTCCCTTTATTTCCTTGTAAAAACACCTTTGATGTGGTTTCACTTGTTTTAGGAAAGATGGAGGACAGGCTTCAGTCCTGTCCACCTTATCTTGATCTTTTATAAGGTTGAGGGGAACGCCTCTGGGAGCTACCTTCTGTTGGTTTCGTCAACCACTTGCTCTTTGTGGTAAAAACGAAATTTTTGTGGTTATTTCCTCTCCATCATAGGTTCATCTTAGTGGGGCTTTTCTTAAATCATTAGCGGTCCACTTTGTGAATGGTAGCTGAACTGCACGCCGTCCTCCTCCTTCCCGGGCTCATCTGAAATGGATTCTGTGCGCTGGACCTTAGATCAGGGGTCGAGGGCGGTATTGGTGCTGCTGGATTTGTCAGCAGCATTCGTCACCTTCTCTCATTCTATTCTGTTGGATAGACTGAGAGCTATTGGTATTCAGGGCAGGCTCAAATCGGAAGCAACAGGTCCACACCCCACCTTTTACTTCAATGGCTAGGCCATTGAAATGGGGTGTCCCTCAAGGCTTATCCATAAGCCCTCTTCTATTTAATGTTTATTTTTCGCCATTGGCAGAACTGATTTCCCCTTCAGGAATCAAAACGACGTCCTATGCGGATGATATTCAATTACTCTTCACGTTTGAGGAGCCATCTCTTAGCGCCTTTGACCCCCTCAAAGCTTGCCTGAGAGACATCGCTAAATGGATGGACCTAAACTTTCTGAGATTAAACGCAGGCAAAACAGAAGTATCTTCTTTAACCAACCATCCCCCCTAAGTTTGAACGTATGGTGGCCGGAAGATCTGAGTCTAGCCCCCACACCAAAGGACTCTATCAGAAATCTATGAGTCCGTTGGGATGACAAACTTTCCTTTGGAAACCAGGTGCACACAGTTTCAGCTGCTTGTTTTTCAAAAATAAGAACTTTAAAAAAATTAATAAATTATCTTCCATGTGCTAACAGGAAAACTATAGTCCACGCCCTCATTATTTCTCACCTTGATTATGCTAATGGACTGTATTTAGGCTTAACTAAAAGCCTTTGTCAAAAACTTCAAATGGTACAAAATGCCGCAGCGCGATTAATAGGTGGTCTCATCCGCAGGTAGCACATTTCATCATATCTGCAGAAACTGCACTGGCTCCCCATGAGTAAACGAATAGAGTTCAAATCCATGGCATTAGCATACTGAGCCACGAAGGGCCTTGGTTCTGCCCACCTACGATCGACCCTCCGGCCCTACTGCAATACTAGAGCCCTTCGCTCAAATTCCAAATTTTTGCTAGCCACCCCAAGATTTAAAAAAGTGCGAGCTGGAGGCAAAACCTTTGAGTTTGGTGCGGCTCAAAAATGGAATAAATTGCCTCTGGACCTACGCAGGAGCAATTTGGAACGAGAATTCCGTAGATCCTTGTAAACATTCCTGTTTCGCCTATAAACTTCTCCTCAGGGAGACGGTTTCTCAATTCTTTCAGCGCCGGGACACCCCGCTGGGGTAGCTGCGCGCTTTATAAAGGACACAATAATAATAATAATAATTTTATGTTCTGAGTGGCAATGCAGTATTTATTGCAGGTGGGCACAAACAAAATTCTCCAGATGTGGGTAGGGTTCCCCTGGGGATGTTTACCCGATTGGGTAAGGAGTGGCCAGGAGTTTCTCCCACTCATAGCCTGTTTCAAGGCAATAATATGGCATTTTCAGTACCCTCCTCAGAACACTTTCTGGAGCTGTGGAAGAACAGAAGAAGACGTGCTGTTTGTGACCTGTTGTATGGTAGACAAAGAAGTGGATTTCTAATGTCATGAAGTGGATTTTCTGTTAAAGATAAAGGCAGACAAAAATCTGCCAGCTGCCTTTTGCGGCAACTGCCCGGCTGGCCGGTTCACACTGGACCTGTCCTGGACCCTCCTGCAGGTCTCACCTGTTGTCAAAGCATACGCCCCTTATCATCTCCTGGACCTGGGACTTAGAAACGTCTTGACCTCAAGAACCTCCAGATGTTCAAGACCAACCCACCAAGTAAATCTGACCAAGGTACATTGCTGCTGGGCAAAAGATTCAGGTTGTTCATACTCAAGGTTTCTTGCAGCTGCAAATCCGTTTCAGCAGGACCTTGTGAAGAAGGTTTTTAGTCTCAAAGAGCAGTCTTCAGCTACAGCCTTACCCCATTGGAAGCATAAGAACTCCCAAAAACTGATATAGTCCGAAAGTAGAAATCTTAAGCGGGCAAAGGTGTCAAAAGTATGACAACAGCGGGAGACCTTCTCTGGGCGTGAAATTCAAATTTGTCATACTCACCTGCTTTCCAGCTAAAAGTCAATGGCTTATCAAAGACCTTGTCTAATGGCTATCTACGAGCTGGAGCCTTCTTTGGTCACAACCTGTTGTCTTTTCTGCTGAGGATTTTTTACTTCAATTACAGAGGGTAACTCCAAAGGTAAAACTTTTGAACGGGTTTCAATCTGCATTCTGTATCTGACCCACACTAAAGGATTACAAAGACAAGGGTTGTAGTTATTACATGAGGTTGATACTCACCCTCTCACCTAATACCTTAATTTCTTACAAACGTCTTTTATTGTAGTAATGCCTCAAATTTACTATCTAGTAAGTCACTTACCATACGCTCATATCAAATGCATTGATAATGTAAGAATGATCGGGTTATGGGGTGGGGGGGTCTTACTCAGTCAGCAACTATAATCCTTGTCAGGGTGAACCACAAAAGTCACAAAATTAAACTGTGCTTAACCCTCTGGTAGTTTGGCACAAAGCAGTCAGATTTAACTTAGAGACAAACTTTAAAAAGTGTATACAGCACACAAACAGTAATAAGGGAGAAGCACATCCCAAGAAAAATCCCAAACAAATGTAGAAAAGTACTGAAATGAAGTAAAATGAAAAATATATTCATGATAAAACAATGACTAAAATCCAATCAGTGAAACCAGAGATATGCAAATTCAAGGTTTTGGGTAAATATAGCACCAAAGAGCTTAAAGTCCTACCCATGGTCATCCGGTGGTGGTAGACTGGTAAAAAGTCAGAAATCCAGGCCAACCATGAGTGTGGCACAGAGACAGGGACAAGGTTAGTCCTGCTGAAAGTTGCGTTCTCAAAGTCAAGCACAATGAGTTTTGTTTGCTGTGGATTAGGATGTTAGGGAAAGGGAGAGTGTCACAGATGTTTGTCACTGCAGTGTGTAGAGCAGGCCTGGAGGTGTGGGCTGTAGTATGAAGTGCAGATAGTGCATTGACAGTCATTGCTGGAAGTCACTGTAGCATGATGAGTCAGGTTCACTGGTGCTCCGCATTGGCAGTCATCACGGGCAGCAGCGTCGTGGCACAAACATGACCATTCATGGACACGAAGAGCACAAAACTCCGGGAGCTCACTTGATGCCAGCCAAGTGTCTAGGACCTGGGGATCAGGGACCCATTCAGGCTGAGGCCATCAGGGCTCTGGCAAGTCTAGTTGCAGCTCCAGACAGGTACAGTGCAGTGGGTCAGCTGGTTAGTTGCAGGAAGGGCTGGTTTGTTCTAGGAACCTCGACCACTTCAAGACTCGACTACACAGCAGTTTCACTTCCACTATTGCCCTTCGTTCAGCAATTTTCAATTGAATTTACTCAAAAAGTGCCCATTCTTACCAGCATACCTATTTCAACTTAAAACTTACCAAACATCGAAGCACCAACATTGAAGATCTTCAGGCAAAAGTACAGAGATTAAAAACGGGGAGTGAGACAACTATAGGTAACCAGATACAAAAATGGGAGAACTTCACGGAAGAGTTAACAACAGTTATGTCCACTTCTCAAAAAAAATTACGGCCCTCAACTCACAATATCCCACTTCCAAAAAACCTGGTAAAGCTCAAAATAGAAATAAGGAGAAACGCGACAGCTTTAAAAAAGACAACTACGCCATCAAAAGACTGGGCCCAAAGACAGAATCTTAAGAAAAAGTATAAAAAGAAAATGTGGGAATATAAAAGATCTCTGAAGGACGACTTCTGGGCAAAATTACTCTGCACATCAAAGAACACCAACTCAAGTGCATTCTGGAGGATCATCAATGGCTTAAACCATCCTGCAAACCCAACAACATCAAATGTCCAAGAAGCAGACTGGGCTGCGCTACTAATACAGGGATTCTCGGATGTAACACAAGATCTGCCTAACACATGCGCAGAACAACAAAACAACAATAAAAAGGTCACACAAAGAACAACGAGCTCCATAGCTAGTGGCGAACATATAACCCCTTGTACAAATGCAGCATACCCGAAGGAAGAACGCAGTGCAACTCAACCATCAGATGGGGATCAATAGTCATCAATATCCCATCGCGAAGATGTACAACCTTTGGAGGACAACGAGACAGCAAACACGTTCAGACACCCAGGCTTCTGCGAGGACGACATAAGAAGAATACCAAGGAAGAGCCACGGCAGTGGAGCTCCTGGCCCGAACGACATCCCCCCCAATAGTTTTTAAAGCTGACCCGGACTTCTGGAGTGGAAGTTTAAAAAAACTATTCGATGAGGTAGAAATTGAAAATCAAATTCCATTAAGCTGGCAAGGCTCAATAATCTCACCTATCTTCAAAGGAGGAGACAGAACATCTCCTGCAAACTATAGACTAACCGCTCTCCTGGATGTGGACGCGAAGTACTATGCATCCTTACTCCTTGAAGATCTGATAAGCTGGTCTGACGCCACAAAGAGAATCCCGCCAAATCAAACAGGATTCAGGAAGGGGAGCGGGACAATGACAAACATCCTGTCTCTCTCAGTGCTAGCCGACAAATACCTACGAAGGAAACAGCAGCTCCATCTCTGTTTCATTGATCTAAAGGCGGCCTTCGATAGTGTAGATCGCAATATCCTATGGAGGAAACTGCGCAGTTGGAATATTCCGGAAAAAACACTCAGAGGAATTTTACTCCTTTATTCCAACACATGGATGGAAGTAAAACTGGGAGCGGATCATGACTTTCAAGAAAAATCAATACCAGCAAAGGCCTTAAGCAAGGCTGTGTTCTGGCCCTGCATCTCTTCAATCTTTTTATGGCAGACCTAGCATCAAGCCTTAACAAGATCCCATCCCACCCACCCAAACTAGGGGCCAGATGTAGGTCACCAAATACCGGTCGGTAACGGCCGATTTCGGCCGTTACCGACAGGTATTTGGGATTTGACATGTAGGGGGCCTCATATTTACAGAATCGGTATATTTACCGATTCGGTAAATTTACAGAATCGGTAAAATACCGAATCGGTACATATACCGATTTTGTAAATCCATATGTAGGTGGCACTGTAATCAGTGCCACAGGCCCTTACCGAATCGTTATTTACCATGGAATAATATTCCATGGTAAATAACGAATTCCAGTGTACATGCACATCTGTGCATGTACAGGGCATGTCTGTGTGTCACATGGCACACAAGCCAGAAACAGGGGTGAAACAGGGTGTCAACGTGACACCCTGTCCCCCTTGTAAAATCGGTAAATTTACCGATTCGGTAATTACCGAATCGGTATTTGCTATGGAATCCTATGGGCTTCAGGCCCATAGGAATCAATGGCAAATACAGATTCGGTAATTACCGAATCGGTAATTACCGAATCTTACAGATTCAGTATTTTTACCGAATATTTTACCTACATAGCAATTACCGAATAGTAAATACCGAATCGGTAAAATTCGGTATTTACCATTCGTAATTTGCTATTACCTACATCTGGGCCTAGGCTCCTTACCTCTAACTCATTTATCCTATGCGGACGACGTCGTACTGATGAGTTTAACTAAGATTGGCCTTCAAAGGTCACTTGAGGGGCTTGCGGAACTTATAACCATTAACAACCTGGAGATAAACACAACAAAAAGCAAAACAATGCTCATCACCAGACGACGGATAGTCAATCAACACGTCCAACTGGAGGGAAAAAAGATAGAAGCTGTGCCTAACTATAAGTACTTGGGCTTTTACTTCGACAAACGACACAATCACCAGCAGCAAAAAACCTACATTGTCCAGAGAGCAAACAAGCTCAAGGGGCCATCATACAAACCTCTACTGGCAAAAATAAAAGGTAAGGTGCTCCCGACGCTGTCATACGGCAGCATAGCCCTCCATGGGAAAGATGCGGAACTGCTGAACAAAGTACAGATGGCTATCTATAAATCAACCTTCCAAATTCACCGGGGAGCTTCACCAGCACAGACCAGATTAGAATTTGGAGTAGTAAACGAAACATTGGGAAGGAAGTATGCAGCTATCAAGCATTGGTATAGCTTGAAACAGAATATAGCAGCTTCAGAATTGCACAAAGCACTGTGGGACGAAATAAAAACTGATGTAAAGTCCCCATATAATCAATTCCTCGAGAAAGCCTTAACAGATACCTGCACAAGAAACCTCTGGGAAACCAATCTGCCTTAACCGGCTTTCAAGCAAGCCATAAATAAGTCAGCAAAGTTCCATTCACTTTTAACTGACAAAACCATCTTCAGCACAAGAAAACACGCCTGGATGGTTATATCCAAATACAAAACACTCACTGCAGCTCCATATCCAACAATCACATTCCCGGTTCACAGAAAACAACAGCTAATGGCGCTACAACTGGGAAAATTCCCTTCCACCATGGACCAGCCAATATGGGTTCACAACGTACCCACATTTTGTAGACTATATGGGAGCAGCAAGGAGGACTTCATACATCTTGTTTGCAACTGCCCGAACTTAGCCCATGCTCAAGCCATCTACCTAAAAAAAGCCATGAATGATCGAGGCATAAGAACGTGAAGATCGGCGATTATGGCAACCCTAAATCCAATAGACACTCGTTTGAACTGCCTATTAATAAAGTTCCTTTTGGCTCATGCTCAAGCGTTGAAATGTAACCTGGTACCCTGCTTTGAATAGGGTTAATAGGATGGTTGACTCTGCAGCAGAGGGCTCCCCCAACCCAACAAAGAACAGTACCAGAGCCTTGGGAGTCATATTTTACATGGATCTCCAAATATCTTTTGATCAATTTTAAACTTGTATATTGTGTACACTAAAACGTCTATATTTAAAAAAAAAAGAAAATATTAGGATTAAGGAAAACAGAATGTAGACAAACATTAAGACTTTCAACTGTAGCAATTGATTTTATAAAATGTATTGTTGTGGTTTTAATTAACTGAAACAATAAACTTTCTTAAACTAGAAACTAGGCTGGTTTGTTGTGTCTCTGTAGGACAGGCAAGAGGTCAGCCAACTGACCCTTGGAGTAACCCAGGTTAGGGATCAGGTCCAGTCATCCTTTTGGAAGAGAAAAGCAGCCTTCAAGCAGCAGGGTAGTCCTCGGGTAGAAGAAGGTAATTCCTCGGGGGAGCAAGGCAGCCTTTTTTGTGTATTGTCCACAGGTACAGGATTGTTCTGAAGAGTGGCTCTGGAGGGCTAATATTTAGCCAACCTTTGAAGTGGGGGATTTCCTATACTACACCAACATCTGGTTCTTAAAAGCTCACAAAGTCTGGGGTGATAAAAGACTAGTGTCAGCACCCCTTATATGTGCTATAGGCAAACCCTTCGAATTCAAGGAACGCACAGCACTGTCCCAGCCTTCCTGGCAGAATGACCAATTCTGTTTGCTCCTTATCCCCTTAGTGTCATTGTCTGGAAAGAATAGACAAACCCCAACAGCAGACCCATACATTGTCATGTGATTCAGGACACTGCCAGAAGGCACAAATGGTTAGGAGAAGAAATCACAAACTTACCAAAAGTGGCATTTTCAGAATTGTGACTAAAATCGGAATTCACCATTTAAGAGGATTTGAAATTACAATTTATTTGACTGTAAATAACAAGTCTCTATCTGATCAAACCACATTATTATTCTAGAAATAGGCTGCACATGTGTTTTGCTATTGAGCTTTTCTGCTGGGATTTAGTTAGAACATTTCATACAAGGTTGAACAACACTGTGCCCTGATTTACTCTGTGGTCTGTCTATATCACACCTAACACATAGACACAGCAAAGAGATCCAGATGTTGTTTTTAGAATGGCAGTTCTTATCATTAAAGCAAAGACTTGCTGTTTTGAAAATAGAGGCAAATTTCTCAGAAATGAAGGATCCTTGAAAAACCTTGAAAGCCTTGTGCAATCAGAGATGGAGACGAGCTAATGGCAAATGCCAGGTATGAGGCCAGGCTCTAATCCTAGAGATCTGTGATATATAATTTGTGCTCACATATTGAGGTTTGGCTAAGGCAAATATGTAATTCGACATGATAGGGCTTTTCATTGTGCACAATCTACTGACAATGCTAATCACGTTACTAAGTTGAATATGTTTTCTAATTGCTGCACAGTTGCTTCATGGTAGAGCACGATAGTTTCAATAAATATTGTAAACTTAGCATGTGTCTTTCAGTTGTGTGTTATGGGCATGTGTGAGTAGTAGAATAAAAGGTGATGACCTGTTACCACAGTTCCCTGAGGGGACTAGAGTGTTGTGTTCTGGGGTGACAGCTTACTTGTTAGTCTAGGAAGGTTTGAGGGCATGTAAGGCACTGTGAGCTAGTCACGATCCGGGCCCATAGGTACTGATGTGGTATGGTGACTCAGTCCCTACATACTGAAATGTTGTGATCGCAGGCATTGTTCTGTTTCTAAACAGAATAATTGAGTATGAGCCAATGTTTCAATGTTTTAGGGAGAGAGCACATGTATTTTAGACGACAAAAACAAGGTCAGAAAAAAAGGAGGGGCAGACCTGAGACATGTTTTTAAAAAGCTAGTTTAGTGGATAGCATAATGAGTGCTGCTGCCACTAGCAACATTAAATTCACAAGCACTGGGTACATGAAGCACCATTTACTAACAACTTAGAAGTAAATAAAAAATGTAAGAATCACGTAACAATAGTACTGATTAGCAGTGGTAAAGTTCTCAGCATCTTAAAAGTCAACAAACACAGGTTCACTAAAGGAAGGGAGTGAAGGCAAAATGTTTTGGGTGACCCTGAAGAAAAGGCCACGTTCTACAGATATCATACCTAAGCACTTGATAGACACTGAACAATTTAGGAGTCAATATATCAGTACTGTCATCCTGATTGTTGAACTGATTGTGTATAATTTTTTTATAGACTTCCAGGTTCTGTCTTTGTAATGGAACATGTTTATTAGGAGGTCCTGGGGATTCTAAATAATAAAGCAGTACTTTGGAAAAAATAATGGCTGTAATAGTATATGTCCTCTCAATAGATATTCAGAAAATGTTTAATTCCTTCTGGATAAGAAGACATCTTGTTTCCTATGCAGCTGCCACGCAGAATAGGCCCTGCCAAGACACCAAGGTTGCAATATTAGGTGTCCATGGCAGCACTGCAGGGTATCGTCTTACCAGTAGTGGCAAATATCTCCCTGATAATCTTACATACAGTCAAATTGGGCATCCAGCACATATTAGATGTGACTATTCAATGCTGAAACAGCAGAAAAAAGAGCTGTTGGTTGGAGGAGGCTTCAAGTTAAAGAAAGAGTATAAAATGGACATGGATTCCATTAGTTAACAAAAATCCCTTAATCAATAAGATATTGAGGGCTAATATTAATAACATTAGCAAGCTCCAGATTGCCATTACAGAAGTATACAAACCTTTCTTAAATCACCCGGCACTATTGACTCCAATTTTTGTCAAAACCACAAAAGCAAAACTGCACAATTATAAAACTTCCATCAAATTGTATGTTGTTAGAAAATGTCCCTCTCTGAAGTGTCACCCCACACTTTTTGCTTTCACCTTCTTTTCTGACCTCGTTTATGTTGGCTTTAGGACTCTGAGCACTTTACCACTGCTAACCAGTGTTAAAGTGCATGTACTCTCTCCTCTATACATGGTAACATTGGCTCTTAACCAACAAGCACATTTAATTTACGTATAAGTCCCTAATATAGTGCACTACATGTGCCAGTAAATGAAAAGCTACTATTGGGACTGCAGCACTGATTGTGCTAGCCAGAGAAGTAGCACTTTAAACAAGTCTCAGGTCTGCCACTGCAGACATTGTGTGTGCAGTTTACCCTGCATTTCAACTCAGCATTTAAGACCCCTTGCCAAGCTTTAAACTACCCTTTTATCACATATAAGTCACCCCACAAGTAGGCTCTAGGTAACCCATATGGCAGGGTGCTGTTTTATTAACTGCTAGGACATGTAACCTTAGGTTCTGCATGTCCTGGTAGTGAAAAACATCCACATTAGCTTTTACACTTATAAGCTGTAATTCCTGATTGAAAAGAGTGTCTCTGTGTCACCAGACTGGGCCAATTTGTTGTTAATATGCCCCAGTATGTCCAGACTGTTATAATTAACGCCTCTTCCTTGCTTGACTGGAGGGTTTGAGTAGGGTACAGGGTATGCAAAGTCAAAGGATGGAAAGCAGTTAAAAAATGCGAGTAAAGTGCTTATTGAGACAGATCTTTAGTGTTTGTCTACCTCCATTGTAGTTAGAGTCATGTGCCAAAGTTTTCAAAATCACAATGGTAATCAGGAAAGTCTCAAAATAAAATGAAGCAGACTGGGCTTGCAAGTATCATACTTATAAATCCAAATAAAATGCTTACTAAGACATATCCTCAGGGCTTCCCTGTCCCTTACATAGGTGGATTTGTTCACCAAAATATGCAGAATCACAAGGATTTTCTGTGAAAAGGGAGTTAGGTTATGTCAACTTAATTAATAACGTGCACAAATCACCCAGGAAGTGGTATCTAAGCGCAGGTACAACGTTCTCAGGAAAAAATATACCTGTCTAAACAGCAGATAAAGTGCTTACAAAACAGACAACGTGCAAGCAAAAACTGATTTTTTGTCTTTTGTAGCACACTATATAGGTAGGTTCATTAAACTGTGTAAATTCAGAAAGGTGATAAGAAAGGGGTTGTCTTCACCAAAAAGGGGGGGCTGAACTGTTCCTACAAGGAGTGGGAAGTTAAAGGGAGGACTAAAAAAGGACTAAGCAAAGACTGGCGTGACCAGAGGTGTAAATATAACACCTGTGGGCATCCCTTTTGTTGGATGTATTTGCCTCACACACCCCGAAGGATGTCATGCTTCATCATCGGTGGTTGCTCCTCGTCGGGGGGGCGGTGCAATCCCCGACGGGCACACCTCAAAGAGGGGCACTTTGGCGGAGATCTTTTGTATCCAACTGCCCTATGGTGAAGTGTGGGTGTGTGGGCGGGAAGGCAAATGAGCCTGAGGTGATAGTTAAAATGCAGCAAGGGGTGCCGGAAACTATTTTATTCTGGTGGTCCCCCTACTACAGTTAAAATCGTGAAAACAAGCTCGCTCAGTGTCACCTCGTTAGGTAGAGTGACTCATGTCGAGCTAAGAAAAACAACAAGTGGTCAACATGTTTCTCGCAAATGGAACAATATCCTGCGATTCATCAGGACCTTAAAAAGTGAAAACTATAAAGTAAAGAAACTCAAAAACATGCCAGTGTCATGTATGTGGTGTGGGTATATTTTACCTCGATGGAAAGTCCTATGCCTGGATCATGAGAAAGAAAGGAGATACATATTAGTAGTACATTTCTCATTATAGCAGCATGGATTGTCAGCGCCAGAATGTGACATAGTCAGGCATGCTTAACATAACAAAATACTCTCGGAACATACCTCATGGAAATAGATATAACACTACCTAATTTTACAATACCGATGGATTATACACTGTAAAATTCCTAATTGCAATCCACTTGTATTTTACTTGTTCCCGGCCTCCCCGACCATGACTGACACGGTCATAGACCGGACCACGTAATTACATGAACTCCTACAAACCTATGTCGTAATGACATTTTTTCGGGAGTACTTTGCATGGAACTAGATATAATACAACCTGGTTTCATAGAAACCGATATAATATACATTTATTTCCACTCGCACTCTACTTTTCCATGAACTACGCGGTCTATTTGACCATTACATCATGGCCGACCTAGTCACCGCCCGTGTCACATGACATTGGCGAGAGGCGCGGTAACGATTGAAACCCATGAGTCAGTCTTCAATATAAACAAACGCCGCGATCACTACCCATCTATCCGAGCTCGGCGGAGATGGGTAGGTGATCCCACGTGGACACGGGCTGATTGAGGTAAGAGGATGGATGTGGGGGCTCGCTCTGAGACCTGATCGTCTGGAGGCTTTAATACCGGCTTCCAAAACCCTTTTTTACAGCGCTTCCGCGTTGTATCCATACCTGAGTACTCCGGAGCCTTTTCCTTAACCCCTTTGCAATACATCTACCTTTTAGCTAAATCTGAAGGCTCAACCCCGATGTACTGACCCGCCGACCACTCATGTGGTACTTAGCCCTTAACCCTTAGGTGAGTCCGGCGCTTATTATTATTATTTCATTATCCTGTGTGACACCTAGATTTGACAGACCACTCTGAGTTCTAGATGCTGTCACTCACACAATCAATGTTCGTTATGCCACTCTGAGCCATTATGGTGTTTTTGTAGTTGCTTGCTGTTTTAACATTTGTTTTTAAACCTGTATCTTCCCACTGATATAGTCTTAGAGCGTGTGTGCCCCTCACACTGCACGCTGAAACCACTTGGCATGGAGAGGTAGTGACTATTCCCCACACTGCCCCAAGCATGCCTGACTATGTTCACATTCTGGCGCTGACAATCCATGCTGCTATAATGAGAAATGTACTACTAATATGTATCTCCTTTCTTTCTCATGATCCAGGCATAGGACTTTCCATTGAGGTAAAATATACCCACACCACATACATGACACTGGCATGTTTTTGAGTTTCTTTACTTTATAGTTTTCACTTTTTAAGGTCCTGATGAATCGCAGGATATTGTTCCATTTGCGAGAAACATGTTGACCACTTGTTGTTTTTCTTAGCTCGACATGAGTCACTCTACCTAACGAGGTGACACTGAGCGAGCTTGTTTTCACGATTTTAACTGTAGTAGGGGGACCACCAGAATAAAATAGTTTCCGGCACCCCTTGCTGCATTTTAACTATCACCTCAGGCTCATTTGCCTTCCCGCCCACACACCCACACTTCACCATAGGGCAGTTGGATACAAAAGATCTCCGCCAAAGTGCCCCTCTTTGAGGTGTGCCCGTCGGGGATTGCACCGCCCCCCCGACGAGGAGCAACCGCCGATGATGAAGCATGACATCCTTCGGGGTGTGTGAGGCAAATACATCCAACAAAGGGGATGCCCACAGGTGTTATATTTACACCTCTGGTCACGCCAGTCTTTGCTTAGTCCTTTCTTAGTCCTCCCTTTAACTTCCCACTCCTTGTAGGAACAGTTCAGCCCCCCCTTTTTGGTGAAGACTATTCATGGACACATGCTGTAACTGGACCTTCCACTCTCACAAGTGGTAACTAGTGTCCGTTGATCTACTGATCACCCTCCCTCCTTTTGATAAAGAAGAAAGGGGTTGTGCAATAAAGATATTTCTCCTTGTTATACCTTCCTTGGGAAGGTGTAAGATTTTGGTGCATTCCCATGTTTACAAGCTCTTTTAGATCTGGGAATGGGCCAACGCTATGGGAGTAATGTGGGAACTTACATAAGAAAGTCTATGAAACGTCTTCCTACAGCAGAGTAACGCAGTGATTGGCGCCGCATTGTGTTACTCAAGTGGCTTTGCGTGGCTTCAAAGATCTGACTTAGAGGTTTGCATCATGCCTGTACCGCATTGCATGGTGCAAATGTGACACAAGCCTCTCATAAACATACCCCCCAATGTTTTAGACTAGAAAATTTAATAAACTAGGTGAAAGAAACTGTTCACATTGTCACTCTTTTGCCCACCGGCATCTGCTGATCTATTGTTTTGTTTTCACATTGAGCAATTGTTGGTTAGATTAATGAAAGAACTGAGACAAAACCGCTGATAATTAAATGGGAGAATTTTGATGGTGTGCTCACTGGAGCAAGAAATATACATAAACCATTGACTCCTCCCCCAACCCCTATTTAATGGCGGCTACTGCGTGACAGGGTGAGCAAGACCTCAGACCTCCTCATCAGGTAAACTGCTCTCCCCCTTAGCATCTCCGTTGTTGCATCTCTGCCCCAACACCTCTCTGGTTCAGGTAAGTTCAAGGCCCTCTTCCACCCGCAGGCCCCAGCCTGCGCCTCATCCCTGGTGATCCAGTGGGAGAGCCTTGCTCCTCTGCTGCTCTGCTCTGCCTGTCCTCGTTGTATTTTGTCTCATTGTGCCTTTTTTGTCTCTGTGCCTCCATTGTCCATTTGTGCCTCTTTTGTCTCTTTGTGCCTTTTTCTGTCTATCTGTGCCTCGTTTATCTCTTTGTGCCTCTCTTGTCTATTTGTGCCTCTTTTGTCTATTTGTGCCTGTTTGGTGCTTCCACTGTTCTGTTTTTTGGTCCAGTTCCTGCCACTGCTGCCCCTGTAGCCCATCCCCACCCGGTGTGTTCCTGCTCCTGCCTCCCAGCTGCACTCCCTCCCCCTGACCCCTACTTAATGGCGGCCACTGGCGTGCCAAAGGCAAGCCCTTCTGCGCTGGTCCATGACCCAACCACGACCAGCACCTGGGACCCAGGTCCTCCCACCCTCGCTGCTCTGACTAAAGCACCCTTCACGCACTGAACCCAGGATGCAACAACTGCCAGCTCTCAACACCAAGCAACTCCCAAAGCTTGTTTCCCTTCTGACAATGCCGCCGCACCTTCACCTACCTCTGGACTATGACAGCTACCACCAACGCACCGGACGCCAGCACACCCAAACCCCTGAGCTGCTACCTCATCAATGTACACCCCTTGCCTAGACACGCAGTTGAAATCTGTGACCTCCTCAACACTCTTTCGCCCGACGTCTCCTTCCTCACAGAGGCTGGACCAATGCCAGCTCCATACCCGACATTGCAACCACTATCCCCGATGGGTACAAGATCCAGAGGAAAGACCACCCCAACCACCCTGGAGGTAGACCACATTGCACCCCACGCTCTCCCCTCCACGGACTATGTACTGCTTGGAGACCTGAATTTTCACCTTGACAACCTCAGCGACCCCAACTCCAACACCCTTCTATACAACCTCACAAACATCGGACTGAAGCAACTCATCACCACTCCCACCCATAAGACAGGACACAATCTCGAGCCGATCTTCGCCAGAGGAATCAACATCCGCATCAGTAACACCACGCAACCCCACTGGTCTGACCCCCACTGCGTCCACTTCTCCTTCTTGAAACCCACCACACACAAGCCTAGGCCACACCCCATACAGAAACAGGGACAGCATCATCGAAGAGCACCACACCGCCGCCCTCAGCTCAACTCTACCCCCAACCATGACCAACGCTAACTCTGCAACCAACGAACTCCGCAACGGGATCGCCGACTGCGCCAACACGCTCGCAACCCTCCAGAACACTGAAAACAACACACCATGAAAGCCACTTGGTTCACCACGGACTGCCCAGAATCCAAGCGCTCGTGCCATTGACTCAAGAAGGCATGGAGAAACAGCAAAACCTGGGAAGCATGTTCCGTTTACAGGACCGCCACTATAGCACACCACCAACTCATCCGCTTTACAAAGAAGAACTTCGTCCAGGACAGAATTCTCTCCAACTCCCGCAGCTCCAAGACACTCTTCAACATCATACAAGAATTTATCTGACCCCCCAGCGAAAACTCTGACGTCCCCCCTCCCAGAGCCTCTGCAACAAACTTGGGGCCCGGTAAAATCGAAATACCGAGTTCTTAATTGCAAATTTTACCGATTCGCTATTAAGAACTCAGTATTTCTGATGCAGATAAAAAATCGCTAAAAGTTAGCGATTCGGTAAAAATCGCTAATAAAAATACCGATTCCTCATTACCGAATCGGTGTTACCGATTCCATACTACCGATTCAATATTTAGCGAATTCGGTATTTCAAAAAATCACAAAGCTGTGATTCAGCCAATCCGGTGCTTCCTGATGACTTCACAACCAGGAAGTGGCCACACCCATGCACACACCCATGCAGCTGCAGTGATCCTGAAGCTGTTGGAAAGGCAGGGAGCATGAGCAAAATCACAGGAGCTGCACAGCTACCCCCTAGCTTAGAAACAAAAACAGAACCATGGACTCACAGGAGAAGGGGAAGGATGCTGGAGAAAGAAAGTGCAAAAACTAGTTCAGCTCTTTGGCAAAAAATCCCTGCATGTCCCTTAGGCACAAAAACTGAGGATGTGGCTGGTGATCCTGCAGAAAATCAATGCCATTGGTGTCACCCATCGCTCAACAGAGGACCTCAAGAAGCGATGGTACGATCTCGAACGGCTGTAAAAATCAAGGAAGACAGGAGGGGGGACATCAACAGCGCCTGCACCGACTGCACATTAGAACACATGGTGGAGTCCACCATCCAGCCAGAGAGCATCAGTGGCATCAGAGACATGGACAGTTCAGCCAAAGGGTCCAATTGACAAGGTAAGATGCATGCACAGAATGCTCTGCTACCTCCCTAACCCCAATCTCATGCAACAATACCACTCCAGACTATGTTTTGCCTGAAATCAGCAATGCATCATGGGAGATGTAGTCCCTATCGACTAATAGCATATCAGCCAGTCCCCAAAAAGCATATGCATGTCACACACATCAATAGATAAGCAAGCGGGGGACAGACAGCTAGATTGGCAGTCATGTAACTTATTTGTAGGCAAATGCTGCCAGACAAGTCAGTAATAGAATTGTCTGTATCCACAGGTGAAACATCGGGCCAGGCTGCAAAGGGGGAGACAGGAGAGGCTTCCAGGGAGCAAAACACACTGGAGGAGGATGTCCTATCACTTGCTGACGCCACACCACCATCACCACCACCACCTCCACCACGAGCCAGGAGGTATACAGTGGGTAGCCTCCAGGAGATGGAGGGCACAGAGGATGAGAGCCAGGGAGCACAACCGACCCCACAGTAGGATGAAATACAGACATATGTAACACAGTCCCCCGTGGAAGTTAGCAACACAGGTGCACGTAGATGCCGACAAAGGGAACACAGTCCTGAGGCAGAGGAGTCCAGTGTCTTCTCTGGTCTAGAGGAGCAGATGCTTAAACAATGAGGGCAATGCAACGCCAGATGGTGGCAAACAATAAAAACTTCAAAGACATGAAGGAGGACATATACTGCCTCAACAATACCGTGGCAGGGGACATGAAGGAGATGTCTGATGCTGTGAGGCTGTTATGCAGCAAGATTGATAGCAACCATAGTGCAAGGGACAGGGACAGACAGAGACTGGAAGGGCACACTAAGGCAGTTAACAGGTTGTGCAATGCCACCCATGTCCTCAGCAGGCGCTTAGTGGCCATGCAAATGGAGATGGCCAAGTGCAGCCGTGAAGTCACTCAGGGGTTGGTAACAGTCACCATTGCTTTGGAGGTGCTTCAAACCAACCAAATTGCTGCCACAGGATCAGGGGTTGGGGCTGAGAGTGAGGAGGCAGCAAAACGTAGCAGCATCACCCCCCATTACAGGAGACCAGGAGTCGCAGTGGTAGGCACGGTTCAGCCACAGGGCACAGCACTGGCGAGGACAGTATGCCTGCTGAACGCAACAGTGCTGTGCATGGGCACAGGAGATAAGCACTGCCATCACATTCCATTGTGTGGTGGGTGACGTAACCCATTGGATACAATGATGGGACTAGGGATGTTGCATGGTGGAGTGACTATGCCATGTTTTGCTTGATCAGGTACTGTGAGGCCATCATAGTGTTGCGATGTGCTGTGCTAGCTTTGTCTCATTACTCATCAGGAATAGGAGTGTGTGATCTCTGCTAATCTCTGTCTCCCATTTGGTGCAGCTGCTACGCCTGCAGCGCTATGCTGTGTCTGGGGACATTCCTCATTTTCGTACTGTGATTCACTGATTTCCACGGGTGTCCCCTTCTTTGTGGCAAGGTTATGCAGCATGGCACATGTAGCTAATATTTTGCAGCAGATCAGGGGCCGGTACTGCCATGCACCTCCACCTGCTTTTGAGGAGTCCAAATGCACGCTCAACTGCATTGCGTATAGATTTATGTGCCACATTATATCACCCAAGTGTAAAAGAAAGGAAAATTATTCACAGTCAGTAATCGTTGCAACTAATGTATACCTCAGGGTGTGTCACATGGATTTACCTAGCAGGTAGCCTTCTCCAAATTCACCTGCAATCAATCAATCAATCAATCAATCAATCAATCAATCAATCAATCAATCATACCATTTGTATAGCGCACTACTCACCCAGGAGGGTCTCAAGGCGCTCAGGGGAAGGGGTATGCTACTGCTCGAACAGCCAGGTCTTGAGTTGTCTCCTGAAGGCGAGATGGTCCTGGGTCAGCCGAAGGTGGATGGGGAGGGAGTTCCATGTCTTGGCAGCCAGGTAAGAGAAAGATTTTCCTCCGGCAGTGGCTCTTCGGGTGCGTGGTACGGCTGCGAGGGCGAGGCTGGTGGACCGTACCTGGCGGGTGGGCGTGTAGAAGGTCATGCGGTCGTTGAGGTACTTGGGGCCCAGGTCGTGGAGAGACTTGTCTGCGTGGGTGAGGAGCCGGAACGTGATCCTCTTGTCGACGGGGAGCCAGTGCAGGTTCCTCAGCTGGCTGGAGATGTGGCTGCGTCGGGGGACATCCAGGATGAGTCGGGCGGAGGTGTTCTGGATGCGCTGGAGTATTTTCCGTAGCTTGGCTGTGGTTCCGGCGTAGAGGGCGTTTCCGTAGTCCAGTCGGCTGGTGACGAGTGCCTGGGTGACTGTCTTCCTGGTCTCGGTCGGGATCCAGCGGAAGATCTTGCGAAGCATACGCAGGGTGTTGAAGCACGATGAGGAGACGGCGTTGACTTGTCTGGTCATCGAGAGGGAGGAGTCCAGGATGAAGCCCAGGTTGCGTGCGTGGTCGGTTGGCTTGGGTGCGGTGCCCAGGGCTGGGGGCCACCAGGAGTCGTCCCAGGCGGAGGGCGAAGATCCCAGGATGAGGACTTCCGTCTTCTCCGAGTTCAGTTTCAGGCGGCTGTCCTTCATCCACTCGGCGACGTCTTTCATCCCTTCATGTAGGCAGGTTCTGGCGGTGTCGGGGTGTCTGGTGAGGGAGAGGATCAGCTGGGTGTCGTCGGCGTAGGAGATGATGTTGAGGTTGTGCTGGCGTGCGATGGCTGCAAGAGGTCTCATGTAGACGTTGAACAGGGTGGGGCTGAGTGAAGATCCTTGCGGAACGCCGCAGATGACTTCGGTGGCCTCGGAGCGAAACGGGGGAGGCGGACTCTTTGTGTTCTTCCGGCGAAGAACGAGATGATCCACTCCAGTGCCTTCTCTTGGATACCGATATTGCTGAGGCGCTGGACTAGGGTGCGGTGGCAGACAGTGTCGAACGCAGCGGAGAGGTCTAGGAGGATGAGGGCCACTGTTTCCCCCTTGTCGAGCAGGGTCCGGATGTCGTCGGTGGCTGCGATGAGGGCGGTCTCGGTGCTGTGGTTGGCTCTGAAGCCAGACTGCGAGGGGTCGAGGGATCCGTTCGTCTCGAGGAAGGCGGCCAGCTGTCTGTTGATGATCTTCTCGATGACTTTAGCAGGAAAAGGGAGGAGCGAGATGGGGCGGAAGTTTTTGAGGTCGGAGAGGTCCGCTGTTGGTTTCTTCAGGAGGGCGCTGAGCTCGGCGTGCTTCCAGCTCTCCGGGAAGGTGGCGGTGTTGAAGGAGGTGTTGATGATGTTCCGGAGTTGGGGTGCGATGGTGGAGTCGACCTTGTTGAAGACGTGGTGTGGGCAGGGGTCGGTCGGTGATCCGGAGTGGATGGTGTTCATCGTGCGGGCTGTGTCCTCGGGAGGTCGGGTCCAGGTGCGGAGGGTGGTGGTGGTGGTGGGGGTCGTTGGTTCGACGGTGGGGTGCATGGATGGTGTGCTGAAGCTGTTGTGGATGTCGGCGATCTTGCGGTGGAAGAACGAGGCGAGGGAGTCGCAGAGGTCTTGTGACGGAGTGATGTCGTTGGTGCCAGTTCTGAGGTTGGAGAACTCCTTGACGATGCTGAAGAGTTCCTTGCTGTCATGGGTATTGTTGTCCAATCGTTCCTTCAGGGATTTCTTCTTGGTGGTGCGGATAAGCTGGTGGTGCTTGCGGGTAGCGTGTTTGAGGGCGGTCCTGTTGTCGGTGGTCCGGTCGAGGAGCCAGGCTTTCTCGAGGGTGCTGCAGGTCTTTTTGGAGTCCTTGAGTTCGTCGGTGAACCAGGATGCCTTCTTGCTTCTGGGTCTGCTGGGAGGGTTCTTCAGTGGTGCGAGGTCATCAGCGCAGGCGGTCAGCCACTGTGTGAAGTTCCGAGCTGCTTCGTTGGGGTCCGTTGCGCTGGCGGGTGGGTTCTGGCTGAGAGAGGTGGTGAGCTGCTCGGTGGTGATCTTACTCCAGCTTCTGTGGGGAATCTGAAGCGGGTGGTGGTGGGTCGTGGTTCTTCTGAAGCTGAAGTGGACGCAGCTGTGGTCGGTCCAGTGGAGTCCGGTGTAGTGGCTGAAGGTGATGTGCTTGCTGGAGGAGAAGACTGGATCAAGCATGTGGCCGGCGTAGTGGGTGGGGGTGTTGACCAGTTGCTTGAGTCCGAGGTTGGCGAGGTTGTCCAGCAGGGCGGCGGTGTTGCGGTCCTTGTTGTTCTCCACGTGAAATTTGAGGTCTCCAAGGAGGATGTAGTCGGAGGAGGGGAGGGCGTGCTGGCTGATGAAGTCTGTGATGTCTTCGCTGAATTGTGTGCGTGGTCCCGGGGGTCTGTAGACGAGGGTGCCTCTGAGGGACGTCTTTGGGTTGGTGTGAATCTGGAAGTGGAGATGTTCTGCTGCGCCAAAGGTGTCGTTGGAGTCGGTCGTGATGCGGATGGTGTTTCTGTGGACGATGGCGATGCCTCCTCCGGTCTGGTTGACGCGGTCCCTTCTGATGATCTTGTACCCGTCCGGGATGGCGACGGCGATGTCGGGTGCAGAGGAGGCGTTCATCCAGGTTTCCGTGAGGAAGGCGACGTCCGGTGAAGTAGCGTCGAGGAGGTTCCAGGGTTTCACGGCGTGTCTGTGGACGGAGCGGGTGTTGATCAGGATGCACTTGGGGTGGTTGCTGCTGGTGCTTGGCTTGGCAGGTACGGGGCAGGTTCAGAGGCAGGTGAACTTGCAGGTACAGCAGGTGAAGGGTCCGTGGGTGCGTCTTGGGGTGGCTCGGCAGCAGGCGTGGTTCCGGCCGGCATTGAGTGCGTTGAGGGTGGTGGCGTCATAGGTCCGTCGTGTGGGCTGGCATCGTCGGGGCCAGGGGTCCTGGCACTGGGCACGGTCCGGGCGCGAACGGGCGCAGAGGGGCTTACCTTTGGCGCACCTTCGGCGCTCAATCGGTGCTCCCGCTGCGCGCGGTCGCTCAAGGGACGTCATAAGTTGAAGAGCCGGGAGGGCGGGTCAGCTGGGTGGCGGTAGCGGGGAGGCCAATGGGCAGGGGGGGCGGAGTCGCCGGAGGTCTGTGGCGAGAAGGAGGTCCGTGGGCGGCTCAGCGGCGGCTGGGTCGTCCGGCTGAAGAAGGACCAGCACACAGGAAGGGGGAAGGCGGCAGCTGGGGGGAAGGAGAACACAGAAGGCAAAATGAGGCAGCAGATGGGGGGAGAAAGGAGCAAAACGAGGCAGCAGATGGGGGGAGAAAGGATAAAAACGAGGCAGCAGATGGGGGAAGAAAGGAGAACACAGAAGGCGAAATCGAGGTCAGCAGAGTAGAGTTCAGGCAGTCAGCGGGCAGGAGCAGCGGGGTGTGGGGGCGACCTCGCCTGGAGCAGGCTCAGCGGTCGCTCCCTACCCCTGCACGCGGTCCCCTTAAGTGAGGAGCCGGGAGGGCGGGTCAGCTGGGTGGCGGTAGCAGGGCGGCCAATGGGCAGGGGGGGGGCGGAGTCACCGGAGGTCTGTGGCGGGAAGGAGGTCCGAGGGTGGCTCAGCGGCGGCTGGGTCGTCCGGCTGAAGAAGGACCAGCACACAGGTAGGGGGAAGGCGGCAGCTGGGGGGAAGGAGAACACAGAAGGCAAAATGAGGCAGCAGATGGGGGGAGAAAGGAGCAAAATGAGGCAGCAGATGGGGGGAGAAAGGAGAAAAACGAGGCAGCAGATGGGGGGAGAAAGGAGAACACAGAAGGCGAAATCGAGGTCAGCAGAGTAGAGTTCAGGCAGTCAGCGGGCAGGAGCAGCGGGGTGTGGGGGCGACCTTGCCTGGAGCAGGCTCAGCGGTCGCTCTGCAAAAAGACGGTATAGATCCCACTGTTCCTGAATATGTAGGAATCATGCGTGCTCCCTGGGAATTTTGCAACTATGTCGGCGATGATGTGAGAAGCATCACATATAACCTGTACATTTATTGAATGTGTTGATTTATGGTTGCAGTAGATGTACTCAGTCGCAGCCAGGGGCAGATTGGTATATGTGTCCCGTCAATGCACCATATGACGTGTGGGAACTGGGCCTTCTGATAAAAGTCTATCTTGGTCTTATGCAGTTCTGCCTGTGTGCTGGGGAATTGGATATAGTGTGGCATTCTATGCAACATGGTGTTTAGGAATTTATTGAAGAAACATGACAGGCAACTCTGTGAGACTCCACCTGCAACAGCTATTACCCCCTGGTAACTCCCGGATGCCAGTAGGTGCAGGAAACAGAGTACCTGTACATATGGAGGTATTGCCTGCACCCTTGGTGTCTGGAGCTCCGGGATTGGGTGCAGGTCCCGTATCAGGTCCAGGATGGTGTTTGGGTGAAGCCTGTACCTCTCATGGGTTTCAGCCTCTGTGAGTTGGAATAAGGTGATGTGCAATCTGTATACGCGGTCCTGTTGTCTCCAGATCCTTTGTGCTATAGCTCGTCTCCTTAACTGCCTTGCAATGACGTAGAGGGCCGCCATTGTGTTCAGGCTGATGCATTCTGTGTCTGTTTATATGCTGTGCACCTGGTTACCACCTGCTTTGAGTTCATGGTTATTTGCTACTCTTAAATAGTGATTTTTTAAGGATTCAGGAATAGCGAGTTTATGTACATTGCTTAGCGAATTTTTTTAGCGATTCCTTATTTTGCTAATCGCTAAATAGTGAGTCGGAGTGACATTTTCGCTAAATAAGGAATCGCTAGTTGTTTTCCATTGTTTTTAGCGATTTCTTATTTAGCGATTCAGTGTTTCTGCCTCTACATTTCACATGGTTTATTAAAGATCGCAAACGCTGAAATTCGGCGATTTTCAGTGTTAGCAATCGGTATTAGGCCACCTACATCTGGCCTCTGGCTCCTTCTTCCACCATAAGATCTGGGCACTCTACGGCAACTTTGACAAACACAAATAAGGCACCCACCCAACACCGGCCACCAACAATGTCACCCAGCCAACCATCCTCACCTGGACCCTGATCACCACAGAAGACACTGTAAAGACCATGAGGAACATACACTCTAGAGCACCCACCGACCCATACCCGATGCACATCTTCCACAGGGCCACCATTGCACCACAACTACGACGGACAATTAACTTCACCCTCTAAACAGGCATGTTCCCCGATGACTGGAAATGCATAGAAATCAAACCCCTCCTCAAGAAGCCCACTGCAGACCCGACAGACCTCAAGATCCACAGGCCCACCTCTTTCCTCCTCTTTACCGCCAAAGTCACTGCGAATATTGTCAAAAGCCAACAAACGAACTTCATAGAAACCAACAACATCCTCAAAACATCTCAATCTGGCATTTCCAGCAATCACAGCAGAGAGACCGCCCTCCAGCCACAAGCGAAGACATTCACACACTTCTCACAGACTCAGCAAAGTATCCTACACCAATGACACCCAGCTCATCCTCTCCCTCACCAAGGATCCTGACATCATCAGGAACAGCTTCCATTAAGGAAGGAAAGACGTTGCATCCTGGATAACCCTGGGCGAAGCACTACTCTACACACGTAGTTTGCGAACTTTGCGCAACTTCGCACTACGCGAACTGCACGTAGGACAGTGCAAACACACATAGCGTAGCGTAGTGCAGCGGTCATTTTTTCCTTGCTCGCGGTCCTCAACGTCAAGTTGGCGACCGCGAGCAAGCAATATAACATCCTGGCGAGACTTTTTCCTCGTTCAAGATCAGCAACATCAAGTTGTCGATCGCGAGCTTGGAAAATAAACCTCCCAGTGAGATTCTCAATGCGGCGAGGTCAGGTTTCTCATTGTGAGTGGTCGCGTATGCTCGCAACCTCTCGCGATGAGAAACTACCAGTCTGCGTTGGGAAAGCTGCACCTCGAGTAAAAATCTACTAGAGTTGCAGAAAACTATAGCTCACACTGTGCAAGATACCTTTTCAATGATTGCACAGTGCTGGATGCTTGTCCGCACTGTGCAATCATTGAAAACGGCATCTTGCACAGTGCGAACATGCTACTATGCAGTTCGCGTAGTGCTACGCGTAGCTAGCGTAGTGCGAAGTGCACTTCGCGCAGCTACGCATAGCGCTACTTTGCGAACTACGCCCAGCCCTAATCCTGGATGTGCAGCAGCTGCCTGAAGCTCAACTCAGACAAAACTGAAGTCCTCATCCACAGCTCTTTCCCCTCTGCATAGGAAGACCCCTGGTGGCCCCCAGCCTTCTGCAACCCTCCCACACCCACAGACCATGCAAGAAACCTCACCATCATACTTGACTCCTCCCTCACCATGAATGGACAGATCAATACCATATCCCCCACCTGCTTCAACACCCTCTGCATACTCCACAAGATGTTCAAATGGATCCCCCAAATCCAGGAAGACCGTCACCCACACACTCATCACCACACAGGCTGGCTTCGGAAATGCCCTCTATGCCGGAATCAACAAAACTCTACTTCACAAACTCCAGACCGTCGAGAATGCCACAGCCAGACTTATCCTCTGCATCTTACGGGAAGACCACATCACCCAACACCTACAAGACCTCCACTGACTCCCCATTCAAAAAAGAACAACCTTCAAACTGCTCACACACGCCTACAATAACCTCCACAACATCGGACCCCAATACCTCAACAAAAAGATCTTCTTCAACGCCCTCAAGAGAAACCTCCGCACCGCTGATCTAGCCCAGGGCAAAATCCACTGCATCCACAGAGACAGAACGAGAGGCAGATCCTTGTTCAACATCATGGCCAAGACCTGGAACAAACTCCCCCTCAACATCAGACAAAACCCTACAATGCAAGCATTCAGGAAGAGCCTCAAGACCCCCTCTTCGAATGACTGGAGCTGCCCAAAACGCACTTCCCCAGCGCATTAAGACCCTCATGGGAGAGTAGAGCACTTTACAAATCCCAGATTGATTAATTGATTGGTTGAACTTAGCAATACAAGACTCTTACACGACTGTCTAGATAAAATACTCAAATTATAGTGAGTGCCTCTGGCTCTTTGCACTTGCATTGAAGTAGTGAGTATAGGTATACTATAGGAAATCCCTGATTATACAAGACCCTTAGATAAACAACTGAGATGGAAGAAATGGTTTGTATATATGACCCTCTGATTAACCACTGGGGTTGGAAGTTCTATTCTTATACTTTACCCTTCAACAATGAAATTGTTGCCTACCTGTAGGAAACAGGGCTACTGGTTAAGGGGGTGAAACCCTACTCAAGCAACAACCATACTCTTTGTCAGGCCTACCCTAGCGGTAACATATGCATAAAAAAGAATGTTTGGGCCTGGCAAAAGGCTTATATTTCCAGGTCAAAATGGCAGTTGAAAACTGCACACATAGGTTGCAATGGCAGGCCTGCGACATATTTAAAAGCTACTTAAGTGGGTGGTACAATGAGTGCTGAAGGCCCACTAGTAGCATTTAATTTACAGGTCCTGGGTACATGTAGAACCACTGACAAGTAAATTAAATGTGACACTTGAGTGGCAGACAATTTCAACATGTTTGAAGGAGACCACAAAATGACTTTAACACTGGTTAGCAGTGGTAAAGAGTGCGGAGTCTTAAAAGTGAACAAAAACGGGTTGAGAAACCAGGAGGGATAAGTCAAACAATTTAGGGATGACCCTGCAGAGAGGGCCAAGTCCAACACTTCCCCTTTCCAATTTGGCTAAGGAGGACTCTTTACAAGTGGGAACTAGTGGTGTATATTTGAAATTCAATTACTCCATGTGCCTGAGTATGTGAATGGAACTAATCTGGTACAACCTCAGAAGTGCTCTAAGGAAGAAGGAACTGGACTTCGGAGTGAAAGGTGTGGTTTGCAATGGTTTGCAATGGTTGTTTACACCAGTGGCAATCCACGCTAGTGTCGTTATTTTTCAGATCTAGTGCATGACTATTGACCTGTGTATGATTTAAACTTACATTTAAATTTACATAAATGATATCATCTAGATTTGAATAATATGTAATTATTATAAGAATATATTTCGATATTATGCTTTTTTATAAAAGTTGGTCTTATAACCATGGGAGTGGATATTACTAAGGGACTTTCAGATGTTTGCGTTACAGCAGTGGAAATGAGTGCTATATTTATGAAAGGAGAGTATACAAATTATTGCCAGGAGATCTTAGCATGAGAATGGTACAAAACTGAATAGACCTATACAATAGCCTGAATTAGTGTACAAAAGGTTGTTGGTTGGTGAATATTGTTGTTGTTGTTATGGTGCAGATGTTCATTATGAAAACTTGAATGAAATTTAAATGTTTCTGTGTCTTTAAATATTGTAATTTAATTTTGAATCTTTATCATACAGTTTTGAAATTAAGGTTAGCCTAGAGGACTCAATAACCACTAGATTTGAAATATGATTAGAGAAGAAAGGCAGTGTAGAAATAATGTAAGATTTCAATAGGACTGGGTAACCTACAATAGAATGTGCTTCGATTAACTGCTTTCCTGCAAGATGGTCTATAATGCAGTATCCAGTGAAGG
The DNA here is from genome assembly GCF_964261635.1 of Lissotriton helveticus. Taxonomy (NCBI): domain Eukaryota; kingdom Metazoa; phylum Chordata; class Amphibia; order Caudata; family Salamandridae; genus Lissotriton; species Lissotriton helveticus. The sequence continues at coordinate 512,853,884 of NC_136061.1, read as the reverse complement.
TAAGATTTAAGATCTGACAAAGACTTTGTAATGTTGTTCTTTCAGAACAGGAACCTAGTTTGGAGGCATAGAGAATGAGTACAACTGGATTTGAGCATGAGTTGTATTCTTTTCTAGAGGAACTTACAAAGCATATTTAGTGATACTTCAGGAGGCATCTCAGGAAACCTTTATTTGGAACTCATGTCGATCAGTTTTGGGCCATTTGCACTACTTTTATTGTATTTTTATTCCTGGAATATATGAGATGAATGTATTCTCAAAATCCCTGAAGAAGCAGCAGAGTGCAGTGAAACATGTGGTGGCTCAGCTCTGACTCGTCTCATGTCTAAACTATAAATATTTGATAACTACTTATATATACATGGTAAGTAGTTATCAAATATTTATAGTTTAGACGTGAGATATATATATATATTGTATATATATATATATATATGAAGCTCGTACTTCCTCGTCAACCAAGAAAGGTGCCGCACTCACGAGTGAATTAAAATTCTGTATTTTTCCCAGAAAGCGGGACGCGTTTCGGCGTTTGCCTTTCTTAACCGCTGCAAACATAAAAAAAGGGGGGAGGTTATAAGGGCAAATGCAGCGCTCTTTGACTTCGCTGCGAGAATGGGCCATATACCAGTGGGGGCCATGTTGAAGGTTTATCGTGCAAAGAGTGTCTCGATAGCCATCTATGGAAGCGAACTATGGGGATACTGTAAACTAGAGGGCCTCCAGGTGGTTGAAAATAAATTCTTAAAACAGCTCCTATGTGTCCCACAGGGGACACCGAACATGTCTGCGCATGAAGAGACTGGTATGCCTTTCATTAGTGACACCCTGTCCATGCGCCCTCTTATTTTTTGGCTAATATGCTGGCTCAATAAACAGCTTGGGTTAACCCATAGTCTCTTTAAAGAGTCATTGAGCCTAGATTGTATGACCAAGCTTCCCTGGATGAAATACCTTAAAACTAGTTTTGGGAAGGAAGGACGCTTGGACCTGTTTTTAAACCTGGAAGGTATCACCAGAAACGATGTAGCATATATAAAACAGTCCTTCACTACACGAAAATTAATGGACAGGCAGGAAAAGGACCTGTTGAAGCCCAACGTGCGCCTTCATATGATGCTCAAAACCTCGCCAGGCGAGGAACCATACTTATCAATCAAACAGGGATGACAGGGGGAGGAAAGGCAATATAGGGCAGCCCCCCACTCAACAACTGTGAAACAAAAAGCCCTAATCAGCCTGCATGGTTAAAGTCACAAAGCCCTGTAACTATTGGGGCCATATCTTTTATTGGCTCACCAAGATAAAATTAATCAATGTTGTGTTACAGGTCAGACCATACCTTAAAACGTAAACAACTGTGTACAGCTACACCCACAAAGAAAATATGGGAGAAAGCAAGGAAAGTACCTCACGGACGTAACACCCGAGGGGGTTCCCGGTTTAATATTTACCGGTATACCCGCTTCTCATCATCGGTTACTTTCCTTGCTGAGAGGATGAAGTGTGTGCAAAAAAGATGTGCACATGAGAGAATCGATAGAGACAGGTAAGGAGTGTACACATCCACAACCTTGTAGGAAAGAAAAAGGTGTTTAGAAAGAAATACCAAGTGCCTACACCCAACAACCAACAAATATAAAACAAGTGAGGTTTGGCTGGCTGGGTCGATTTTTCTGGTGCTGCCAAACTTCACTATTAAAAAATGGTTAGGTTAATACCATTGATTCATTGTAACTGGACCGACATGTTTCATTGCCTTGTCATTGGCAACTTCGTCAGGGTACGTAGTTGGGTCTCAATTCTCAATCCTCCGTATTTTAGTGAGGACCTTTTGCTCGACTGTGGTAATCATACCATCGAGCATCAAAAGACAACGTGTCAAAGATCACGTGTCCGTTGTGGAAACTCCTTGAAGTGAGTAACCGCTGCCGAGTCCCTCCGGCGCTTCCGACGTCGGAAGCGCCGGAGGGACTCGGCACTTTATGTTTTTCTGTAAATACTATGAATTCCCCAGGGCTTTTTATTTTAAACCTATTTTAAAAAGATTGCAGTTTGTACAAGCTCGCCTTGCCCTACTGCATTTACAACTGTTAAAATCTGAATGTATACCCTATGTGATCGGCTTTCTAAAGAACTCAATGAAGTATAGAAAATGTCTGGATACATAGAATTGTATAAGTAAACCCTCATCTTATTATGTGATAGATGGATTTTAATGTCATTAAACACCTGTTTTATCCACTGTCTATTTTAACATGTTTTTAACTCAAAGTTTGAAACATATCTCGTTTTATGAACTTTTATGGTTTTGCACAAAAAAAAATGAATAAAGTACTTTTGAATTTGAATATTTGTTTACGCTGCACGTCATGATTCAGTCAAAAAAATAAACAAAGGACAGAACTCTATTCGATCTTTTGTCAGCGCCATTACTAAATGTGCAGTACTTGTATTTCGTTATATACAATATTTACAAATTCATGATGCTGTGTAAAAAAGTCCATTATTGTGCCTTGGATGGGCCAATTAATTATCTAGCAATATTTTCTCGTGCTCCAATGTCCTCAAAATATGTTACAATATATACATAACTGCCTAGTATATTTGCAAAATATTATTTACAACATAAAGCAACAGAAAAATGACAGAAAAATTATTAAGCCCTGAATGGGCCTTCCCAATTAATTAATATCCTACTGGTGGCTTATAAAAATGAATTACCAGCCGTGGGCTTTTGGAGCAGAGAAGTACAGATTTTGTTGTCATTAACAAAGACTTTTAAGTCCAAAAAATTGACTTCCTTGGAGCTAATTTCTCCACTGAAATGTAGGTTAATATCATTGTCATTTAAAATTGTTGGGTGTAGGCACTTGGTATTTCTTTCTAAACACCTTTTTCTTTCCTACAAGGTTGTGGATGTGTACACTCCTTACCTGTCTCTATCGATCAAAGATCACGTGTCCGTCGTGGAAACTCCTTGAAGTGAGGAACCGCTGCCGAGTCCCTCCGGCGCTTCCGACGTCGGAAGCGCCGGAGGGACTCGGCAGCGGTTACTCACTTCAAGGAGTTTCCACGACGGACACGTGATCTTTGACACGTTGTCTTTTGATGCTCGATGGTATGATTACCACAGTCGAGCAAAAGGTCCTCACTAAAATACGGAGGATTGAGAATTGAGACCCAACTACGTACCCTGAGTAAGTTGCCAATGACAAGGCAATGAAACATGTCGGTCCAGTTACAATGAATCAATGGTATTAACCTAACCATTTTTTAATAGTGAAGTTTGGCAGCACCAGAATAAAATCGACCCAGCCAGCCAAACCTCACTTGTTTTATATTTGTTGATTGTTGGGTGTAGGCACTTGGTATTTCTTTCTAAACACCTTTTTCTTTCCTACAAGGTTGTGGATGTGTACACTCCTTACCTGTCTCTATCGATTCTCTCATGTGCACATCTTTTTTGCACACACTTCATCCTCTCAGCAAGGAAAGTAACCGATCATGAGAAGCGGGTATACCGGTAATTATTAAACCGGGAACTCCCTTGGGTGTTACGTCCGTGAGGTACTTTCCTTGCTTTCTCACATATTTTCTTTGTGGGTGTAGCTGTACACAGTTTTTTACGTTTTAAGGTATGGTCTGACCTGTAACACAACATTGATTAATTTTATCTTGGTGAGCCAATAAAAGATATGGCCCCAATAGTTACAGGGCTTTGTGACTTTAACCATGCAGGCTGATTAGGGCTTTTTGTTTCACAGAGGAACCATACTTACTCTGGCCACTAACAGCTCCTGAGCGTTTTTTACTAACCAGGTTTAGGTTTAATTTGTTTCACCTTTTAATACCAGTCCCCAGGGGGTGTCACAGAGGGACAGTGCTAGCACCCTGTGGCTGCGACAACCTGTCTCCACAGGACCTGCTGCACTTTATGTTTTTCTGTAAATACTATGAATTCCCCAGGGCTTTTTATCTTAAACCTATTTTAAAAAGATTGCAGTTTGTACAAGCTCGCCTTGCCCTACTGCATTTACAACTGTTAAAATCTGAATGTATACCCTATGTGATCGGCTTTCTAAAGAACTCAATGAAGTATAGAAAATGTCTGGATACATAGAATTGTATAAGTAAACCCTCATTTTATTATGTGATAGATGGATTTTAATGTCATGAAACACCTGTTTTATCCACTGTATATTTTAACATGTTTTTAACTCAAAGTTTGAAACATATCTCGTTTTATGAACTTTTATGGTTTTGCACAAAAAAAAAATGAATAAAGTACTTTTGAATTTGAATATTTGTTTACGCTGCACGTCATGATTCAGTCAAAAAAATAAACAAAGGACAGAACTCTATTCGATCTTTTGTCAGCGCCATTACTAAATGTGCAGTACTTGTATTTCGTTATATACAATATTTACAAATTCATGATGCTGTGTAAAAAAGTCCATTATTGTGCCCTGGATGGGCCAATTAATTATCTAGCAATATTTTCTCGTGGTCCAATGTCCTCAAAATATGTTACAATATATACATACCTGCCTAGTATATTTGCAAAATATTATTTACAACATAAAGCAACAGAAAAATGACAGAAAAATTATTAAGCCCTGAATGGGCCTTCCCAATTAATTATTTTCCTAACAACAATTAGATATTTAATATAGTAGTCTTGATCCATCAGTGAAATAATACATTGAAAATATAGAGAGTAGTGCTAGAAACAAAAATAAGAATGAACTATACATCGCATCAGCTTTAATCGAGACAGGTTGGATTTATATTTCACGTTTTCTTTATAGTAAATGAATCGCTAGCTCCTCTTCTGTATTAAGACCCCCTGAAATTTTAGTTTGGAGATCTATTATATATCTTGATTCAAGTCTTAAACGGAGTTCTCGATTCCCTCCTCTCTCAGTGTAAGGTATGTGGTCAATGCAGAAGAATTTCAACAAATTCCTATTACTAGAATGAAAATCAGCAAAATGACTCGCTATAGGGTATGTTGGGTCTTTCTTCTCAATTGCCCTGGCATGTTCAAGAACTTTCATTTTAGTGGGTTTATTTGTACTGCCTATGTACCATAAATTACATGGGCACATCAGTACATGAACACAAAATGGTGTTTTGCAGGTGAGGAATTTATTGATTTTCCTTTCAATTCTCAAACCTGGCAGCAGATAAGTTAATTTATTGCTGCTGTGTTTACACGCCTTTGTCCTTTAAGAGACTAGTTCTTGAGATTCTACCAACACGTGTGAGTGTTGTATCTATTAGATTTCTTGAGTAGCCTCTTCTCTCAAACATTTTGATGGCTTCTGTTGCAGCTGTATTAAAATCCTTTTCTCTAGTACAGTTCCTTTTTAACCTTAAAAGTTCTGCGTAAGGTATACTTCTTTTTAAGGTAACTGGGTGGCTACTGATGGCTTCTAAAAATGAATTACCAGCCGTGGGCTTTTGGAGCAGAGAAGTACAGATTTTGTTGTCATTAACAAAGACTTTTAAGTCCAAAAAATTAACTTCCTTGGAGCTAATTTCTCCACTGAAATGTAGGTTAATATCATTGTCATTTAAAATTGTAATGTATTTCACTGCCTCTGTTCTAGGACCTTTCCATGAAATTAAAAGGTCATCTATATAGCGGTACCAACCAACTATATTAGATACCCATTCTTGGTTGATGTCTGCCCAGGCCACCTGCTTCTCCCACCAGCCCACGAATACATTTGCTTACCCAGTGGCGAAGCAGGTTCCCATCCCCGTCCCTTTGAGTTGAAAGTACAGCTGCTGCTGAAAGAGAAAGATGTTATTGCAAAGAGAAAATCTCAGAAATTCAAGGAGCATTTGGTTATGTTCTGCCAGTTCCAATGATCTTCCCTTCAAAAAGTGCTGAGTCGCTTTCAGTCCTTGCTCGTGGTCAATACTAGTATATAAACTAGTGATGTCCATTACCATCATTAACATGTCATCTTCCCAAATGATATCCGATATTGTTCTTATAAAATCCGTTGAATCACAAATATAAGAAGACAATGTCTGCACAAGAGGTGCCAGGAAAACGTCATTGAATTGCGACATATGTTCTGTTAAACTGCCAATTGAGGAAATGATAGGATGACCCGGTGGTTTACTTGCATGTTTATGAACTTTTGGTAAGTTGTAAAATGTTGGTGTTGTTGGATCTGAACATTTAAGGAATTTTATTTCATCTTGATCAAACATTCCCTTGCTTGACCACTTATTGATCTGTTCTGTCATTATATCTCTCTTTGGTGATCTTGAGGTAGCTAGTAGGGTCAGATAGTTGTCTGAGGGCTTCCATCACATAGTAATCTCTAGTTAATAGAACTATGTTTCCCCTTATGTCCGATGCTTTGAAAATTAAGGATGTATCCTTTTGTAAGCTCTCAATGGTTGTCTTTGATGAATTGTCAAATTCGGTTTCAATCTTTCATCCATTTCAACTTATTAGTTCTTAGTTGCTGTAGTTCTGATAGGACCGCTTCCTCAAAAGCATCGATTTCATCAATATTTATTTATATATATATTCACCAAAGAGTTGGCCTCAATGGAAGAGCCCACAAGTTGTTTGAGTATCAAGTTTTATTTCGAAGTCAGTTACAGCTCAGGAAACAGGTAAGCGGCATCAATATATTAAATGCCAGACACGTTTCGGGTTCTTGCTTCCCTTTATCAATGGCAATAGTTCAGCTTACACCTCGGCGGTCTGCACACTATTTGTATCATGCTCGGACCATCCCCAGTGGGCGTGGCCATTCACACAGCCTTATGGTCCGTGTAGTGCACTAATGTTACCTCCAGTGAGTCCACCTTTCATGCCTGCTGCAATGTTCACCAATAAATACCCCAGTGGGTTCATGCACCTTTTCTGTTAGGCAGAGTTGTATTTTTCACGCTGACTTTGCCGAAAACTGTCTCCCCAATAGTGGTGACATCATGCTTGCGCCACCTGGGGCCCGCAAGCGGTGGGGCTCCTCCGCAGCTGGGCTCAGCTGCTAAACAATTCACCAAAGAGTTAGCTCCAATGGAAGAGCCCACAAGTCGTTTGAGTATCCGGTTTTATTTCAATGTCAGCTTCAGCTCAGGAAACAGGTAAGCTGCAACAATATATTACATGCCAGAAGCTTTTCAGGTTCTTGCTTCCCTTTATCAATGGCAATAGTTCAGTGAAAATACCTACATACACTAGGGAACACTATGCTTTGGGGTACCCCTGTGATTGACATGGCCCTCTCTGTAAACCCCTAGTACATAATAGGGCAGGGGGATTAAAATTACCTCTAAGTCAGAGGTGCAGAAATATGATCCTTTAAGTAGTAGTCACGTTTGCAGAGTGGTGGAGAAAGGGTGCTGGGCCTCCAACCAGGGCTCAGGAATTCTGCTACATAGGACTTAGAGGAGGTACCAAGAGAGGGCTTCTTGGCCCCCAAAGTCCCTCAGGAGTAAATTGGACTTTATCCTCATCTTGTAGTCTGCCAGGAGGCGCGTTTGCAGAGTGGTGGAGAAAGGGGGACATGTCCTCCTTAGACGTCTTAGCAATTCTACTGTGTGGGACTTACCTCAGGTAATAACAACCTTGGGGGCCAACTACCCCTCCCATTACCACCAGAAAGTTTCACACTGCTGTATTGCTAAGTTCTTTTAACAGGCCACGCCCTCTTTGTTCACCACTCTGCAAATGCGCTCCTTGGCTCGCTCTCGGATGGGGATTGAAGTCCCCTTTGCTGCTGGGGGTCCTTTAGGGAGCAACTAGCCTACGTCTTACCTCCAGTAAGCCCCACACAGTGGGATTGCTGAGAAGTGAACACAGGCCAAAACCCCCTTTCTCCACCACTCTGCAAACGTATCCCCTGGCGTGTTCTAAGTTGGGAGATTAAATCCCCTTGAATATTGAGGGTCCCTTGGGGCCAACTAGCTCACCAGGTACCTCCAGTATGGGATTGCAGAGATTGGTGGTCTGAAGTCATGCCCCTTTTTACACCACTTTGCAAACGCACCTCTTGGCGCACTGCTGGTGGGGGATGAGGTCCTATTGTGTTCCGAGGTCCTCAGGACACAAGAGGACCTCTTTGCCCCACCAGCGGTGCGCCACAAGAGGTGAGGGTCCCGAGTGCTGTGGGTGCCCCCACTGGCACCCAAAGTATAAATAGTATTGCCCCCGGGACCAGTCCCACACGGTAGCTTTTTAACAAATCAGCGCAAATGCGGCCGCAGTTATTTAAAAATATTCATTTTTTGAGCCTGGGGGTACTTGTGGGACCTCTGAGCAGACCTAGGGGGTCAGAGTGTTTCTACCCTGACCCCTTTTCTTGTTTTTCACCTTTTTAAAAACTTTCTTCTTGGGACTCGGTTCTACCGAGTCACATGATAGCTGCCAACACTTCCTGGTTTGGAATGTTGGCAGCCAATCAGAGTGAAGATCGTGTCCGGGAGGAGTCACAACTCCTGTTCGGTGCTCAGATATCGATATTTTTATTTTTTAAATTGCTCAGCAACTACTGAACGGATTTAAACCATTTTTGCCAAATTTGGTGTAATTCCATTCAGCGGTTTGGGCTGTATCTGTGTCTAAAGTTCCTATGGAAATTAACATGGGGGAAAACGTGTTTTGGGACCCACTTTTTTCTCAGCCCCCACTTGATAAATCACCCCAAAACTCTCAAGACAGGTGCTGCAAAGATTCGTCAAACAGCGGCAAGATTATGGGCAAAACAAAAAACGCATTTCCTATGGAAAATATGTACTAACTATAACTACCTACTTGTTTCCAGGAGAAGTAAATATGGCAAATAGGTATTAGCTGGTTTCTACATGTTTTAGGGATCAGAGCACATACAATAGGCATTGAATCTCAGTGATCCAGGATGAAAAACAGAAATAAATATAACCAAAAAATGGGGGCGGCCATGCACAAAGTGACATATGTTTTTGTAGTAAATGTCGGAGGTATAAGAGCGAGCACCTGGTAAATGCTTATTAATAAAAGGGGGGTCAGTTTAGGGAAACTTAACAAGGGTTTAGGAACGGACATACTGATAAACAACCGCAAAAGAGTTTGGGGCCTAATGTACAACCATAATTTGTTGTCGCAAACGGGAAAGCGACCCATTTGCGACCGCAAAATTGTTCTGCCCCATGTACAAACCCTACTTTGCGAGTCGGTTAGGTTTGTTACTCGCTATTAGGGAGGGTCTCACCAAGGGTGTCCCTCCCTAATATCAACTCAAACTGCAATTTAAGGATATTTTGTAAACGCTATTGCGGTCGCAAAACACTCACACTTTACCATCTACTTCAAGTAGATACTTTGTGAGTGTGTGTGAAAATATTTTTTAAGAGCAGGCAGTGATCCGTGGGACTCTTACCCCTTCCATGCTGATGACGGCCCCCAGCTGTCATGCACTACAGTGCTCGTGTGCTGATGACGACTGGGGGACGTCATGACCGCACCCGCGCTGAAATCTTCAGCACGGGAGCGGAGTCGGCCCAGCATGCAAGGGGTTAAAAACTGAAAGAGAAATCTTTCATGTTTCTTTTTTAAATGCATCCTGTTTTCCTTTAAGGAAAGTGGGGTGCATTAAAAAAAACTGCTTTATCGAAAAAGTAGTCATACATGGTGGTCTGAACCCCAGCAGGCCACTGTCCCTGGGAGTGCTAACCATTTCTAATGGGGTCGCAAACAGCACCTGCCTAAAAAATAAATGAGGCAGTCAGTTTGTGACCCCGTTAGAAATTGCTAACATTGTCTGAGACACTGTTGTGTATTACATTTTGCGAGTTGCAGAGCGACGTAATTTGCGACTCTCTAAAGGCATCAAAACAGACTGAAATATATTTCAGCTGAGTCTTAGAGTAAAGCACGTACCATAATGGAGGCAGAGAGATATAATAACACCCAACAGCAAACTAATATTACATTTGTTAAATTATTTTAACAAATATACATAGATAGATAGATAGATAGATAGATAGATAGATAGATAGATAGATAGATAGCTAGCTAGATAGATAGATAGATAGATAGATAGACTGATGCAGAATTATATATAAATATTGTATTATTATAAAATGTCATACAATTATTGTAAAAATTTTAACTTGCTAACTTCATTCCACACATAACTTTTAACAAAGTGCACTGCGTATTAAATAGAAACAAATGTTAGTAAAGCTAATACATTTTTTTAATATTGTTTTAAACATATTTAGAAATGTTAATAATATATGTACATTAATCATTTATTACACATTTAATTTGATGAGTTAATGTGCTGTAGGATTTCATTGTATTAGTTTTCTGTTATAAATAAGTAGTTTAAATTAATTGACATTCATGTTACACAATACATGATGTTTTGGATTTCTAAAAAAAAAAAAAAAACTTAAAGAAGTCTCCTTATGTTTCCTATAGGAAGATCTTTGCCACAGTAATGGACATCTACACCTATATGCACGAGGGGACTAGTAGCAATTTACACTTTTAAATTCTGTGGCAGGTGGCTCCACCACTCTGATTTTATACCTAGGTGTCGATCTACACTAGGACATTGTGAATAGCAAAAAGGTGGAGAATTACATCTCTGCAGGTGTTGTAGTAAATAAACACATACATAAATACACAAGTGTATACTGACCTTTGTGAATAGGGTAATCGGTGCTCAATGTAACACTGTATATGATACGGACCCGGTGTTCTTTATATGTCTATCTTGTAGTCGGCTTTTAATAACATTCTGTTCTCAGATCTTACTTGGTTTCTACTAGCGAACTGTCTTTCCTTCTGATGTTTGCTTGTTTTGTGAATAAAGCAGAAGGAAAACAACCATTAGAATAATATAATAATAAAAGTGTTTAGGGGTATGCTTAGACTGTAATGAATGTCATATATTAGTTTTTGTGTCTATTTTTGGATATATGTCAACTTTTGAAGGTTTTGTTTGAATAAGGACACAGTTGTTAATTGAAAACAGTAGTCTTGCAACAAATAAACATAGGCTAAGTGGAAAAAGATTGACAATTTTTTCATTCTTCTACAAAATTTGGTAACATATGTTTTATTTCTTAACATTCATCTTTGTTTTTGGCATGCCATAGTAGCCCAATCATCAAATGGATATATAAACGGCACAGCAGTATATTGAGTGGTTTATACCTGTCACCGTAACCCAACAATGCAAATATAGAAGCATATTTTACTACATGGTGGACATAGTCATTTTTTAGATTAAATGTTTCTTTTGAGGCAGTTAGCTTGACAAAGCTTTTTTCATTAAAGGGCAGCTAACAATGGACAATTACAATTAGATTAGTTAGGACTTTGGTGGTCTTGAAGCTGGCCGCCACACTAGCACCCCGCTCCAAGACCACCAAATTCGCCCTCACACCTCCTGCTGGATTATGAGTTGAAATCAGGCAGGTGTTCCTGCAACAGCAGTCCCACAGTGGTGCCTTTGTAAGGCTCATAGCATAGGCTTAGAAAGGCACCGCGTGGGGATGCCAATGCGCGATTCTCCATGGTATGGACTGTGAATTCCCTGCCGTACAGGAACAGGGGGCGCAGCAAGACAAAAGAGCACACCATGTGCCACCCTGCATGCACCCCCTTGCAGAGAGGCACCAGGGAGTATCCTCACCACCAAACATTTCATGCCAGGCTCACAGCCAGGAAAACTGTGACAGGGAGGAAACTCGAAATAAGCTTGGAAGTGCTACAGCCGCCGCACCAGCATATTGCAGGCGCCAGACCACTGCAAGTCCACCGGGGATCTAGAATACCTGACAGTAGCACCGGTACTATGGAGGTACAACTGCTTAACTCGCAATATGGCAGTCGGACCGCTGTTAGCCACACAGCCACATTGGGTTTGGTAGACGATCGGCCCGCCAAACTCACAATTGCCCACTTATTTGTGAATAAACTTTTGACATTGGTTAGGTTTCATATATTTAGGCTGGTCTGTGGCTGAAGCATTTCCTGCATAATTGTTGATTTATTGAATTTAGCAAATATTTTTCCACATGGTTTGCAAAATTTCATAAATTTTCCAATGTTTCTATCTCAAATTGATTAAGAAAAATACTGTCAGAGAATGTGCTGCATAATTTTCATTTTCTGCCACTTCATTTCGAAAACCTTTCTACATAATTTGGTCATCTTTGTCAGATAGGGCCAGATGTATGACCATTAACTTTAGCGAGTCTCACATTGCTCAGAATTGTGATTCGCAGTGTGTGACACGCTAAAGTGAATGTACAACAGTGTCTCAGACACTGTTTGCAATTCCCAATGGGGTCACAAATTCCATGCCTCATCAATATTTATAAGGCAAGCGCAATGTGTGACCCCATTAGGAATGGCTAGCACTCACAGGGATGGTGGCCTGCTGGGGTCAGCAGACCACCATGTCTGTGACTGCTTTTTCAATAAACCAATTTTATTTTTTGAAATGCAGCCCGTTTTCCTTAACGGGCAACAGGCTGCATTTAAATAAGAAAAATGAAACTTGAATGAAAAATTTGCAATATTTCTTACATTTGTAAAATGGAAAGCTTGAGTAAAATTCAGTTGAATGCCATAATAAAACTGTTTGAAAATACGTGTTCATCTAAAAAAAGAAAATAAATAACTTTAGCAGCAATTATAAAATAAATCTTCCATTCGTTGGGCGGAGGTCAAGAACAGAAATTACATCTATGTCGGCCACCGTGGGTCTAGGCACCCCTAGGTTTAAAATGACTGAGTGCCTTTATGTCATGTAAGAGTTTGATGTTAAAATTGTAAAGCAAGTCTGTTTCCTGTTTATTTACTTTGCCACTGCACAAGATCATCAGATGTCGAACAAACCTTCTTTATCGAAGAGTCGAAAACGCAACTCAGCCATATATTTCCCAAATTTGGCCAGATCTGTTGCCGCAGTGCAGGGGAACAGAAGTGTTACTGCTTCATTGCATGTCTGAGCCCCTTCAGATAGATACATCGGTTTTAGGAGTTTCTGTTGTTGTTGCAAGCCGGGGCAACAGCAGACTAAGGGCTTGATTAGGATGGCGGTCAGAAAAGCATTCCAACCACAATGGTAGTGGAAATTAACTGTCCGCATGTACCGCGGAAAACCAGCGATCAGATTAGGATGCACCGCCAGAAAAATCTGACCACCGCAGATCGATTCCATGCAACTCTATCGGGAGTGTCTGGAACAGCTGAAAATCTGTCTGCGGCGGTCAGATTTGCTGTGGAAAGATCCAAAACTGCAGTTCGACCAGTTGAATTACTGCATGTGAAATTACGATACAATGACGTGCCAGCGGAACGAGCAGTTGTTTCCGACCGCCACAATAGCAAAAGATCATGAATGGGAGAACTGGCGGAAGGGCTGTTGCATTGTGACCGCTGCGGTTGCGCCAGAAGAGTAATGGCAGTAGAAAGCAGCCACACAACAAGGCTACCAAGTATGGCTATAAATCTGGCTTAGCCTTAAAAAACACTTAACATACCACAATGACACATCCCTATGGCAAGTAAAAAACTACAAATCTCGGGTCAACCCACACAACACACCTGACATGAATACTCCATTTTGACCCACCCACATAGATGAGTATTAAACGGTAAACAACGTTTACCCCGAAACTTTTACAACGCAGGGAATCACAACGCAGTCATTACAATGACCGCGTTGTGATTCCGCACACCATTACCCAGCAAGTCGGAACAACGACTTGCGGAGGGTGGGGAGGTGTTGGATTTAAAATCCAACACCTTCCCTAGTGCCCGCATAGACTGGAGTTGGAATAGTAAATTATACTATTTCAAAATACAGCGCCCCCCTCCGCAAGTCGTTGTTCCGACTTGCGGAGTAATGGTATGCAGAATCACAATGCGGTCGTTGTAATAACGCCGTTGTGATTCCCTGCGGGGGGAAAAGGCAGCAGAATAAAATCATAGATTTGTATTAAACCAGCCCCTTCCCTGCCCAGAATCCTTTGCACAACTCCACACTGAAGGGCCCAACCCCACAGCACAAAGGAGAGGCAAATCTGTACACATCACACCATCACAACCACACACACACCACACACATCACCACCTTCACACCTGTACTTTTCACCCATTTGCACATCACACAGCATGTCACAGAAGAAAATGCCCAAATTAACTGACAATGAGTTTTCAGTTATGTTAGATGAGGCAATCAGAGTAGAACTACATTTGTTCGGAACCATGGTCCAACAGACACCAGTAGCCACACAAAATAAAATGTGGGCAAGGATAGTCAACAAAGTCAATGCAGTAGGGACCACCCCGCGCAACCTGAAGGAAATCAGGAGGAGGTGGAATGACCTCAAGACTAGGGTGAAAGGGCGTGCTAACAAGAACCATGAGCTGGCTCAGAGGACTGGTGGTGGCCCTGCCATTCCACCAATAACATTCAATGAATGGGAAGATAAGGTTCCTGCCACACTGCATCCAGAGAGTCTCACTGGAATATCCGGGGGAGTGATGGCTGGTAAGTACCAACACATGTCTCCTATCACACTGCTGTGTACTGTCTTGCACAAATAGGACGCTACAGTTCCTAGACCCAAATGCACTTACATTCAACACACTCTTCCCAACACATGTCTCACATATCTAACTTTTCCTTCCCCTGAATCACCTCAAAGGTAGCTAGCAATATTTCCATGGGGTCATGTGGGCAAGCAGCCAGCACTCCAATTCCAACCAGGCCTCCACCCAAGAGGCATGTGTAAACTATTCCCTTCCTCTGCTGCACTTCACTGGTAGGTAGCCATCTTAACAGGGAGGGGTGTTTGTGGGTGGGAAGCCAGCACTACAATTCCCACCAGGCCCCCTTGTCCCAAAGCTCAGGAAGATGGAGTACTCCCCCACCCACAACCATGTGGCAGCCATTACATTGCTCAACTCAAACTCACTGCTAGGTAGCCTTCTCATGCTGTCCTGTCTCACCCCTGAGGAGAATGGAGCACGTCTCCCATCCAAGACCCATGTGTAACCTATTCCCTTCCTTTGCTCTACTTCACAGGTAGGTATCCCTCTTAACAGGGAGGGGTATTCATGGGTGGGAAGCCAGCACTACAACTCCCACCAGGCCCCCTTGTCCCTAATCTGAGCAGGATTGTACACTCCCCCACTCATAACCATGTGGCGGCTCTTTCCCTCAACTGTGTCACCGAACAGGTAGGTAAACAGTGCATGCACCCTGATATCGTTCTCAAAATGCATGAAGCCATATGACCACACCAGCCCTTACATGTCATCCAACTTGGCATACATCCAAAATCTGCATCCAAAGTGCAGGCAGCTAAGCATACGTAACTGTCACAAAAATTAAACTTTGACTCACCGAGTCACATATGGAAGAAATTCAGGGCCCAATCCTGCACAGCACAGAATGCAATGAGTAAGTGCCGTGGTGTCAGAGCATGAAGGCACATATGAACACAAAACATGCAAGGTCAATGGGACAAACAAAGTAAAGTACATGATATGAAAAAGGTATGTTTAACATTACAATGGCTAGTTCTTGCTTAGCTGAAACTGAGTCCATGCAGAGCAACCAAAAAGACGCATCACATAAAGTTGATGTGCCGCAAGTTGTTAGATGACGACATGTCCTTGTAATCACACAATCTGTACATGGCACAACGTCTCTTTTTACATGTCACACGATGGTCAAGTAATGTATGTACCTGAACATCATGTCATGATGCCCAGTATCTTGCAGCCATACCAAGTGATTGCAATGTAAAGTGTGTGGTGTATCACATGTAACATCCAATCGTCTAATACCAAGCTTGGAGAGTGCACTTCAATGACCATTTGACCTCTGTTCAACAGGAGATCCACAAGTAACAGCAGCAGAAGATAGCACCAACCTGCAGAGCCAGTGTCCTTCATACGGGACATGAACTCTAAGATGCAGACTCCCTAGTTTTCTCCATGAGGAGCAACAACCTGGCCCATCTGGGCTGCCACATCTCAGGCCCTCATTGTCACCACCACCACCACCACTGCCACAACCACAGCAATAAAAGCGCTGACCCCTGCTACAATGACCTGTGCGGCCTCAACCACCCCCATCACCACTGCTGCCTGCAACACTCTCCCTGCCTCAGTGGTTACCAACACAACACAATCAGAGTGTTTGCTGGTGCATTGAGTGCCAACGCCACAGGTCCGGGTCAGCAGGGCAGGTGGTAGGGCAACTGAGGGACAAATACAAAAGGACACTGGGACCGAAGCCCTGGCCACCGTCGCCAGAGTCCTTTGAGCATATGAGCAGACTCAGGGACAGATGGGCCAGGTTGTGGAACAAGTGCATTAACTCCACCTGCTGCTGGGGTCCATGGACTTGTGTATGAGTCGACTTGTGGACCTCATGGGCCAGCTTGTGGGTGTTCTGAGGGACAGACATGTGGCCCAAATGACAGCTCAACCCCCCTCCAGTGGCCTGCATAGTAATACTCCCAACACCTCAGCTGCAGCCACAGAGAGGGGTGAGCTGCAACAAATTGATTCCTCTGAACTGCTGAGCCTGCAGAAGAGGCCCCCACTGCCAAACGCATGAGGGGCCATCCAAGAAACATTGGGGAGGATTACGTGGCAATGCACCATCCAAACACTAGTTGCTGAGCCAGCCATGATGACACCTGTGTTGCCCTGGACATTGACTTTGTTGAC
Organism: Lissotriton helveticus; assembly: GCF_964261635.1. Taxonomy (NCBI): domain Eukaryota; kingdom Metazoa; phylum Chordata; class Amphibia; order Caudata; family Salamandridae; genus Lissotriton; species Lissotriton helveticus. Next base: position 512,837,152 of record NC_136061.1, on the reverse strand, counting down.
TATCCTTACCCACATTGCCATGTTGATGGCAAAAGGCTGTTGGACTGTGTGACTACATCAATGTGGCGAATACTATATTTGTCTCATTTACCATCACTGACTACTCATAATTTTACTTTGCACAATTTCTTAAAGAATCACTTCTCTGTCACAAATACGTATAGTAAATAAACACTCTTTACACACCTATGTCTTTCTGTCAGTTCCATGTTTATCACAGTATGTACAATGTCAACTCAGATTCCAATGAACCACAAGCTCTGATTGTGAAGAGGCATTGAGAGGGTGAAGGAGCCTAGAAAGACACAAGAGAATGAGAATGACTTGCCAGGTGATGTCATTACAGGTAGAACACACCACTAGTTATCAATGTACACAAACCTGCACACATAACAATGAGCAACAACATCAACATAGACACAAGGTAAATGGATATAACGCATAAACCGTGATGGGCGTTCTAAAGGGTGGGCGGGGCTGCGTCAGCCAACGGTCTTTCGCAGCACCAGGGAGGGAGTGCTCCCGTCAGCCGTTGGCTGACGAGAGCACGGAACAGGTTAAATACCCTGTGCCACACACATCAGCCATTAGCACAGAGTCAACAACAGCTAGCAGTCAAAGGGATCATCTATGCCTTGCCACCACCATCAAAGACAACAGACAATGTCACTGTTGTACAATGTCACTCACACTCAAGTGAAGTAGTTGTTGATGAGCTGCTGATGCAGGTCAACACCTTCCTCCTCTCCACTATCGTTGTCACTGGGCATGTGTGGGTTTGCAGGGGGGCATCTGCTGCTCCTCATCATCCAGGAGCAGGGGCTCTCTTTTCACAAGGCCAGGTTGTGTAGCATGCAGCATGCAACTATGATCTGACACACCTTTTGGGGAGAGTAGAGTAGTGCATCGCCGCTCTTGTCCAGACACAGGAATCTAGACTTCAGAATCCCAAAAGTACGCTCTACCACATGACATGTCCTCCCATGTGCATCATTGTAGTGGACTACACCCGGGGTCCTTGGATTCCTCAGTGGGCTCAGCAACAAAGGCCGGTTGGGATACGCAGACTCACTTAGGTTTAGATACAGAGAGCAATTTACTATTATAAATAGTAGCTGAGCACAGCATGTCACACATACAGCAAACTACTTGACTATGTGTACTCACCAACAAGCCACACACGCTCCGGATGCAGATTTGCCATCAATTGTGGGATGATGCTGTCACGCAGTATGTAGGAGTCATGTGCAGAACTGGGGAATTTGGAACAGACATGGGAGGTAATCATATCCGCTTGGCATACCACTTGCACACTAATGGAATGGAAATGTTTCCTGTTCCGGTAGATGTGCTCACGTGACTGTGGTGGAACTAGGTCAACATGCGTGCAGTCAATGGCATCAACAACATTAGTTAAGTGTCAAAGATCATCGAAATCACCCTTCATACCTGCCAATTCATGTCTCCTTGGGAAGTGGATGTAGCGGTCCTTGTATGTCATCATTACGGACAGAACATCACGTAGCACCATGTTGAACATAGCTTGAGACATCCCACCGGCGATGGCCACTGTGTACTGAAACAAACCTGTTGCAAAGAAATGCTGGGCCAACCATCACTTTAACTGTTGGCGTCACAGCAGTCATATAGGTTCTGTTAGGCCTCAGATGGGGCTCCAACTGACCACATAGGTCTTGAAGGGTAAGGCAATCCAGACAGAATTTCCTTATGATGTCCTCATCCTCCATGTTCACCTGCACTGGGAACGGACGATGCACGTTCGGTCATTTCCTACATAATATGAAAGGGGACACATGTCCATTTAATTCCCCTATGAGATGTGTCAAACATCTTACATCTTGACTGACACGGTGTCAACAATGGCTGGACTGTAACAACAGCTTACTGCACAAATCACATGCAGAGACACCTTGATCTCATGTAGTCGTACATGTGGTCAGTATGTACCTAATGACTACATCCAAAATATATTCTGACTATGTGAATGGTAAATGCTACACTCATACATCTTGTGTCACCAGCCCTGGGTGTGGGTGACACAGCACATGTTGACTTCAAAGTAGCTGCTGTACCTTTCACACCTTCTTGTCGCACAGTGCACAACTTTTCTAAACAATGAGCACAGTGTGTGTAAGCTGATCAACTATCAATATGAATACAGCAATGTACACAGTGAAATAGGTACATTATCTGGTTAACCCATCATCACTGTGTGTTGATTGGCCATCTCACACATTGACATGTGCACAAATATGAGACTCTATTACAAACCAAATCTTTGTACATGCACACAAATATCATTGGTGAAATGTGAGTAAGTGCATACCAAAACATTTAATCATGTGCACTGAAATCACATGTGTAGGCATCAGTGAGTGGAATGCCACTCAAGCATTGAATTTTGAAACCAAGTACTGTGATACATTGTGAAGGTTTAGTTTTCAATGATAAAAATTGGCTATTGCCATTGCTAAAGCATAATGTGTCCATAGGTGTGGTGTGCGTAATTCGCCACCGCGGGCCCGGTCATTGGTTCCAATTGAATGATGCCAAATCGTGGTAGCGACTGCCTGGTCCCCACGGTGTGCCACCGCCAATGCCCATGCATTTGTAGCCAATGGGAACTGCAATCGCAGTAGTGAATTACAAATATGAAGCCCGCTGTAGCGAGGGTTCTGCTACCGCGGGCCAGGTCATTGGTTACAATTAAAAGATGCAGGATTGTGGTAGAGACCGCCTGAACCCTGTGTTGTGCCCCCGCCAATGCCTATGCCATTGCAGCCAACGGGAACCGCGATCGCGGTAGTGAATTAAGAATTTCAAGCCCACGGTAGGTGTGTTCCACTACCCTGGGCCTGGTCATTGCTTACAATTGAAAGATGCAGGATTGCGGTAGTGACCGCTTAGACCCCGCGGCGTGCCACCATCAGTGCCCCTGCCATTGCAGCCAATTGGTACTGCAATCGTGGTAGTGAATTACAAATTTGAAACTTGCGGTAGGTGTGCTCCACTACCACGAGTCCGGTCATTGGTTACAATTGAAAGATGCAGGATTGGGGTAGTGACCGCCTGGACCCCAGATGTGCCACTGCCAATACCCATGCCATTGCAGCCAATGGGAAAAGGGATCGCGTTAGTGAATTACAAATTTGAAAACCCGCGGTCGGTGTGCTCCGCTACCGTGGGTTCGGTCATTGGTTTCAATTGAAAGATGCAGGATTGCGGTAGCAACCGCCTGGGCCCCGCTGTGTGACACCGCCTGTGCCAATGCCATTGCAGCCAACAGGAACCGCAATCGTAGTAGTGATTTACACATTTGAAACCCACGGTAAGCCTGCACCGCCACTGCGGTCCCGGTTATTGGTTACAGTTGAAAAATGCTAACCAAGAACACCAATTTCAGCAGCTGAGTACCATTGAAACTACCCCAGGGGCCTATATATGTTTGTGAGAGAGTCACACATTTCAATTACATTCAGACACTGCTGCCTTCCATTCTTTACCACCAACTTTTGCTGTTCGTGTCTCCTGGACCAAGTGATGGCAAGAACTGAGAACATCAGGGCCTGTCCCTTCACCACAGAGGAGCTGGAGGTCCTGGTGGACGAGCCCCTTGCACAGTATGGGAGGCTATATGGTTCATCAGATGTACTGGTAAGTGTTTCAGAGTTAAAGTTTGAGAGTGCTCAGAGTGCTCACATTATGTTGTTCTGCAGTAGTATGTGCCTGTGAGTGCACGTTAATGTGCATGCATCCTTACTTATGTTTCATATAACATGCTCCATACACGGCCTAGTAAGAATTGCACTTGAGTATGTGGAGAGGATAGCAACATAAACATTCCTACAGCCCTGCTTCAGCAAAAATAAACAAACGTTGGTCTGAGACTGGGTAATGTAAATGTGTGATACACTGCCTAGCATGCTGACTTCATGTCAATAGAGTGTGTGGCCTTATTTCCACAGATCCATGGCTGCACTGAAGGATGGGAGGGACATGCAGTGTTTTTGCAGACATACAGTTACACTGCTGGTTTCGACATTCGAAGTCTGAACAAACATTGCTTGTGCTATGTGATGTCATAGTCCATGAGGTCTTCACATGCTCATTTGTGATGTTATAAATGTATTTTGTTTAGAGGGTACTGAAGAATGTGTGTACAGTTTTCATATTGCCCTTATGGATATGTGTGCATTATGCACAAGAGTAAAATGCCTGAGCCTAATTCACCTATGACACATCAGATAAATGTAATTTAGATATGTCATCCTTCCATTGATTTCATTATGTGTTCTGTGTCACATGTGTAGGCACTGTTTGCCCTCTCATATTGTACATGTATATGATTTTTCTGATGGCCTCGTGGCCCTAAATGTGACCACCATGACATAGGTAGCCATTTACTGGCCAAAGATATTGAGGGGTGTGTAGTGTTGGCAAAGTGAGTCTGCTCTGACACATAATTTCAAATGTATTGTATGTATTGCTGACTCACATACTGTATCACAGATGATGGTCTTTTTCACATTGGTTTCTGTGCTGGCACTCTACATGTGTATGAGATGGCCAGGTATTGTGTCCATCATCATACATGTATACATTTCTATGAGAGTATTTGATGCAAGTGTACTATGTCGCATGCTTTATGGCCTTTGCTCAACATTCATGTATTGGTTTGCTGTGTTTTTCATGCTCCTGTACTGACACACAGTGGTACATAACACAATGTGCCTAAAACTTCCTATTCTTGTCTCTCATGCCTGCAGCTTAAGCTCCACCGGGGTAAGGCGATATGGAGGGCCACCCGACGGCACACACACTGTCACAAGAGGTGGGATGACATCTGCCAGCTGAGCAAAAACATTGCAGGGATGATGCTGTGGGTGCTCCCTCAGAGTGGCAGGTTGGGTGGCAGCAGCATGACACGGCTAATGGCCCGCATCTTGGCCGTGGCACAGCCAGAGCTGGATGGACAGTTGAGGGCCCATCAGCAGCCAGTTGGGGGTGAGTATTCAGCTAAGATTGATTTTGGGTGTGAGTGACTGCATAAATCCCAACCGTGAGCCAGTGGGGAGCTCTGTGATGTCTGTAGTGTGATGCAATGACTTCTAAGTGGCCTCACTGTTGAAGGCAGCTGTTATGCATTCATAAAACATGTGGTTTCTCATTTGTTTAAAACCATGACCCTTGTCATTGACAGATGAGATGTGGACTTGTGACATATGCTGCAGTATGATTGTCATAGACCTTCACCTGGCAGTGAATAGCAGTGAGCATCATGTTAGTGTGCATTTATAGATGTGTGCTGTGCACAACATACAATTTGTGACAACTACACAGATGACACCAATGTGCAACTGTATTTGTGCTTCAAAGCACAACATGGTGGATAGCTGGAGGGGGCTGATTGTTGGGGCCAGTTGGAGCACTGGACTTGGTAAAGAGAGTACCGACTGAGGTTGGGGCATCTGTGGCTGTGGGAGCCTGAGGGCTGCTTGGACCGGGTGGAGTGGTGGCACAGGAAGTTGGAGACATACTGCATGGAAGCACAGTGTTTGAGGGGGAATGTTGAGTGCTAGGTCTTAACTGTTTGTGGATTTGTTTTGAATCGGGTGACGTTACAAACGCGAGCAGCGCTCTTTGCAGAATGCACTTTACTGCTGGAGGGAAACCTCATTTTTAAAAATACCTGTGTGATACCTGTGTGATATTTTAGCGTTTGATTGCTGGAGGGAAACCTCATTTTAAAAATATCTACGTGATATTTGATTTTGTTTAAATTGAATTTTCCCCTGTTTTAAAACTACGCCTCATACTTGCACACTAATTGTTAAGACACCGCACTTTAGCGGGCCCTGCATCCCTTAGCTTTTACTCCTTTGATATTACCGGCGGCAGCCACATTGGGGGGAAAAGCGGGACGCTTGTTGGCGCCATCTTTGGTTGCGCACTAGCTGCTTAGAGGCAGCTATTTAGGGCGGCCATGCAGGCGTGCAGCGTTCGCGCGCAGCGTGAGCACGCCGGAGTCACGCCAGAGTCGAGCCCATCTGTGCCCATCCGTGACCAAACGGGAGCCGGGGCCACGACCCCTGGTCCGCGTCTCACGTACAACAGAGGTGAGTTATGGGAGTTAAATCATGGCAAAACTGTTATTAGGCATGAGTGTGTTGTCACACTCGATCAGTTAGGACTGTTAAAAGTGCCTAGGATAGAGGTGAGTCAACAACATGTGCACAAGGCTCGTGGTCTGCATTATGGACTCCTTAACACTCGCTCCCTTCAGAAACACAACTTGGAGGTATTCAGTTTATTGGAAGATGGGGAACTGGATGTTCTGGGAATAACGGAGACGTGGTTAAAGGACACTTCTATGTCAGATCTCATAGCATCTCTGCCAGCGCAATTTTCGGCGCTCCACCTAAATAGAGCAGATACGAAGAGAGGGGTTGGGGTGGCCCTTCTATATAGCTCACGCCTACAGGGTGAAAGACTCCTTGCCGAAAATATGGGTGGCGCTGAGGTGCTGAGTGTTAGACTCAAGTTGGGGACAGACTGCATAGTCATTCTCTTAGTTTATCGCCCTCCGTGGGCATCGTCGGACTTCCCTGATTCATTCCTGAGATTAGCTCAAGACACGCGCTCAAGATACGATAGGGTGATTATCCTGGGTGACTTTAACTATCACTGGGAGAAAGCACCAAAGGAAGGACAGGCTCTTCAGATTGATGAGGCATTGATATCTTTGGAGTTTGTCCAACTAGTGAAGGGTCCAACACACGTTAACGGTCATACCCTGGACTTGATTTGGACAACACCTCCTGTACAAGATACAGTGGTGGCCCAGTCATGTGTTTGGTCTGATCATTTTTTGGTGAGAGGCGAGTTCCTGTTGGACAAACAAACAATGAAGCCTAGGGAAGGATGGAAGGCGGTTAGGAAATGGAAAAACATACATGGAGATAAAATGTTAGACCATCTCCGAACCCATCCATCTCCCAACACTAAGACAGATAACTCTGAGGTTCTTTGTAAAGAATTATTGGACAAACTTAGGAAGACTATGGACCACATGGCACCTATACGTAGGTTGAATATAACGAGTAGAGGACATGGGGCCCCCTGGTACAATGAACTCCTTAGGGAGAGGAAACGAGGACTCCGGAAATTAGAAAGAGCCTGGCGGAAGCATTATGATTCCAACTCACGGAGCCAGTATATACAGGCACTCGCTCAATATAAACAGGCGATTACAGCCAGGAAAGCAGAGCTCTTTGAGGAGAGAATAACGACTGCTAATAACCCTCAGAAAGAAGTCTTTAAAGTCCTCACGGAACTCAGGAAAAACAAAGAACATACTTTGGAGTTCATGCAGGAGGACTGCCAAAAATTTCAAGATTTCTTTGTCAACAAAATCTCCGACCTAGTAGCTGAGATTGCCACAACCCCCGAGTTTGACTGTCCCTTGTTGGATACACCTGGCAGAACATTGGTGTCTAGTCCGTTAACAGCCTTTTCCTTGATTACGAAGGAAAGGCTGCCAGCTCTTTTGAGTCGGGTTAAATCGGGTTCCTTGGCAGACCCGTGCCCACCAGAGGTGTTTAAACTAGCACTGCCAGGCATAGAGGACGAAATGTTGAACCTACTAAATACTTCTTTACTAACAGGCCAAGTTCCGTCTTTCTTTAAGGAAGCTCGGCTGATTCCCCTGCTGAAAAAGGCTGGGGCGGATGTGAAATGGCTAAAAAATTTCAGGCCCATATCTCAGCTGCCGTTTCTGACGAAGGTGGTTGAGCAACACGTACTCACTATCATGTCGGAACATCTGGAGAATAACAACCTATTTGAGCCAAAACAAGCTGGGTTCCGTGCGAATCATAGCACGGAACTCGTTATGCTGTCTATTCTGGATGATTTGAGGAACAGGGCAGATAAGAAAACTCCAAGTGCCCTGGTGCTGTTAGACCTCTCCGCGGCATTTGATACCGTCTGTCATAAACAACTATTGTCGCGGATGATGGATTTCGGCATCGTGGGCATAGCACACGCCTGGCTCTCCTCCTTCCTCGAAGGGAGGTCTCAGAGAGTACAGCTTGGTGACCTTCTTTCCACCACTTCAGCGATCACCTGCGGAGTGCCACAAGGGTCTGCACTGTCGCCCCTACTTTTTAACATCTATTTACAACCCCTGATTAGATTGCTCAACCAGATGGACTGCCATGTATATAACTATGCGGATGACACCCAAATAGTGATCCAACTCGACCAGGGTCCGGGTGGCCTCGTAAGACTGCAGAACATCTTGAAGCATACAGCCAACTGGATGTCCAGAAATTCATTAAAAATCAACCCGGATAAGACCGAGGTACTGCCAATCACCATCGCAGGGAACCCATGGATTGAGGATTTCTGGCCTAGAGAATTAGGGTCACCTCCGGAAGCAGTTGCTGTGGTCAAGAGTCTAGGCATCCAGGTGGACGGTAGGCTGTCTATGCAAAAACAAGTGAGGATGGTGGTAGGGACTTGCGTTGGCCTCCTCCAACAACTTAGAAAAGTTTCACCTCTGTTTTCCTTTTCCACTCTAAGGCGAGCAGTCTCCACAAAAATCCTGGCTAGGCTAGATTATGGCAACTCGCTATATATAGGACTGCCACAAAAACTCCTGTATAAGCTGCAGGTTGTCATGAACGACGCTGCTAGGCTTATTTTTAAAAAACCAAGGAATACTCATGCATCTCCCCTTATGCAAGAACTACACATGCTGCCAGTTAAGCAAAGGGTGTTGTTCAAAGGATTGTGCATTGTTCACAAAGCCCTGTACGGTAAGGCTCCAATGTACATGAAATCTCGCCTTATCCCCTATTGCCCCGCACGAACACTTCGATCCGCTGACGCCTCTCTTCTTATCCAACCACGTTGTAGATTGGCCACAGTAGGTGGACGTGCTTTTTCATATTTGATCCCAACAGCCTGGAATAAGCCGCCAGTTGAATTACGGAAGGAGACTGATTTGTTGGCCTTTCGAAAAAAAATAAAAACAGTGCTTTTCCAGCAAGCATGGGGTGTTTTATAATTTTCTCTTTTATGAACAGTTGTTCTCCACGGTACTCGATGTTTGGACCCTGATCTTGATAAAGCGCTTAGAGACCCCTGGGTTATAACGCGCTATATAAATCGAAATAAATTTAAAAAAAAAAATGTCAAAAAAGATTCGCTAGCCTACTAGTGTCTTGTCCGGAGTGGGAAGTGAGGTGGGCACAACAGCCTCACTCCCACCAAAGGTGTATTAGGTGCAGGTGGCTCTCCCCATGGCGATATGCTGGACCTGGTTGTACGCTTGGGGTGGCCTTGCCTCTTCCTGCATCCCCTGTTGTTGAGGTAAACTCCGCACTTTGCTCTTTGATCCCTGCTTCACAGGGGTGTTGGTGGGTGTAGATGTTTTGGGTGAATCTGCCTTTGAAATGTATGTAGACTTGGTCATGGCAGGCGCCAGGTTCACAGCAGGCAGAGCAAGTGTTTATGGGTCTTTGTGAACAGGTGTGTGGATTGCACTGTCCTTGCTTTGCGGTGATTTTGATGAATGTGATGTTGTTGCTTGATTCTGGGCCTGATGCCCCTGAGTGTAACGTGAAGGTCTTTTGGTTTTGCGCTCATGTGTGCCAGTCTTGTCTTGTGGTCTGGTACACTTCGAGTGCTGCTGTTGTGTACTGCGTGTGGAGGACTCTGGTGTGTAGGCACTCTCATCAGGTGGTGCCACTGGCAGGGTAGTTGCTGAAGGGACAGGAGCAGGACTGGGAGCTTGGGACTGCTGAATGGTTGCCGTCACTGTGGAGAACAAAGACTGGACAGTTTGGTGTAGCCCACCCACGTAAGAATGATTGCCCTCCATGAATGCAACTACCTGTGCCAACTTCTTTTCATGATCCTGGAAAGCATTCAGGAGAGCAGTCTGACCCACACACAGCTGCTGCAAAAGGTCAACCGCCTCCACACTGTGGACGGCAGGGGAGACAGTGGAAGGGGTAGAGGTACCATGGGGGTAGGAGTGTCTACGCTTCCTAGGGCTGAGCGCACAGACAGCCCTTGTGGGGGCATCCAGGAGGGTGGGCAATGGACATGGTGTGGCAGAAGAAGAGGCAGATCTGGAACTTCCTAAGCCTACCACGTTGAGGAGTCCCCGCTGGAGTCAAAAGATGTGGAGGTTGGTTTTTCCGGGTGTGATTCATCCAGGGCACTCCTGTCTCTCTCCGAGGTGCTGGTCACACTAGTGTCCGACCCCCGTACTTCCCTGCCCTTGGTAGATTCTGCATGAGACATAGACAAAGGTTCATTGTAGTACCATACTCACAAACATCATATGCAAACAGAGCACAACACTTTGAACTGAGACTCCAATGTTGAACTCCTCCATGTACTCCATCAGGTACATTCAGCATGTTCTTCATTAATGCAATCATCAGAAGATACATGGAAACATGCATAGTTGACAGTAAAGCTCCATGTGGCATTGACACAGCCCAATAGCTGGTCCAGTGCCTACTTGTAACCACACATACTAATCTCTGTAAGCATACCTAAATGGCTATAGGTGACATGACTAAACATCTAAACATGTTGTCGGTCATTTATGGAGTATCTTTAAGGGAACACCACTGAGAAGAACTCAAAAATAATCCTTTTGCAATGGCTACAAGCTCAGGATACCCACCATGTTGTGCTGTGAAGCACAACTACAGTTGTACATTGGTGTCAGCTGTGAATATGTCACAATGTATCTGTTGTGCACAACACACATCTATGAAGGAACACTAACATAATTTTATTTATTTATTTTGAAAGTTTTAAATAGCGCGAACATGACCACCGAGGGTATGAGAGCGCTTTACAGTTTATACATTAGGCAGAATACAAGTATTCAAAACAACATCAATAAAAAACGACAGATTAATAGTCTACAAATTAGCCAAACATTCTTGTGAGCCCAGCAGCTGGGCCACAAATCTAAGTTTCTGGCCCCGAATCAGATGGAGAGGCCTGACAGAGGCAAACATTTCTTCAGTAGGAGCCCTATGACCTCATTTTTGAAGAGGACTGTGGAGGAATTCACCCTGACTTCGGGGGGAAGGGAGTTCCAGATCCTCAGTGCCATACCTGAGAAGGCTTGATTGTATGTCTTCTTTTTCTTAAATTTTCGTGGTTTGAGTAAAATTGTGCTGGTGCTTCTGGAGGCTCTTGAACCACATGAGAGCTCCAGTTTCTGAGCGAGGTACAGTGGGGAAACCAGTGTAGGGCCAGCAGGAGAAATATGGTTGAATATGTTAGTGCCCATTATGAGCCTAACAGCGGAGTTCAGAGCAACCCTAAGAGGAGCTGTCTTTACTCTAGGCAATCCGCAAGGCGTTGCACTACCATGGTCCAACTTAGAGATCACTACTGCTTGCACAGCCACCTTTAGGTCCTGAGCCGGTAGATAGGGTTTGAGTTTCCTCAAGATACTGAGTTGGTAGTTAGCTCCTTTGGTAAGGGAGCTGATGTGCTTCTGCATGTTCAGGCTTTTGTCTAGAATGATACTCAGAGAAGAGACCGAATCAACACGGAGAGGTCTGCAGTTTAGAGCCGTAAGTTGATTCAACTATTGTTTCAAGACCGGGGAATGCTTGTGGGGTGAGATTAAGAGGAATTTAGTTTTAAAAGCATTTAACGTCAGGTGGTTATGTGTCAGCCAGCTTTGTGTTTCCAGCAGGAATTAATTGAGGGATTGGATGTCCTCAGGGGAGGCAATCTTCAGGTATAGTTGGGTATCATCTGCGTACATGTTATAGTGAATGCTGGATGATTTCAGAATTTCTGTCAGAGGCTCTATAAACAGGTTGAAGAGCGTGGGAGAAGTGCTGAACCTTGGGGGACCCCCAGCATGACAGGTGCAGGATGGGAAAGGGATTGGTTCACCTTGAAGCTTTGGGATCTATTATGAAGGAACAAAGAGAACCAATTAAGTACAGGCACAGACAGCCCCAGCCTGTGTTTCAGGATGGCAATTAGGTTATTGTGTTTGACAGTATCAAATGCTGACAAGGGTCAAGAAGGATCAGTAGGCATGACTCATTATGGTCCAATATTCTTAGCACATCTATGTGCGTTAATGTGGACTCTGTACTGTGACCTGGATGGAAAACTGCTTGATATTGGTCTAGGAGTTGAAAATGTTCAATATTGGAACAGAGTTGGGCAAGCACACATTTCTCCAGGAGCTTTGCTAAGGTGGGGAAGTTAGAGATTGGGCAAAAGTTATGAAGGTCAGTGGGATGCGCGCATTGTTTCTTTAAAATCAGGGTCACTTGACTCAATTTAGTGGAATCAGGAATTGCACCTTGCTGAAGTGAAGCATTGACGATTGTAGTCCAGAGTGTTAGTAAGGAGGCTTTATCCTCCGGGAAAAGGATCCCTGACAAAGGGTCATTGTAGTGATTGGAAGGTTTCAACGTCCCCAGAATTTTGCGAATAGTTCCTATATCTAGGGTTGGGAACACGCTCCAGGATGCGTTATTTTTAGGCAGGTAGGGCTGCGCATGGTCAGTGAAATCCAGGCCTGCGGGATGGAGGGTGATCAGAGGGCAGATCGAAAGTTCATCAAGATCAGAGCACAATTCAGTCTCAATCTTGATAGTCTTATCCGTGAAGAAGACCACAAATTCTTCACAGTTTGGCAGAGACCCTTGACCTGGTGACGAGAGATTAGGATGGCTCGTAGCTTGGAACTTGATGAGTTCAAATTGTTTTTTTGGATGTTTTTTTGCTTGGTCTAGTTGAGATCTGAAAAAGGTGGCCTTCGAGTCTCTGATGCGTTTAATGTATAGGCTGCGCAAAGATCTCAAATGGTGGAGATGTTCATGGGTGGGGTTGGATCGCCATGACCTTTCTGCAAGCCTATCGGAATTGAGACTCTCCTTGAACCATGGTTTGAAGAGTTTAGCGGATATTCTCTTAAGCTGCAGTAGTGCAACCGAGTCTAGTACATGGGGCATTGAGCGGTTATAGTGGACTGTGAGGCCCTGGATGTCCGACATGTGCAAGGGAGGGGGCAGGATGTTATCCCAGAGAGCAGTCAGATCTTGTGAGTTAATGTTCTGTAGGCATTTTTTCAGCTGTTTTGGGTTCTTAGGCTGGGATCTATTTATTCTGACCCTATCCAAGATGAGGAATGTGATGCAAAAGTGGCCTGTCTAATCACATGGGAGGATCGACTCAAGGAGGAAGAAGTTGCACTTACCAATGACAAGATCTAAGGTAGATCCTTTGATACGAGTCAGACTGTCACAAATTTGTGCTAGGTTGAGGTCAAGTAGGAAGGATTTAAGGCTATTAACCACCATTTCATTTGCATCATTCCAGTAGAGGTTGAAATCACCCAAGAAGATCTGAGTACGATGGAAGTCAGCGTTAGCAGAGATAATGTCCATGACCTGTTCTGTGAAGGGAAGGTTTTCATGTGGGGGTGCTAGAATGTGTGCAGTCTACATGTGAGATTGTTGCCACCAGTCATTTCAATTCAAAAGTATTCACAAGATGGCAGGAGGTCGGCAAGAAGAACTTTAACTATTAGATTGCTGCGGTGCAAACAGGCTATGCCTCCCCATTGACCACAAGCTCTGTCCAACCTAATGATATCATAGTTGAGAGGTATTAAAAGGTTCAGGGAAACAGCAGCTGAGTCATTTAGCCAGGTTTCCGTCAACATTACAAGGTCAAGATCCTGGAAAAGGCTGATGTCGGCAATGTCCGCCGCATGTTTAACAGCCGATCAGCATTTGAGTCTTATGTTGGAGTCCATTGGTGATCCTCCTGAGGTTGTTCTCATTTAGAGTTCCGGTGTCTAGCCAAGGTTCTCTGATGCTCACTGGTGTTCACTGCCAGGTGATGTCTATTACTCTCATACTGCAGCATATGTCATTAGGCCACATCTCATCTGGCAATGACAATGGTCATGTTTTTAAACACATGAGAAACCACATGCTGTACAAATGCAGAACAGCTGCACTCCGCACTGAGGCCACTTAGAAGCCATTGTATCACACTAATGATAACACAGAGCTTCGCACTGGCTCATGTTTGGGATTCATTCAGTCACACCCAAAGTCATACTTTACAGAATACTCACCCCCAACTTGCTGCTGATGGACCCTCAGCGTCCATCCAGCTCTGGCTCTGTCACTGCCAAGATGCGCGCCATTAATGGTGTCATGCTCCTGCGTGCCAACCTGCCACTCTGAGGGAGCACCCCCAGAATCATCTCTGCCATGTTTTTGTTCAGCCGGAAGATGTCATCCCACCTCTTGTGACAGTTTGTGTGCCGTCGGTTGGAGACACCCAGAGCTCGCACCTTGGTATGTTATGTTATGTTATGTTATTCGGATTTGTATAGTGCACAGCTGCCCCAGCAAAGGGGCGTCCCGGCGCTGCCAGCATCAAATAACAAACCAGACATCAGAGCAGTAAAACGCTGAGAGAAATAGGGGGTGGAAAACAGAGCCTAACAAGAGGGGAAGAGGAACGTTTTAATGGCTTTCCTAAATTCCAACAAGCTTTCCATACTGCGAATCTGAATAAGTAACAAATTCCAAACTCTGGCTGCCAGATAGCGGAAGGACCGACCACCGGCGCGGAGATGTTTCACTCGAGGGACAGTAACCAAGTACTGCCCCCGAGAACGCAACTGGCGGGAGGGAGCATAAGGAGTGAGAAGATTCGCCAATAGGCTAGGCATGGACAGCTTCAAAATCTTAAAGGAGAAACACAACGTTTTAAATTGAATATGTGCAGCCATGGGGAGCCAATGGAGTTTCCTGATAGCACCAGCTGTAGGTAAGATCCATGGGAGCCCCAACAAAACCCTGGCAGCAGCGTTTTGAATGCGTTGCATCCACATTATTTAAGCCTGGTTAGCCCCTAAAAGAATGGACCTGGCATAGTCCAGTCGGGATAAAATAGCTGACTGGACAATCAGCTGGCGAGTCGAGGAATCAAAAAACGTCAACAGGGGCTTAAGGCCACGCAAGAGGCCTTAGCAGGTGCCGGCAACTTTTCTGTGTGGTCTTGGAAGCTGAGGGAGGAGTCCATCCAGACCCCCAGGTTCCTAACCACTGCTTTGGGTTTAGGGGCAGAGCCCAGAACACTTGGCCACCAGTGCTCAGTCCAGGCACTCGAGTTCTTCCTTACTAGGAGAACCTCAGTTTTGCTGGCATTCAGCTGCAAGCAGTTGGTGGTCATCCATTCCGCAATGGCGGACAGCCCATCTCTGAATCTGGAGCTATTCAGAGGGGAACCTTCCGTCAGGACCACCACCAGCTGCATGTCGTCCGCATAGGAGACCATGGTTAGGTCCCATTGCCTGGCAACTGCAGTCAGAGGCTTAACACAGAGATTGAATAGTAAGGGGCTCAGCGCAGAGCCCTGGGGCACTCTCTGATCGATGGAATAAGCCTGGGAGAGAAATCGAGAGGCTGACACATGAAAAGATCTGTCGGTCAAGAACGATCGGAACCATTCCAGGGCCTGACCAGCCACACCAACTTCCTCCAGCCGCTGTAACAGGATACCATGCGAGACCGTTTCAAAGGCGGCACTGAGATCAAGGAAGATCAGTGCCGCCGTTTGACCGGAATCAAAAATGGTCCGCAGATGTTCCGTCACAGCCAGAAGAGCCGTCTCAGTACTCTGGCCCGGGGGGAAACCATTTTATGATGGATCCAAGATGTTATTAGCGCTCAGAAAATTTGTGAGTGTGGTATTCACATGTGCCTCCATAATCTTAGCCACCCACGGGAGGAGGGATATAGGCCGGAAATTTGCAAGCTTAGTTGGAACAAGAATGGTGGATACCCGTGCCTGTTTCCAAGGTACCGGGACCACTGCAGTAGACAGAGAGGAATTAACCAGATGACATAGCGGGGCTAGAAAAAGAGAGACTGATTCCCAAAATTGAGCAGGTCTTAAAGGGTCGGCTGGGGAGCCAGATTTAAATTTCCTACTCATCCGAATAAACACATCCTTGGTGATACTAGGGATAACTAGAAGGGACGACAGAGGTAGAGATCCATGAGGAGCTCTAGGAGGGAGGAAGGCCCCTTGTGGAAAGGCCAGATGGTGCGAACTTTCTCGACAAAGAAAGTGGCGAGATCCTCGCACTGCTGTTCGGATGTTATGGGGGGATTCCACATTTTTCCTAACCCTAAGGTCTTTAAGAATCTTAAAAATGCACTTAGCTGGGTTAGGGCTCAGCTTAATTTCGTTGGCATAGTAAGCTGCCCGAACAGTACAGATGGTTTTATGATAGCGCTTGATCTCTCTCAGATAGCAAACTTTTTTCCTAGAATCATAGTTTTTCCTACACGCACACTCCAATCTCTTACAGGCCTTCCGCAGAGTGGACAATGAATCATTGTACCAGGGGCTGGCACCGACTGTGCTGCCCTTACACCATTTAGCAGGGATAAGAGAGTCTAACCTTTGTGTGATCCAGTCACAGAAAGATCTGTAGCCTGTCTCAGTGTCTTCAAGCGGTCCTAGAGGATTCGTATTAAGGAACGTGTGGCAGTCCTCTAGCCTCAGTTTACGCCAAGGGCCTTGTGTGCAATGGCCATCCATACCGCCTCATGCTGGTGGACATTAGGCTGCAGGCATGGGAGACAAGAAGAAGAAGTTTCAGTGACACTGTGTCATGTACCAATGTGTGTCAGTACAGAAGCATGAAAATACATAGCACACTAATACTTAAATGTTGAGCCGAGGCCATGTAGCATGACACGTAGTACACTTGCATCAAATATTCTCAGATAAATGTATACATGTATGAGGATGGACACAGTACATGCCCACCTCATACACATGCAGAGTTCCAGCACAGTAACCATTGTGAAAATTACCCTAATCTGTGATGCATTATGTGAGTGAGCATGAAATACAATACATTGGAGATGATGTGTCGTGGCAGACTCACTGTGTTCAACACTACACACCCCTCAATGCCTTTGTACAGTGCATGGGTACATGTTTCATGGTGGTCTCATTTAGGGCCATGAGCTTACATTCTCACACTCTTCTCACAAGGTGGAATCCTGTCTTGTGCAATCCTTAGGCCTAAGATAGCTCATTGAGAAATAAGGTGGTGGACAACACAAATGTTTCACTCAGTCCATTTAGTGATGGGTCCTTGTAACATTGGGCAGTTTCTGTGCAGGCCAGAGGGACTCACACTGAGGTTTAACGTGGGCCATAAGAGAAATCACATGAATGTACAGTATGAGGGGGTAAACTGTGCCTACACAAACATATAATGAAATCTATAGAAAGATGACATCTCCAAATCATCTTTATCTGAGGTGTCTTAAGTAAATTAACACCAGGCATTGTACTCATGTGCATAATGCACACATCACCATAGGGGCAACTTGAAAACTGTTCACACATCATTCAGTACCCTCTGGACAAAATACATTTGTAATCTCACAAGTCAGCATGTGAGGACTTACGGGCTCATTACAATGGTGGAAAAATAGCCACTGCCGGGCCGGCGGTGGTGATCGTTCCGCCATTGTCATGAGATTTACCCCCACCACAATATGATGGTGGTGGGTATTGCGGCAGATAGAAAGTCTGTCTGCCGCTTTTCTGCCAGTAGCAATCATCAAGATTGCCTGGCATAGCGGTCAGCATGCTCATAATGGTGGCGCACAATTATGATGCCAGCGGAAGCCAGCCTTTCCGTGGCAGTTGAACTGCCATTGAAAGGCTGGTGGAAAATGTCTTCAGGGTCACGATACCATCCCCCTTGTGTTGGAGGGATGTGTGGGTGCACTGGGGTGGTACCATGGGTACCCCTCTACATTTCACTGCACCATGTGGCAGGCACAGTGTAGTGCCTGCCACGTTGTGCATTGAAATGCTCAACATGCTCTTTTTAACATCGTGGCGGCGCTGCTGTCAGAAGTCCCCGCCGCAATGTTAAAGGTGTGGAATCTGACCGCAGCGGTGGCGGTCCCATGATAATTGTATGTGCAGGACCGCAGCACGCATGTCGGTCGGACCCAATCACTGCACAAGTGGCAGGTGAACCAAGACCGCCCGCCATCGTAATGAGCCCCTTAACCCCTCCCATGCTCATGACGAGCTTGCAAACACTACACATGCGTATTTGCTCATGCTAAAATGCAGTCCACAAATATTTTCTAGGAGTACTATTTCTTGTCCTACTTCTGTAAATTCTTGGGTATTCACGAAAGTCGTATAACTGCATTTAATGCAAGGAAATATAGCATGGGTGCACTTTTGAGACTTTCCTTAATGACCGGGTCCCTAATTGGGTCTGGCGTTGACTGTGACCTTTAGTGTTTATTAAAAGTCTGTTTCTCTCTCTCTTTCTCCCTGTATCGGCTGGCTTTACTGTGAGTGACAGCATTCTCCTCTTTTACACCTGAAATTTTACAGTACTTTAGCAAAAATAATTTGTTCCTACTTTCATTTTGTTTATGAATATTTTATTTTGAAAGCTAAGAATCATCACTCTTGCTTTCAAGCTTCTGCAAAAATTTGCATCAAATCAGAGAGCATTCTGGCAGCATTATACATAGCCTCATGTTGCTAAACTTTGAAAACGTGTGTACACATTTTTATACTGGATCCACTGTCAGTTGTGCAGTCGGAGCCTAAAGCAATTACTTAGAGCACTGCCCTATTCAAAAAGGCTTTCAATTAATGAACCATAAACACAAGTTTGAATAGCATTAACATATGGGCAAAAATATTACTTTAACTGCAGACAGTGCCCTTCCATGATCCATAATGTGGTAAAGAATAAACTGGCAGCCATAGGGTTTGTGCTGCAGGTTGTTGGGCCTACTTAGCAAAAGGACAAAATACACATAAAGACTTGTTGCCCTTGACCCCAAACTATGGGGCTCATTATGATGGCGGGCGGAGGGACGTCGGTGGCGGAAAATGTCCTTTTCTGCACACCAGCAGTGGTCCTCAGGCCCCCCTTATTACAATATTACAATGGGCAAACATAGCCCATTTCCAGTCCGGTGCGATGTGAACTGCCATAAAAATGCACCCGCCACCGCGGTGGTGGGAGCCAATAGAGTCCCATTGTCATGTGCAATGACGTTCTGACCGCCGTACAAATTAGGATGCCCCAAACAGCCTGTGACACCGCTGCAGAGAAACCACCCAACTGGAGATGGCGGAAGCACAACAGCTGAGCGCCAAAACAGACTCCTGGTCCCCTCCACCCGGTCTAGACTGCAATGGGTCCAGCTCTACACGTCTTCCCTGTGCTGTACCTGATACACTACCAGCAAGTAATGCGCCATCTCAGGCAATGCCGCAGGTACGCAATGATTCAATTCCGCATACAATTACAGCACACAACTCCTGGGCTGATATACAGTTCCTGTCCTGACCAGACACTCTAGTGGGGACAGGAACATATCCACAAGTGTACCCACACATGTCCTACCTGTCACAAAATCACCCTATCCCATTCAGGTCACCTGTTAACCGCAAAATCACAGCAATCTCTCGGTCACGTCACCGCAGTGGTGAAGATGCGGGAAAACATGTGCACGATGTAGTAGGCAGGGCCGGCGCCAGGCATGGGCAGTCCACAAAGATTCACAGAGCCACAACTACACCCTTCACACCCTCTACTGTTATCATAATCAATCTATGGTGATGTTAGCTACATTTTACACGTCATGTTTGGATGCACTGCCAGCATAGAGTGAGATTCTATCCACAGGATTACAGGCAGGATGGCCAGGGTCCATCATGTCTGTGTGATCTTTCTTGATGTGTGAACAGCAGTGATGGTGTATGCTCATCTTATGATGGCCAGTCATCCTAGTCACATGGACACATTTCAATGTGTGCACTTTGGTGGTCATGAAGTGTGCAGTCTGAAGGGGTGACTTTGTTGTAGTGTTGATGTATGTGTTTCCCTGCTATGGAAACTGAGCACATGTGTCAACCTGGATTTGAGTGCCTGTTAGTTGGGTTGGTCAGCCCTATCCTTGTGATTGTGCGCACATGTGGGAGTTGTAGGTTGTGCACTGTGCAGTGTGTCGGTGTGTACTTGCACTTCTGGGGGACATCTACTTGTTGTTGGTGCCAATTGTGAGTATGCAGAGTGTGTGACTGGCATATTAATGTTGTGTTTTGTTGATCAGCCATTTGTCATGATGCTGTATGTGCTCACTGTGCAGACCTGCTCAGTCACACTGACATTGTGGGTGTGTTTTCTCATGCATTGCTGTCAGTTGAGCCATTTTGTGTCCAGTATGGCATGTGGGATGTGGAGTTGTACCATCCCCTATATGTGCTTATGATACCTACCCATTGTGAGTGAGCACTTCATCTTTTTGTATATGGTGCAGTCCTGCCATGTCCACTACTGACGTACACACAACTTCACTCTCATGTCAGCTATCCCCTTGGGTTGCCAGTGTGTGCCCCTCTCCACCACTTCATTTGTTACACTATGCTCTGTGGTGCTGATCTGTGCACAGGGCCAATGTGCCACTCAGGACAGTTTCCCAATTGTTTATGTGTGATTTTCTTTTACTGGTTTGCAGTCATGGTTGATCATGTGCATTGCAACTGTTTGTGCTGTACAGTCCTCTGGTCATGTTGTTTGCACCTGGGTGTCCCAGACTTGTGCATCTGTGGGTGATGGGTGATCTGTATGTGTGTTTACTGAGGTACTGCTACCCTTCCTGAGTGTGATGTTGTATGTGTGCTGTGGTGATTTGTGTTGTAGAGGTTCATGTTGTGGCACTCAGATATGTGTGCTACTGGTTTGGTTGGTGTGCACACACTGTTTGCAGTGCTGTGAGTGTATGTTGCTTGTAATTGCCTGGTGTGCATCTGTGTATGCAATTTGAAGGATTGGCATGTGCATGTGTTAGGTGTTTACTGTGGATGTGAGCAGTGTTTGGCCTGTGTTGTCTCTTTCAGCTGACATATGCTCTGTGTGTGATGTTTTCTTTCAATGTCTTTGTGTGTGAGTTGTGTGTGCTTTGTGATACATTCAGATGTGTGTTCCAAGTGTAGTGTGCATTGCTTATGTGTCTGCCACGTGCACTTAGGAGTATTCTTGTACCTGAGCTTGTTTTGAGTGCACCTTGGTTGTTTGTCCTCTCATATTTGACATGCCACTTGTCAGGATTGTGCATGTGCATGCATGTGGTACACTATTACACCATGTTGACTTGATGGGTGGTGTTGTATGTTTATCTGTGTTTTCTTATTGGACCATTGTTCCCAGTTTGTGTCCATGATTGTTTTGAGATGATGCACTTCTTGTCTGTGTTGGGGTAGGGTTTCTGTGCATTGGTCCTGAGTGATGGTGTTGTGTAGTCCTGTTCTGTCAGTGATCCCATTGCCTAACAACTGTTTGTCTGCACGTATCTGGGCTTGTTGTACTTCTGTGTCTGTTGTTTGTGACGCTTCTGTTTGGCTATTGTATTTGTGCCAGCATTGGTTCAGGCATCCCTGAGTGTGTTTGATGTTTGTGATACACCCAGGGAGTTTGATTGTTTGTGTATTCACAGGACATTATTTGCACCATTATGTGTGTTTGACACTATTGTTGAGTGGTGCAGGTGTGAGGTGGGCGGAGGAGGGGTATGTGTAAAGGGTCCAAGTTGTATTTGACATTCATGGAGTGTGTCAATGGGCCCTGTGTGTTGTGCTGATGACATACACATGCCATGTAAGTAGGTACAGATGTGTGGCTGGTCACTTTTTGACTACAGGCACTTCCTATCATCCCTGTGCCTATGCACGTCTTGCATTTCTGTCTCCCTGAGTTGATGCACAGAGATCACTGTGCCAGCAATGTGTGATTGGTTGGCCTAAGGGTGTTGTGATCTGTTCCTTCTCTTGCATGTGTTGTACAGATGCTTTGTAGCTAGCTCCTTGTGTTCCCGTCACTGTCCACCTCACTTTTGTCTTGCCCATTTCTTGTCCTTCATTGCTGCTGCCATATGCTTTGTGTATGTGTCTTTGTGTCAGTGTGGGGTGTGTGGGTGGCTTGACAGGCATTGTGTACAGTATGGGTATTTTTGCGACCCCTGGCAGGCCCCCCCGCCCAGTTGGGTGGTTGAAGCAGGTGATGGTGGAAAGCAGCTGGGCGTCAGTAATATGAAGAATGGACGAGGACAAGGTCAACATAAGGGAGCAGAACTTCCACAGTCAAGTATGGGAATATATAATATGTTTTCTTCTCTTTGGTGTCCTGTACATTGTGTCATACTTCATTATTACAAGATACAGAAGGAAAGCAGATGACCAAGAAGATGAAGATGCTGTAGTCAATCGAATTTCCCTCTTCTTGAGCACGTTCACCCTTGCTGTATCCGCTGGTGCAGTCTTGCTTCCTCCCTTCTCAATCATCGGCAATGAAATTCTGCTTTCCATCCCCCAGAACTACTATATTAAGTGGCTAAATGGCTCTCTGATCCATGGATTATGGAACCTTGTCTCCCTATTTTCCAATCTTTGCTTGTTTGTCCTCATGCCATTTGAATTTTTCTTCCTGGAATCTGAGGGATTTGCTGGATTGAAAAAGCCACTATGACAGACCCCAGTTCCTTCTCAGATACCGAGCTGGACTACACCAAGCGTCGCCATCTCCACCTACATGTGGAATTCAGCAACATCATCCAGTGGGGATATATCACTGAGCGTGGAGTCCCAGCAGGGTGGTCTCTCCTCTATCCTCTATTGGGGACTTGGTATTCTATGTTTAACTATGCAACTGTAGCTAATATACCTACTCAAAATTGTTTATTCTTGTTTTCTCGACCACTGAGACCTGAGCAACTTGGCTGATGCCCAGTGGAGCTGTTAGATAGCAGTAGAGGAGATTGGTCCCGGTTCACCCCCTTGACTATCACCTACCCAGCCGGACATTGGGCTTGTCTCCCCGCTGTGTCTCAACTCCCTCTCTGGCTTGTTTCTATGCCCTCCCCCCACCTTCTTCTTTTCATTCTATCCTCACAGCCTATACATCTATTCTAAACTGTTTTTCCCAAATGTTGAGACCTGAGCAACATGGCTGATGCCCGATGGAGTTGCTAGACAACTAATGAGGAGATTGGCCCTGGTTTCCTCCTCGACCGTCACCTACCCAGCCAGACATTGGACATAGTTCTTCCTCGTCTCTTTGCAATGGCTCCTTCCTCCCCTCCTTTCCTTTAAATTCTCTCAACCTCGTTGTTTGTTTACTGTTCATTATTACATTATTGCAACTGATGCATTTTGTAACACAATGTTCCTCTGTTCTAGCGCTCTGATACCTACGGGTCTAGCCAGCGCTTTATAATCATTTTGACGTACCTTCTAATGAAACGTTCCCCTGGTTAAGTGCTCTGATACCTCCGGGACTAGATAGCGCTATATAATCATCGCAAATCAAATAAACTAAAAACTGTTTTTTTCCTGAACGTTGATGACCGGTGGAGCTGCTTGATAGCTAATGAAGAGATTGGCCCTGGTTTCCCCCTTGACCATAATCTACCAAGCCGGACATTGGGCATAGTTCCTCATCGCTATTACTCCTTCCTCGCCTCCCTCCTACGAAGTATTGAATCATTGTTTATGTGCACTGTACCTTACTATGCTCTTGTCTTTTTTTTTTTATTGAAGTGAAGATCATGAGCACATAATCAAACATTGAGCTTCTCAACATGCAATTGTGGGATTGCAAGAACAGTGTGCATAACAATATATTGTAGGAATTAGAGCAAAAGACAGAATCAAAGCTTAAATACTGAGAAATTCCGCTATTTCAGACATTATACAATTATACAAGATAGGTAAACATCATGGCGGTGATAAAGACGTAGAGAAAATATTAATATATATCATGGTACAAAGACAAATCTAAAATAATCAGTCTTCTGCGTCCATATATATTCTAACCGGACCCCAAATTTGCTGCCCGAGTGCCCTTTTCCGCCTTCCTTTCAGCGCATACAAACTATGTTCAATATTATAGGTAAATAGAAACCGGGCCCGCCATGCTTCAAATGAAGGGGGATCAGTTTGTAGCCAGCACGAGGCTATGCATATCCATAGAACCGCTGTGGCAACAAATATCAAATAATCAGTATTATCAATATACACAGCCTGGTCACACCCCAAATCTATACCCAATAAAATCTGCGTGAGTGTAAGCTGAAAAGGAATACCCAGAATCTCAGAAAGAAACTTATTTACACGCCTAAACAATTCCCTCAATTTAACACAAGTACCACAAATATGCATCACATCCGCCTGTTGAGTACTGCACCTAAAGCATTTCCCATCCGGGTCCCCACCCCATTTTGAAATTTTATCCGGAGTGTGGTACAAATAAAATACAGTTTTATAATGTTGCGTCACAAGGTTGGCGGACAAAAGTACTTGTCCAGCAAGCTCGATTGACCTTTCAAGCAGAATACCATGGCATCCTAGCCTATTTTCCCATTTGCTTGCTTGTGCTTCTAGATCATTAGGCATGGCCTCTAACATTAAGTTATACAATACCCCGATCCGAGCTATTTCTTGTTGGCGTCAATGAGAGGATCGGGTGAGATGCATACAGTAGTTTTCAGTAAGTAATCACTTAATTGCAAATACTTAAAATAATGTGTAGTTGGAAGTTGATATTGTTCCTTTAACTCAGTAAATGATTTTAAACCATCCCCTGTATATAAGTCCCCCAAAATAATTAAGCCTTTCGTTCGCCAGTTCACCAGTATACGATCCCAAGAGATACTAGGATAAAAAAACGGGGCAGTCAATGGAGTATATCTAGAGACCTTTTCGATTTTATAGATCTTTTTAATAGCCTTCCATACTTTATAAGCGGCAGCAACCACCTTAAATCTGGTGCGTTTGTAATAATTCCAGTCCATATGGAGAAAAAAGGCAATTCCTAGCTTCCGCACCAAGAAGTCGACTGTATATTGAGGGTTGTAGTGCTGGCTCCAGGGGTCCTGCCCCTGTAAGTAAGATGTTCATGTGCTGGAGCATGCAAGCGAAGTAATATAAAAGAAAATCCGGTAACGCCCACCTTCCTACAGCCCTTGGCAAAACCATATATGTTTTTTGCACGCCGCTCCTTTCTCCGAGACCATAAAATGTCATACAGATCAACTGCAATTGTGCAATGTAACCAAGGGGGATCTCTAATGGTACACACCGATGAAATTAGAGGATCTTGGGTAATACCATCATTTTTAGAGTATTACATCTGCCAACTAGCGTTAGATGAAGGCATTCATACTGATCCAGTTGTTTTCGGATCTCAGTGAGTAATCTCTGCCAGTTAGATTGTATCGTAGCGGAGGCCAGGGCTCTTATCTGTACCCCTAGATATGTGACCTCTGTAAGAACCCTAGTATCTAAAAAAGACTTGATATTGACACATAGAATCTGAGTCTTAGCAGTGTTTAATTTGTACCCAGATACCGAGCCATATACCGCTGCTAGATGTTCAATCTTGGGCATCGCCACAGCAGGCTTTGGAGAGAGTACAGCAACATCATCGGCATATGATAGTACCCGATATTGTTGCTGATATACCATGACTGGCGGAATCCGAGAGTTGTTCTCCATCATTTTTAAAAACGGATCGATGTAAAGGGCTAATAGCAAAGGGGAACACAGGCAACCTTGCCTTGTCCCCCTTTGCATTGAAACCAATGCCGATTGCAGCCCCATTACATAGATCCGTGCACTTGGCTGTTAATACAACGTCTGTATAGATTTTATATATTTTGGACCAAACCCTCGAGACTTCATTACATCCCATAGGATAGCCCATGACACTTGGTCCAAAAGCCTTCTCAGCATCCAGTAGTATAAGGCTTAGTGGTACTTCCAAACCGTTTGCATAATCTATTAAAGCGATAACCCGATTGTTAGACCTAGGGAACCTAGTCTACATAGGGTAGCCTGGCACAGTGGACAAAGCTAAACTCCGAGGCTTTTGTGTAGTGCTTACAATCCCACTCACCATAACTCAGCGACTTACCATTAAAAATAAAGGACGCCACACCAGTTTAGAAAAATACCAGTACCTTTTATAAAAGTTCTCTTTGTTCCTTTTCAGTCAAATTAGGGTATACATTTAGTTCGAAAGAGGTTTCCACATTCAATTAGCAATATTCATCAACTTTCTCAATTCAGTGAAGATTAATTCTGGTTACATTTCATTTGAGATTAACCACCATCAATATCAACAGTATTGCTTGTCAACTTAAATAGTGCAGAATGGGTAGGTCACTGTACAAGATTAATGCACCACATTATATAACCTGACATGTACGTTACCCATCCGAACTCAGGGTCTAAATTAGCTTGAGCTCACGGCTCCACAGAGTTCTACCCTCAGCACCGTTCCTGGCAATGGTCACAGCCAGCTATACGGCCAAAAGAAGACAGGCAAATTAATTACACTTTCTTATTGCTACTTTTATGCTCTACTTCTATTGGGGACGTTCTGGCTCTTAAAGGTCATTTACTGCCCTGAGGAGTTAATAGTACAATGATCTCTGGCTGTTACTTTCACCCTGTAGTCTGGTTCTTAGCACTCGTGCCCAGGGTTCGTTTACTCGGGGCACCGTTTCCCTTCTCATACCCTCAATACCTCAGTGGTTTCTCAAGTGGGTTAAATCAGGACTCTAAAGGTTAATGTCCCGAAGCCAGGATGTCTATTTGCAGTTATTCTTTAGTCCGGCGAGTCAGTGTTCACAGTTCACTCGCTGTGCCGCCTCCCGCTTCCCCACAGATTTCCCAGCTTACTTCGAACTGAAGGGACAACTCGGCTGGAGTTGCCTAGGCGCTCCGGTTACCCGTTCAAGCGCCGACGATGAGAGGACTCAGCTGGAGTTCGCATCGATTGGTTCTGTCAGTTCGTGTTGCTCCTCCGGCGGGACCGTAGCGGCGCTTGTTCCTCCTTCCGCGATCCCTCCGACACAGGCTCCACCTCTTCCGACCAGCCTCCTTCGCTTCGGGCGCACCTCCTCCGACGCCGCAGGGGTCTTCCTGGTTCCGGACGCCGCCTCTCTCGCAGCGTCACCGCGGATCTCCTCCTCCTGTCAGCCGGCCTCTGCTGAGCCCCGCCTCCACCACAGCGGTCGGGTTCGGACCCAGGGCTGACAGCTGATGTCTCGCACACAACGTCACTCCCGCAGAGGGGATACTCACTCCCACAGCAAAGTGGTGAGAGGTTCCAGTTCTCTTAAGTTGGCAACCACCTATTGAAGCGTAACTCTCACTTTCTGGCAGTCTCTAGGGCAGTTTCATGCTCCAGCACCTTGGTGAGGTAGAGTTATTGCACCTGCTTAAAAGTTAGTTATGGGTCCTTCAGGTCAGGGTTCAGTCAAACCAAGAGTGTCAGCATCAGTATAGGGCGATAGCCGGCTCACAGGACGATCTTTCCCTATTGAAGCGCTGTCCTCCTCATTTAGTTGCCTCCCTCCTGTCCTTGACCACTACACTCTCCTCTGGTCAGTGTGTACTACAAAATGGCCGCCCTGGACTTGGCCTTTTATAGGCTAGCCCCTGACTACTAGAACATGCCAGAGGGTTCCAGAACTTTCCTCACTTGGTCCAATGGGTCAGCCTCCCTAAGTAAACCGTTATGGCAGTTGCTGGCCACCATTTTAGGTCCTTTGGTTTCCCTCAATTTCCAGGAGGTAGGCTAGGCCTCAAAAAGAGAAAATGGAGGAATAGCGTCAAGGAACACCTAGCCCCCAGACAACACTAGCAAAATCCAGGTGGGCATTACAGAAAAAAAACTGATAACACTAGGGGTTAAGGGAGACAAAATAAATAATAATGGTAAGGGAACTCACAGAGGCCGAGAGGTCTAACACGCGTCCCCCCCAGCTGAAAGTGCGGAGAGCTACCCAACCCCTTGGGAGTTCTCATCACTAAGGCGGAAATACCTTGAGAGACCGTCTGCATTGGCGTGGTCCACTCCAGTCCGATGTTTCACCCGGAAGTCCATTCCCTGTAGGGAGATGGACCATCTCAACAACTTGGGATTCTCCCCCTTCATTTGCATCAGCCAACGAAGGGGCCGGTGGTCGGTCTGAACCAGGAAGTGTGAACCAAACAAGTATGGGCGCAGCTTCTTCAGAGCCCAGACCACCGCAAAGGCTTCCCTTTCAATTGCACTTCACTTCTGTTCCCTGGGAAGCAGTCTCCTGGACAGGAAGACCACAGGTTGATCCAAGCCCTCGTCATTGAGTTGCGATAACACTGCCCCAATGCCATGTTCCGATGCGTCCGTCTGGACAATGAATTCTCTTGAGAAATCCGGGGTTCTGAGGATTGGAGCAGTACACATTGCTTGTTTCAAGGTGACAAAGGCTCGCTGACAAGCCTCCGTCCAAACTACCTGTCGGGGTTGTTTCTTGGATGTAAGTTCAGTGAGGGGTGCCACAATGGTGCCATACCCCTTCACCAAAGGACGGTAGTATCCAGTGAGGCCCAGGAAGGCTCGGACCTCGGTTTGGGTCTTGGGGGGCTCCCAGGCCATGATAGCCTCGATCTTCGCCTGTAGGGGCTGCACCGTTCCCCTGCCCACCAAGTGGCCTAGGTACACCACCGACCCCTGCCCAATCTGACATTTGCTGGCCTTGATGGTCAAGCCAGCCTGTTTCAGGGCCTGGAGACCAGCTTGCAAATGCTGCAAATGATCCTCCCAACTGCTGCTGAAGACAGCAATGTCATCCAGATAAGCAGCCGCGAAAATCGCCATTCCAGAGAGGACCTCGTTCACCAGCCTCTGAAAAGTGGCAGGAGCGTTCTTGAGCCCAAAGGGCATCACACAGAACTGGTAGTGACCCTCAGGCGTGGAAAAGGCTGACCTTTCCTTTGCTCCATCTGTAAGGGCGATCTGCCAGTACCCCGAAGTAAGGTCAAAGGTACTCAAGTATTGGGCAGCTCCCAGCCGGTCAATAAATTCATCCGCCCTCGGGATCGGATGAGCATCAGTCTTTGTTACTGAATTTAGTCCCCGGTAATCCACACAGAACCTCAGTTCTGGAGTGGTGCCCGGCGGGGCAGCTTTAGGTACCAGAACCACCGGCCTGGACCAGGGGCTACTAGAAGGTTCAATCACTCCTAGCTCCAGCATCTTAGCGACCTCACTATGGATGCTGGCCTTCACCTTGTCTGACAGCGGGTAGATTTTAGACTTCACAGGTGGGCTGTCTCCTGTGTCCACATCATGGGTACACAGATGGGTTCTTCCCGGGACAAGGGAGAACAGCGAGGGAAATTGCTCTAGGACCTGGCGGCAATCCCTCTGCTGTTCAGGAGTTAGGGATGGGGAGAGAATCACTCCCTCCACCGACCCATCCTTTTCCTGAGACGAAAAAAGATCAGGGAGAGGCTCGCTTTCCTCTTCCTCTGCTCCATCAGTCACCATCATTATGGTAACCTCGGGCCTCTCGTGGTGTGGTTTGAGGCGATTGGCATGCAGCACCCGTAGGGGCTGTCGGGGGGTCTTAAGATCCACTAAGTAAGTGGACTTACCGTTTCTCTCCATCACCTCAAAGGGGCCTGTCCAGCGATCCTGGAGGGCACTTAGCTCCCCAGGTTCCATCACCCACACTTTCTGGCCAGGCTCCAACTCCACCGGGTGAGCGTTGTGGTCATACCACTCCTTCATTACTGTTTAGCTGGCTTCCAAGTTGTCAGAAGCTTGCTTCCACAACTTAGCCATTTGGCTCCGGAAGGCCAGCATGTAGCTCACCACATACTGGGGAAGCTTCCTGGGAGTCTGTTCCCATCCGTCTTTCACCAGGCTGAGAGGTCCACGTACAGGGTGCCCATACAAAAGCTCGAAGGGGCTGAAGCCCACTCCCTTTTGTGGCACTTCCCTGTAAGAAAACAATAGGCAGGGTAGGAGGACGTCCCATTTCCTCCGCAGGCTCTCAGGCAGACTCCTTATCATGCCCTTCAAGGTCTTGTTGAACCTTTCCACAAGGCCATTGGCCTGTGGGTGATAGGGAGTGGTGAACCGATAGGTCACTCCACACTCCTTCCACATAGCCCGCATGTAAGCTGACAGGAAGTTGGTCCCCCTGTCGGACACAACCTCCTTGGGGAAACCCACTCGGGTAAAGATCCCCATCAGGGCCCTTGCCACTACCGGTGCAGTAATGGTCCTCAGAGGAATTGCCTCTGGGTACCGTGTGGCATGATCCACCAGAACCAGGATAAACCTGTGACCAGCTGAAGTTGGTGGATCCAATGGCCCCACAATGTCGATGCCCACCCTTTCAAAGGGGGTGCTAACGACAGGAAGTGGTTCCAGGGGAGCTTTCAGCTTCACCCCTGTTTTCCCACTGGCTTGGCAAGACACACATGTCCGACAATAGGTATCGGACGCCACCCTCATCTGAGGCCAATAAAAGTGGGGGACAAGCCGGGCAAAGGTCTTGGCCTGACCCAAGTGTCCTGCCAAGGGTATCTCATGAGCCAGTTCTAAAAGAAAGGCTCGATAACGTTTAGGGACCACCAAGGCCCGTGATGAACCGTGCACGGGTGCCTTGGGTTCACTGTAGAGGAGTCCATCCTCCCAGTAAATATGGTAGGGCCCTGTAACGTTTCCTGCTGCCTGGGCTTCGGCCTGTCGCCTCAGTCCCTCAAGAGTAGGACACTCCTTCTGACCCTTGCAGAATTCCTCCCTGGAAGGACCTCCCTCCACATGCCACTCAGCAGGGATGGGTAGGTTCTCCAAGGAAGTAACATTCTCCTCCGTGGACTCCAGATCCACCTCCGCAGGTGGCCTATCTATCTCACGAGGTAGAGATGTTGAGGCAGGTTCCTCCTGCCTACTGTCCTTCTCTTCTCTGGCAGCGGGCTGGGCCATTGTTCCAGGCTCCAGCGTAAGCGAACTCCCCCTCCGGGTAGTCGCGGACCTTGTGCTGACACAGGCCCAGTCAGGTGTACCCAGCATCTCAGAATGAGTCCGGTATTCCACCTCCCTCCAAGCATTGTGCTCCATGTCATTCCCCAGCAGACAATCGACAGGCACGGCAGGGCTTACGGCAACTCGAAGTGAACCTGCAACCCCTTCCCACTCAAATAGAACCTTGGCCACTGGAAAGTGACCCCTTCTGCCGTCAGCCATCACGGCGGGGTGGAGTACATTTGGAAGTATCTGCTCTGGAAACACCAGATGACTCCTTACCATAGTCATACTGGCTCCTGTGTCTCTCAGATCCTCCCCTCTCTGGCCATTGATGGTGACCCATTGCTCATACTTCACGGTATTTGCGGGCAACTGGATCTTTGGAACCATCTCCCGTTCTCCCAGGGACACTAAGGCGACACCCGCCCACTCCCCTACCTTATTTAAGTGCGATTCCTCCCCGAGCACTACACTAGTTACTCCCGGGGCCTTTCCTCCAGTGGGAGGGGGTGGTCTTTTGGGCATCTCACGTCTCCTTTATAGTGTCCAACACCACCACACTCAAAGCAATGGACAACCCTTGGCTGCTGGCTTTGGCCAGGATTATGGTTTCGGGGTGGGTTAGCCCTAGGGGTGAATCCTCTTCCCTTAAAGTTATTTTGGGGACCTTTAGAGAACTCCCTCTTGTTTTCTCCCCCCTCTTTCTTCTGGGGAGCGCCCTGTCCAGACTTCTGGGAATTCCCTTCAGTCCCCCTTGGGGACACCCGGGTACTAGCCCAGATGTCCGCCTCCTCAGCAAGCTTCCTGGGGCTGGTCAGCTTGCTGTCCACCAGGTGTTGACACAGCTCGGGAAAACATTTCTCGAGTAGGTGTTCCTTGAGGATGAGGTCATATAATCCCTCATAATCCCCTACCTCACTGCCTTTCACCCAACCCTCCAAGGCCTTTTTTGCGTAATCAAGGAAATCCACCCAATTCTGTGTGCCTAGTTTGTGGCTACTCCTAAATTTCTGCCTATACTTCTCGGGAGTTAGTCCAAACTTTCTTATTAGCGCCACTTTCATGGTAGGGTAGTGGGTTTGCTTTTCCTGCTCTAGGGCAAACAATGTATCCCTTCCAGCAGGAGGCATGTACTTATACAAACCACCCCCCCCAGTGAGTTTCCAGTATCCCATGGGCTCTTAAGGAGACCTCATAGGCAGCTAGCCACTAAGCAATATCATCACCTGCACTGTAGCTAGCGACAACATCCTTTGGTAAATAGGGTCTGGGTTCCCTGGTTATCTCCTTGGTTTCTTTAGTTTTGCTGCCACCATTGTTGGGTGTGGGAGTCCCTATTTGCAGGGCCTTGAGATCCAGCTCCTTGAGTACTAATTTGTGAGCTAACCTCTTTTCCTCCCTCTCCATCTCCAACCTAGCTAACTCCCATTTTAACTGCCTCTCCTCCCTCCGGTCAGCTAGTTCAGTTTCAGTTAACCCTCGTGAAGAAACACTGCTACCCTCCCGGGAGGTTACTTTGGGGCTAATTGACATATCCCCCACCCCCAGTGGGCACACCCCATCTACCTCGATGACAGTGTTCTTCTCTGACTCGTCCTCCTCAACCGTTCCCTCCGGGTGCGCTTCCACCCATGCCCTCAGACTAGTTTGGAGCTCCTCTTTCTTGGCCCCTCGCCTGTAGAACACCCCCCTTTCCTGACAGAAGTCCTTGAGTTGTCTCCAACCCTTCAAAATTGAACTCCATCTTAACAGTGGGGTTGTGGATAGCCACTCCGAGGTAGGTAAGGACAGTACACAAGGATCACCTCCACCCACTGCCAGAAGTCAATTTGGAAAAGCAAAAAAATTTAATTAGGGAAACCGCTTGGAGAAAACTCTAGGTGTAGGCCCGTGGTAAGCACTGCGTTACTACTAAGTGGGTGTAAGCACAAACCCGTATCCCGCCGCTGAACACCAATTATGTTAGACCTAGGGAACCTAGTCTACATAGGGTAGCCTGGCACAGTTGACAAAGCTAAACTCCGAGGCTTTTGTGTAGTGCTTACAATCCCACTCACCATAACTCAGCGACTTACCATTAAAAATAAAGGACGCCACACCAGTTTAGAAAAATACCAGTACCTTTTATAAAAGTTCTCTTTGTTCCTTTTCAGTCAAATTAGTGTATACATTTAGTTCGAAAGAGGTTTCCACATTCAATTAGCAATATTCATCAACTTTCTCAATTCAGTGAAGATTAATTCTGGTTACATTTCATTTGAGATTAACCACCATCAATATCAACAGTATTGCTTGTCAACTTAAATAGTGCAGAATGGGTAGGTCACTGTACAAGATTAATGCACCACATTATATAACCTGACATGTACGTTACCCATCCGAACTCAGGGTCTAAATTAGCTCAAGCTCACGGCTCCACAGAGTTCTACCCTCAGCAGCGTTCCTGGCAATGGTCACAGCCAGCTATACGGCCAAAAGAAGACAGGCAAATTGATTACACTTTCTTATTGCTACTTTTATGCTCTACTTCTATTGGGGACGTTCTGGCTCTTAAAGGTCATTTACTGCCCTGAGGAGTTAATAGTACAATGATCTCTGGCTGTTACTTTCACCCTGTAGTCCGGTTCTTAGCACTCGTGCCCAGGGTTCGTTTACTCGGGGCGCCGTTTCCCTTCTCACACCCTCAATACCTCAGTGGTTTCTCAAGTGGGTTAAATCAGGACTCTAAAGGTTAATGTCCCGAAGCCGGGATGTCTATTTGCAGTTATTCTTTAGTCCGGCGAGTCAGTGTTCACAGTTCACTCGCTGTGCCGCCTCCCGCTTCCCCACAGATTTCCCAGCTTACTTCGAACTGAAGGGACAACTCGGCTGGAGTTGCCTACGCGCTCCGGTTACCCGTTCAAGCGCCGACGATGAGAGGACTCAGCTGGAGTTCGCATCGTTTGGTTCTGTCAGTTCGTGTTGCTCCTCCGGCGGGACCGTAGCGGCGCTTGTTCCTCCTTCCGCGATCCCTCCGACACAGGCTCCGCCTCTTCCGACCAGCCTCCTTCCCTTCGGGCGCACCTCCTCCGACGCTGCAGGGGTCTTCCTGGTTCTGGACGCCGCCTCTCTCGCAGCGTCACCGCGGATCTCCTCCTCCTGTCAGCCGGCCTCTGCTGAGCCCCACCTCCACCACAGCGGTCGGGTTCGGACCCAGGGCTGACAGCTGATGTCTCGCACACAACGTCACTCCCGCAGAGGGGATACTCACTCCCACAGCAAAGCGGTGAGAGGTTCCAGTTCTCTTAAGTTGGCAACCACCTTTTGAAGCGTAACTCTCACTTTCTGGCAGTCTCTAGGGCAGTTTCACGCTCCAGCACCTTGGTGAGGTAGAGTTATTGGACCTGCTTAAAAGTTAGTTATGGGTCCTTCAGGTCAGGGTTCAGTCAAACCAAGAGGGTCAGCATCAGTATAGGGCGATAGCCGGCCCACAGGACGATCTTACCCTATTGAAGCGCTGTCCTCCTCATTTAGTTGCCTCCCTCCTGTCCTTGACCACTACACTCTCCTCTGGTCAGTGTGTACTACAAAATGGCCGCCCTGGACTTGGCCTTTTATAGGCTAGCCCCTGACTACTAGAACATGCCAGAGGGTTCCAGAACTTTCCTCACTTGGTCCAATGGGTCAGCCTCCCTAAGTAAACCGTTACGGCAGTTGCTGGCCACCATTTTTGGTCCTTTGGTTTCCCTCAATTTCCAGGAGGTAGGCTAGGCCTCAAAAAGAGAAAATGGAGGAATAGCGTCAATGAACACCTAGCCCCCAGACAACACTAGCAAAATCCAGGTGGACATTACAGAAAAAAAACTGATAACACTAGGGGCTAAGGGAGACAACATAAATAATAATGGTAAGGGAACTCACAGAGGCAGACAGGTCTAACACCGATTAACGTGATCGGTTGTGCCTCGTTTGGGAATAAACCCATGATGATGCACAGAAACCAGCGTAGATATCACACCTGAAAGCCTTGCCGCCAATATTTTTGAATACATTTTTCCACCAGTATTTAACAGTGATATAGGCCGGTATGAGGCTGGTTGATCTGCAGGTTTTCCCTTTTTTCTAAAAACCACTATACTGGCCTCATCCCACGTTTTAGGATATGATCCTGTCTGCGCCAGCCTAAATGTAGCTAACATGTCGTGTTTCAAAGCTTGAAAAAAACATGTGTACATCTCTAACGGAAGCTTATCGGGACCCGCTGCCTTTCCTGCTGGGAGTCCTTTAATTGCCACTTCAAGTTCAGACATCAATATTGGGGCCTCTAACTTAGCGGCAATTTAGCTGTCTAAATCTTGCCCACAAAATTGTCCCAGCAAAGATGCGGCTTTACTGCTATCATAATCTTCTCTGGTATACAGTCGAGTATAGAACTGTCTGAAAACTTCCACTATTTCCATTTCACTCTCTACCACTTGCCCAACTGTATCCTTGATACTATTGATTCTTTGCGCGGCTTCCCTCGGTCTCATTTTCTGAGCCAAGCACCTGCCACTTGCCTCCCCATACTCTTAGAGAAGCTGTTGTCTGTCAGTATAGGTTTTTGCCGCCTCTCTGCTCCATTGATGGTTTACCTTTGCCTTACATCTTGCTACCTCTGCTGCCGAGCCCTGGGTATCTCTACTTGAATATACATCCTGCACCAACCGCTCTTCGGCCTCTCCTAGGTCACTGAATAGCTCCTGCAGCTGAGCATGTAATTGCTTTTGTACGAATAAACCATAACTTAGAACCTCCCCCTTAAAGCAGCTTTGAACGTGTCCCACACTATCCCCATCTCTGTGCTCCCTCTATTATGATTGAAAAACTCTACTACCCAATCCATCATATATTCCTGGAAATGTATATCCAACAGCAGCTTGCGGTCAAATGTAAATTCCAGGGGCTTACTAACAGGGGAACTTGACTTGATAGAGAGGACAACAGGGCCATGGTCTGATGTAGCTCGCGGATATACTTGCATTTGTGCACCGGAAAGTATACATTGTGGCGCAAAAAAGTAATCCAACCGCACCAGTTTCTGGTGAGGTGCCGAGAAGAAAGTATAGCCGGGGTTACCACCCCGTAGATGGGACCAAGCATCCACCAAACCATGTGAGGTGAGAAGTGCTTGTAGTGACCTATATACTTTTGGTTTCCTTCCAACATACACATAGTCACCATTACCTAATGAATCTGGTTGAAGATTAATATTCAGATCCCCACAAATTATTACTGGGGTGGGCCAAGTTGCTAGCTCAACATTAAGGTGATCTAAAACAGCTGACTCATCAAGATTAGAGCCATAAATAGAGCATAACGTACATTTAAAAAAGCCTATGATACATTCGATAATTACCCATCTGCCACCACTGTCCTCCAAGACACGGCCAGTGCTGATGACATGCTTTTTAGCTAATATGGCAACCCCACGAGCCGTACAAGTTTGTTTGGTGCATACTAAAACATTGTACTCAAGTTCAGTCAAAAGCTTCCGCTTAGTCCAAGCTACATGCATCTCTTGGAGACAGATGATATCACAACAGAGCCACTGCAGTTCCCTGGTGACCTGTTGCCTTTTATTTATGGCATAAGACCCCTGACATTCAATGTACCTAATCTTAACATTCTAGCTGCCATTCCATAATCTCAGAAAAAAACTGCTAGCCATTCCACCACTGCCTTGCATACCACACAAAGAAATACAACGAAGAAAAAAAATGTGCTCATGAACTCTTTTTATGTTTAACCCCCCCACCCACCCCACCCCCAACAGACCCCACCCTCCCTTCCACCCTCCCCTCCCCTACCACCCGCAACAGGGCGTAAGGACATAGTCCTCGGTGATGCGAGTGTGCGAGTGCCCCCCTCCACAGAAAGTCCACCAGGCCGCCACCCTTTTTTAATGCTTTTTCCATGTCTTTCCTCAGAAATAGCAAATAAAGTAAACTACTTCTAACCAATCCGAGGCGACTGTATTAACCAGCATTCCCTATTAAATGTCAGGCTGAAAAAAAAAGAAGCATCTCTATTGCATTTAAACCTTTAGTCAATATCCTTAAACTAGTAAAAAGAAAAAGAAAGGAAAACAGATATCTTAACAAGCCTATCTGATTGTTTCAGTTATAAGTGGTCCCATTATTCTACACTTAAACAGACTTCATAGAGTACTATAACAATCTTAATTTGTGTTACTGAATTACACTAAGGTCATCTAATTAAAAAAAAAGATCAAAGAAGAAGAAAAAAAAATTGAGAATAAATTGACCGCAGTCAGCTGAGTTCTTTGTAGTACCGAACTCATACCCTGTGAAGCATTTTAAAGATTTTTTTCCCTTTTTTTTCCTTTTTGATTGCAAATTCAAGTATTGATGTCCATGGACTTCAAATATGTTTGTGCCTGAGTCTCTGAAGTGAAGTTTTTAGACTGTCCCCTATAGTTCACTTTCACCTTCGTCGGATTTAGCAGGAATACTTGTGCCCCCTGTAGATGTGGAGTCATGCTGCGTGAGACACAGTGTGGGATGGAGAATGTGGAGGGGTGCCTTTCCATTTTTTGGCTACTCGTTAGGCAAGAACTGTCTTGGGAGGAGTGTTAAGGGGGTGGGCACAACAGGCACACTCTCAACCAAAGCTGCATCAGGTGCAGCCGGTGGGCCCCCCTCTGGGGACCTGCTGGATCTGGAGGTACGCTTGGCCTGGCCTTGCCCTTTCCCTTCCACCACATGTTTACCAGGTGACCCCCCTACACTGACCTCCTTTCCCAGCTTCACAAGGGTCTGGATGGAAGATGGGGTTGTGGGCGAATCTGCCTTAGCTTTTCTGTGGACCCTTAGCAGGCACCAGATTCACAGCGGGCACAGCAACTGTCTCCTCGCGTTTGCAAGACACTTTTGGGACAGGAGAGTCCTTGGCTGGGGATGCCTCTGAGGCATGTGAGCCTGAGGCCTGCTTTTTGGCTTTATGCTCCTGGGTGTCCCCTGAAGGTCTTTTGCCTTTGCGCTCTGTTTTTTGAGGGGATGGTGTCTGGGCTCTGGACTGCTGCTGTTGTGTGTTGCATGTGCTGCATCTTGAGCCTGAAGGCTGTGGTGTGTGGTCACTATCGTAAGATGTAGCCACTGGCGGGGGGGGGCGAAGGGACTAGAGCTGGACTCTGAGATTGTGCCAATTGAATGGCTACCGTCACTGCGGAGGACAAAGACTGGACAGTCCTGTGTAGCCCACCCACGTCTGATTGAATGCCCTCCATGAAAGCAATGACCTGTGCCAAGTGTTTGTCGTGGTCTACAAAGGCGTTGATGAGAGATATCTGGCCTTCACACAGCTGGCGCAAAAGCACCGCAGACTCAAAACTGATGACTGCAGGGGAGACAGGGGCAGGGGAAGCGGTGTCTGGGGTGAAGTACACTCTTCCCTTCTTACTGGTGCGAACACGGGCAGCACTGGTGGAAGTAGGTGGGAGGGTGGGCACTGGATTCTGTGCGGTGAAAGAGGAGGCAGAGGCCAAGTTCCCAGTGCCCGCCAACATAGATGCATCACCGCTGGCATCTGATGACATTGAGGTGTCTCTGACTGTAATTCCTCAAGCAGACTACTGTCCCCCTTGGAGGCGCTGGTCACATTAGTGTCACTGTACTCGTGTGTAGCAGTTGTGCTTGATGCCTCACCACTGGTGTCCGTCCCCTGTCCTTCTGTGCCCATGGAAGATGCTGCATGAGACAGAGATGCAGGGTCAGTTCAATGGCATTAATACAAACATCATATGCAAGCAAAGCACAAAACAGGACAATGATATCCCCATGTTGGACTCCACCCTGTGCAGTAACATTGTGCAACCTCAATTCAAAAGTTGATTTGTGCGCGCAAACGTGGCATAAGTGACCCATGTGATGACCACATAGCCAAGTAACCTGCCGGTGGACCCATGTAATCAGACACACAGATCACTCTGAGCACACCTAAAGACCTGAGGGGGGAAAAGATGTATCTCCAAACATGTTGCCACTGTCACAACTGGAGGCAGCAGAAGTGGACAAAACAGATATAGACTCCCAAATAACAGTCCCAAATGGCCATTAGCCCATGCCATCTACCATGTCCATCTTTGGGCCACAACCACTGTTGCACATTGGTGCCAGAGGAGTAGTACTCTCAATTCTGACGTCAGGCAAT
This sequence comes from Lissotriton helveticus, assembly GCF_964261635.1. Taxonomy (NCBI): domain Eukaryota; kingdom Metazoa; phylum Chordata; class Amphibia; order Caudata; family Salamandridae; genus Lissotriton; species Lissotriton helveticus. The sequence goes on along the minus strand of NC_136061.1, from coordinate 512,797,968 downwards.
GCACCCATTGATGAAAACACACTAAGATGATGTACACTGCCGTTCCCTTCTTAGGGATGTCTCTGACTACCCGAATGCAGACGATGCCAGAAGGCCACGACTCTGAATGCAATGTCAAGGGCCATTACTCCAATGACATGAAAAAGTACAGGTAGGGAAAATGCATGACAGCTGCACCCAACACAGAGGCCACTTTCAAGCCATTGCATCACACTAGCAACATCACAGAGCACAGCACTGGCCCAGGCTTGGAACACATACAGTCACTCACAACCAAAGTCACCAGTCCCTGAATACTCACCCCCATCTTGCTGCTGATGCTTCTTCAAACGTGCATTCAGCTCAGGCTGAGTCACAACAAAGATGCGGGTCATTAGTGGTGTCATGCTCCTGCATGCCAACCTGCCAGTCCGGGGGAGCAGCCCCAGCGTCATCTCTGCCATGTTTTTGCTCAGCCGGCAGATGTCATCCCACCTCGTGTGACAGTGTGTGCGCCGTTGGTTGGAGACACCCAGAGCCCGCGTCTTGCATGCAATGGCCCTCCACATGGCCTCACGCTCGTGGACTTTGAGCTGCAGGCATGGGAGACAAGAGGGGGAAAATCAGTGACACAGGGTTATGTGCCACTATCTCTCAGTATAGGAGCATGATACTAACTCAGCACTACTTCACAGATATGTCTAGCAGAGACAATACAGCATCTCACATAGTACATTAGCATGGGAGAATCATACAAAACTTCATGCAGGTATGATTGTGGATACAGTACCTGCCCATCTCATACACATGCAGGATGCCAGCACAGAAAGCAATGTGTAGGCTTCCCACATCTACTGTCCAGTTTGTGGGTGAGCAAGACATACATTACATTGGGATTAATGTTTATGGGCAGACTCACTGTGCCCAACACTCTGCAGCCATCAACATCCTTGCCCTGTGAATGGCTCACTGTGTCATGGAGGTCACATTGAGAGACATGATCTTACAATCTCACACAAGAGCTATTGTGTGCTATCTACAGGGCCGAGATGGCTCTTTGATGGATAGTCTAGCAAACAACACACATGTTTCACTGTACGTTCAATGATGTGTCCTTGTCAGATTGGGCAGTGACTGTGCAGGCCAGGTGGGCTCACACTGAGGTCCTACTTGGGGCATCAGAAATGTCACATGAAGGGAGAACTTGAGAGTGCAAACAATACCTACACATGCGAGTCAGTACAAATGCTGGGGGAAATGGAAGGTGATGTGCACAAAAGTACTACAATCTGCTGTGTCATTGATGATTTACCACCAAGAGAATCACCCTCTGGTATTGAAGTCCAGAGCATAGGGCTCACCTATACATGATTCAAATTTAGAGTCAGACACAATAACATCAGTACCCTTTGGACGTGAACCCTTGCTAAGGCCACAGATAAGCTTTTGAACAACATCAGGGACCCATGCATGCATTCACACAGGCAATTTCTGTCCTGACTCCTGGATTACCAACTTGCTGCGTCACTGTATGGCTGAAGAAACAATGCATGTCCCTCCCATTCTGAAGTGCAGGCAGGGAAACGTGTTAAATAGGATACAAACCCCTTTACCCTGGAGAAAGCATTCTAGGTAGTGCATGGCACAACCCCACACTCACAGGCACATTCTGCAGCAGAGCAACGTCATGTGTGCACTCCCTTCACTCTCACTTCCACTCTGAAACACCACAACAGGACCTCCAGCTCCTCTGTTGTGAAGAGACAGGCAAGGATCATCTCAGTCCTCAACATCACTGGGTCCAGGAGACAGGAGCAGCAGCAGTTGGTGGTGAGGGGTGTCAGGCAGCAGGCTCTGGAGACAGGAGGAGCTGCAGCAGCAGTTGGTGGTGAGGGGTGTCAGGCAGAAGGCTATGGAGACAGGAGCAGCATCAGCAGCAGCAGGTGATGGTGAGGGGTGTCAGTCAGTAGACTCTAGAGACAGGAGCAGCAACAGCAGGTGGTGGTGAGGGATGTTAGGCAGCAGGCTCTGGAGACAGGAGCAGCAGCAGGTGGTGGTGAGGGGTGTTAGGCAGCAAGCTCTAGAGACAGAAGCAGCAGCAGGTGGTGGTGTGAGGCTCTGTTCCACACATCTTGGGACAGTTTCAGTGGTTCTAAGCTGCTGCAATTGGTGTTGCAGGTCAGCCTTTTTCAAATCCAACCAATACCCATCTCTGCAGTGGCGGAGCACGCCTACCGCGGTTTTCAAAATTGCATTAGTCTACTGCAAGTGCGGTTCCCATTGGCTGTAAGGGCATGGGCCATAGTGGGGACACACTGCAGGGGCCAGGCGGAAGCTACTGCAATCATGCATTTTTCAATTGCATCCAATGACCAACTCCACAGTGGCGGAACACGCTTATCGCGATTTTCAAAATTGCATAATACTACCGCAAGTGCGGTTCCCATTGGCTGTAAGGGCATGGGCCATAGCGGTGACACAATGCAGGGGACAGGCGTCCGCTATCGTGATCGTGCATTTTTAAATTGCATCCAATGACCGACTCCACGGTGGCGGAACACGCCTACCGCAATTTTCTAATTTGCATTAGTCTACCGCGAGTGCGGTTCCGATTGGCTGTAAGGGCTTGGGCATTGGTGGTGACACACGGCTGGGGCCAGGCACTAGCTACGAGCATTCCAACCGCCATTTGACCATGGGTATATGCCTATCACTACAGCGAGTGTGCCTTTGGCATTGGAAGTGACACACCACTGGGGCCAGGTGGTAGCTACCGCGATATGGGTGCCATACATTAGTACCAGTGACAGTGATTTGGGTGGCGGAGCATGCCAACCACCAATGGGTACACATGTCAATGTGTGAAAGGGCAGAGCAATTCACAGTGATGATTATGTGCTTATTTGACTGTATACTTTTTGTGACTCTTGCACAGACTTGTTTACGCACAGACTGGGCTGTTTGTGTTGTTGATGTGTGCTCTGTTGGAATTACGCAAGAAGGTGTGGCAGGTACAGCAGCTAGGTATTAGACAGTAGTATTGATGTTTCACACATGCTGTCTGATGTACTCTCAGGGCTGCACATTGAAGATGTGGACATATCCCTTTGCGCATTCAGATAGTCAGATATTGTTTGGGAGGTGCTAGCTGTGTGAAAAGTGGACAGGTGTACAGATAGTGTAGCTGAAGTTGTTCCTACATAAAGGTTTGGCTGTGAGCTTAACTGTTTTGACAGTCATTGTTGGTGTTGTGTCAGTCAAAACGTAACATGTTAGACTCATCTCCTGGTGGATTGCATTGACATGTGTCCCCTTTCATCTCACCTAGGAGGAGGCCAAATGTGCATCATCCCTACACAGTGATGACAGACATGGAGGATGAGGAGGTTATATGGAAAATCCATCTGGATCAACCCACCCTATAAGACCTATGTGCCATGTTAGAGCCCCACCTGCAGCCTCGCAGGACATATCAGAGTGCTTTCACAGCAACGCCTAAAGTGATAGCGGGTCTACATTTTTGGGCTTCTGGATCATTCCAGTACACTGTGTCCAAAGCAGATGGGATGTCGCAACCTATGTTCACCATAGTGCTACGTGATGTCCTGTCAGCTATGATGATCTACAAGGACAGCTATATCCATTTCCCCAGGAGGCATACATTGGCGGCTGTGAAGGGAGATTTCTATGTACTTGGGCACATCCCCAATGTTGTTGGTGCCATTGACTGCACACATGTTGGCCTGGTTCCACCACAGGCACGAGAACACATCTTCAGGAACAGGAAGCATTACGATTCCATCAATGTTCAAGTAGTGTGCCAGGCGGATATGATCATCTCACACGTCTGTGCCAAATTTCTGGGCTCTGCCCATGACTCATACATTAGTCCATTGAGAGAGCAGTGCATAGAGTGTACCAGGAGCTTCGTAGAGAGCAGCTGCATGTGGAGCAGAGATGCCGAGTGGCGAGCAGAGCAGCCCCCGAGCCGTGCCGAGCCGAGCCGAACCGAACCAGCGGGGGGGTCAAGTGGCCCGGAGAACAGGAGAGCACCGTCGCAGCAGACCCCGCGGCAGACCCCCAGGCCGCAACCCGGCAAACCGGCTGGCCGGTGGATTGTAAGACTCGCAACTTCTTGCAGGCACACACAGCCCGGAAAAGCCCGGAAAAGCCGGAGCGCTGTTCACCGTGTGTCCCGCGTCCTGCAGCGCCCCAGAGCTCCTACGCATCTGAAGCAGCTGTTACAAGCAATCCAACGAGCCGCCTCCCCAAGCCTACAGCATCTGTGAGTGAGGCTATGGGGGAGGTATTGGCTCAACTTTAGCCTGAGCAGAGCTCGAGAAACTGTAGATTACACGGCAAGAGGCCGGAGGTGAGGCAGGCAGAGGGGCATGAGGAGGCAGTTCCTCCCGCTGCCCTCCATCCCTGCATTCATTCAATAGAAAACATAACCTGCCCAAAAGACTGCCCCACAGGACAAGACACAAGATAGTAACCCATCTGGCAGGGGCCCCGCTGAGCACCCCCCAGGAGCGAGAGGAGCGAAAGGGGGTCAAGGCACCAGACGGTGAAGAAAAAAACAGGCAGGGGCGGCAGAGAGATAGTGTGACATTAATTGTAGGATTAAGGCCGGAGATTGAAGGACTGTCTAAGCGGAGGGGGCCAAGCCAAGACTAGCCTAGTCCAGTCCAGTCAGATCAACAAAGCCTGCTCCACTGTGTTTTTGGTAGCCAACCAGGAGCCAACCAGGAGAAACTACAATAACAATGAAACACAGAAATAAAGAGCAGCGAAGCAATAAGCGGCCACCAACCGACCAAGGCCGGCTCGCTAGAAAGGTAGTGGCTTACCTCAAAGCTAAAGGCACCTTTTATTACCCGGTTCCGGGCTAAGCAGACCCATATACTGGCTACAAAGCAGGCAAGAGCAGCCACATTGCCCAGCACCTTCCTCCGCCCCCGACCCCGCTCCCTCCCTGATGGCAGCTGTCCCTTCCGCGGGGCAGACGGGCTTGGGAGGGTGAGCGCGAACGTGAGGGTGAGTTTGAGGGCGAGCGTGAAGCGAAGTCGCATGGCCGTCACTAGGGGGGCACAACCTCCCAGAGCAATCCTTGATCCTGGGAGCACAGCCAGTGTCGGCAGGAGAGCATAAACCCAGACAAGAACGGTGGCGGCTGGCTGCACGCAGGTTGCATGCCAGTGTGCTAGTGTGACCGCGGAGACCCGCACTGTGACACCAACGCCACCTAGGCAACACAGAGGCCGCAAGCGCACAGCATCAACGAGAGGTCGAACATAGGCTGCAAGCTAGCGTGAGCGCGGTGATCCCGCTGCGATAACAACGCTGATGCAACCCAAAGCCAGCAAGATTACAACACAAGGGGGTTCTCATAACCCTAAAAAATCTAGAAAAAAACAGAGCGCGAGCAGCTGTAACCTAGCTGCAGAGACTTGGTACACGGTGGACTCCATTTGCAGTAGTTCTAGCCCAAAAATGAGGTCCGGGAATATAAGAAAAGCACCTAGTAAGAAACCGACAACCCGGAAGGGCTCAGCCAAACGGAGAAGACTTGAAAAATCATCTGCAAATAAGGCCAATAGCACCCTGAAAAACCCTTTAATATCACCAATTGCGACTCTCTTTGAAAGATCAATATCGAATAAGAACTCCTTACAGGATCTACGATTCAACTTCCTGAAAGACCCAGGCGCGGCACTGTTTTCTTCCACGACAGACGTAGTGGGCCTACAAACCCCACTGGATCCAGCGAAAGAATAAGAAGACAACAATCAGTCGGCAGACAAAGCATGTATGCCCTCAGCTTCGCCTGTGAAACTATCTACTCAATTTACCAAAGATGGTACTGTTAATAAAAGCCAAGATCACCTACTAATCAGTGATCACAAAAAAAAAACGCTAAACAGACAAATAAGCGTAACCACATCTGCATTAATCCACACTGCTCACAAGGAGGGCTTAGACGCCTCCGAACAAAACAAAGTACAAGACAACAATAGTAAAGAAACTAGTAACCCATGCCGGGTAACAAGGGACCCAACGCAACAAATGCAAACCTTTACATTCCACTCCAGTCTTAATAATTCGTCGCAACAATGGCCTTCCACTAGCCAACTACTTGTCAAAATTAAAGAGAGAGAGTTGCCAGCCGAAAAAGTCCCTGACCAACGATTGAGCCAGGAAAAAGCCAATGCAGAGCTTGAAAAGCTCAAGGCAGAGGAGGCTCCATACCCACAAGCTCCGCACCCGGCTCAACGGTCTCCGCTGGGCAACAAGCTCTATCTAATAACGTAAAGGAACATAACAATTCCCTAAGACACGACGAAGACTCAAATACACCTAAAGGCGACGAGCCTCTGATCCTCGCTGCACCCTTCCTGCAAGCGCTACAAACAACTACGGCGACGTTAACAATGCAATCCGACAAGTTGGACATCCAAATTGATCTGATGAATATAATTGCATCCTACATAGCAGGAATAAATACTAAACTGGATAATCTTAACACCTTAATTAAAAGAGCCCAAGCCAACTCTACTGAACAACATCAAATTTGCCCTTGCGGCCCAATTCTCGACAAATTGAGCACCCTACCAAAGGTCCTTGACCAGATCATTAATTTAAACAAACACGCAATAAGCCGCGACAGAGTCACCGAAAGCCTAAATAGCTTTAAACCCGAAGATCAACAACCTGGCAGCAACAGATCTCCCGAAGAAAAAACACCTGAACTACAGACATCAAGGCATGAGATCAACATAATCAGCAATAACACAACTGAAAAATCAATGACGGAATCTACCACTGCCAAGCAAACGAAACAAAGTTTAACGAAAAGACAAAAGAAAAAAGAAAGAAAAGCAAGAAACAAAAAAATGGAAGAAGACGTGCTCCGATGTCACAGTATCTATCCAATATTTTTAAACCAACATATACAAAATACGACAGAGGCAGGCACAAGGGACATTACTAAAGACGTAGAAGCAGGAGCCAATGGACAACATATATACACAACATCGCTAACCGTGGAACCCAAGCCTCAAAGCTCACTGGGACCTCAGTAAATTCGCCAATCGACACAAACATCTGATCAAAATCACGCCGCAAAACAGACCAGCCTGACAGCAAAAGGGCTGGAACACAAAATATACCCGGCGATTGACAACAACAAAACTATCGTCCAAGTATACAATGAGCAGTTAAAGAACTTTTTAAATGGGTGGTCATCCAATGACCCAATGCCAGTCATGGAATCAATAAACTCGGCTTGGTCGAAGCACACGCCCAACACAGCACCATCATTAAAACCCCAAAAATGCTCAACTACGAGCACACCATGAGGGAAACAAAGCTGGTCAAGAATGCGCTAGTAACCAACTACAGAAGGAGAGAGAGAGCGAAGCTGAAAAGCACTGCTTCAAAGCTAACAACCCAGAAATAGTCCACCAAGAGGGACCACACGGCACCACCCAATATCCTGGTCCAATCCGCCACATTTTAACATCAGATACCCAGCGCAACCTGACCCAGACAGAGCTGAGCTTCATTGTTACAAACAACGAAACGCCAAGATCAAGCAATGACGCAGCAACAAAGCCGATATCAGATACCATCAATTCAACACCTGGTACCCAGCGCAATCTGATCCAGACAAAGCTGGGCTTCTACGTTACTAACAACGAAACGTCACGGCCAAGCAAAGAGGCAGCTACAAAGCCAATATCAGACACCATCAAAGCAGACAACGTTGGCTGCCAAATTATTGTTACCCCAGAGTACACGACCCAAGGCAGACACGATATCCTAAACAGGAACAATATCCTAAAATTGATGAAGGACCTAAGCGCTATCAAATCGTCCGACCGGGTTGAATTTTTAACCAGTACTAATGCAACAACCCACGAACAAACAATGACAACATGGAAATCAGCTGCCATAGCGCAATCTATTCTAGGGAAAACGGAGATATTCCAAGCATGGGGCATTCAACTATCACAGCCAATCGCCCCAAGATACCCGCTTCCTTTACAGATAAATAGCAGCATGCAACTTACAAGGAGACCGGCGGACCTTGTCCCGAAAAAAACAGTCTATTCTATATTACATAACGCCAAAGGCAGAAGCGAGGCAGAACTTACATGCAAAGAGACAGACTTAGTCAAAGCAGGGGAACCGTTAACCACAACTGATTCCTGGAATTGGCTTCCCAGCATACTAAACAATAAACGGTCTAACTGACCGATCCGCCCCGAAAGATACAAAGCAGCAAATAATAACATACATATTATCTCATGGAACATAGCTGGCGCAAAAAGACTGCTGGACGACGGTCTTGCCTTGGATGAATGGGACAACGCCGATATAATTGCCCTGCAAGAGACATGGCTGCAGGAAGAAACTGCATTGTCGGGCTATATCCACTACATGGTGCCAGCGAAAAAATGTAAAAACTACGGAAGAGCAATCGGCGGCCTATCGGTATATGTGTCTACTACTCTTAAAATCCAGACAGAACAGCTCCAATCGCTGGATCCAAGTTTACAGCTAATTAAATTCTCAGGCCAGAAAAAGTATGGTCATAAAACGACAATACTGATCAATTATTACACCCAACCAAATCTTCAAGTAAAAAAGATAAAAAACAATTTACTATGCAAGGAAATATTAAATCTTAGAAGCTCTGAACCAACTTGGAACATTATTCTAACTGGAGATTTTAACTCCAATCTCATTTACACACCAGAGGAAGACGAGATACTAACCTCAGATAACATATACTGGGACGTCCCCCAGCAGGCAACAGGCGCAACAAAGAGCCGAAGGACAGCCTAGCTTCTCACTTAGTAACAGACCTAGAGTACCTAGGTATGCGAGTACTGAATGGCAGGACTTTGAAAGACAATCCACCAAAGAAAACGTTCTACGGCCCTTATAGTCAATCTACATTGGATTTTACCATAATAAGTCTTCCATTGACCCCTCCAGTACTCACCTTTTACATCGGATATACAACAATGAGCGATCATAGCATGCAACATCTGAAACTCAACTTTTTTGCAGATACACTGCAACCGGTGTATTCCCTGGAGGGCCATCTAGGAACAATTAATCAGAAACGAATACACTGGAACAGTTCCAACAAACTGAAATGGACTTCAATAATAAAGGACAACCTGCAGAGAGACAAACAGAGCTACAATGGACAAGATACAAGCCTGGTCTCTTTTTGTTGCGAAATTAAAGTAAAAAATGACACCAACTAAAACAGCCGCGAAAATTAAGCACCCGACAAAGAAACTGCCCTTGGCACTACAAGAACAAAGAAGGGCCCTACGGAGAAGCCAAAAAAACCTGCAATCAAAAGCGAACGACCAGACCTACTTGAATATTTTTCTTGCCCAAAGAAACTTTTATAAAAAAAGGATTTGGGAGCAGAAAAAGAAGGCGAATGACGACTTATGGATTAATTTACGGGCCAATTCTAAGTTACAGGACTCAAGTAAATTTTGGACCATAATAAACCAGCTGACAAGGCCACGAAACGCACTGTCCTCGAATATTCAAGAAACGGTATGGTCAACCTTCCTGTCGTCAAAATTTGAAGAAAACCAAAGGAATACTCCTGCGCAGATATTGGGACCAGCGGAACCACATTTAAACAGCTGCGAAGAACATTACCACACCAACCGCACAACAATGGCACAAAGGACAACTCCACCTACTGAAGCCACAGACGGCTGGTACACGGCTGATGAGATTATCACCATCATCAGAAAGGGAAAAAGTAATGGAGCGCCGGGCCCGAATGGCATCCCACAAATCGCCTTTAAGGAAGCACCAGACTTTTGGGCCCCACACCTCGAAGAACTTTTTGTTGATGTTCAAAGTTATAACCGCATTCCAGAAAGCTGGAAAGGTTCTATCATCACCCCAATACACAAAGGAGGAGACAGAGCTAACCCTTTAAATTATCGTCTAATAACACTCCAAGACATCGAAGCTAAATATTTTGCCTCTCTCCTTTTAAAAGACCTGGTAAATTGGGCAGATGATAAAGCAATAATCCCAATAAACCAAACTGGTTTTAGAGCCGGCATCGGAACGACGTCTAACATATTAACAATAACCATGATAGCAGAAAAATGCCAGCGCTCAAAACAGGACCTGAACCTCTGTTTTATCGACATGAAGGCGGCCTTCGATAGCGTTGATCGCAAGCTATTATGGGCCAAGCTAAAAGCTTGGTCCATACCTGAGAAAATACTGAGGGCGCTACTCCTATTCTACACCGATACTTGGACACAAATCAAGTTAGGGGACGGATCACACCTATCAAGAAAAGTATACACATCGATCGGATTAAAACAGGGTTGCGTATTAGCACCACAGCTTTTTAACCTATTCATTTCAGACCTCTCTGGAAATTTAAACATCTGCAATGCGCACCCACCGAACCTTGGCAATTTTCATCTTACCCATTTGGCTTACCCCAATGACATTGTGCTTATGAGCCTAACTAAAGTGGGCCTGTCCAGACTACTGGCAGTAATGTCAGAATTTTTTACGGCAAATAATCTTGCTCTGAACCTATCTAAGACAAAAACTATGTCAATAATCAACCGTCGCACAGTGCAACTTAACATCTCACTTGAGGGAAAATCACTGGAAAGAGTAACAAACTATAAATACCTAAGATACTACCTCGATGACAAGCTCACTCTAAACGCCCCAAAAAAATACACGAAGCAGAGAGCCGGAGCATTAACATTCACACTTAGCTCACTGGCAAAAAAGTTGGAAGGCCCCTCGCTGAAACCACTACTAACAGTGATGGCAACTAAAATACTTCCAACACTATCCTATGCTAATATAGCCATGCAGGGCAAGGACGATACCACCTTAAATAGCCTTATCACAAAAATTTACAAGAAGGTCTTACAACTCCCACGCTCAGCTTCACCCGCCCAGACTCGTTTAGAATTTGGTCTGATGAATGAGTCACTGGGAAGACTCTACACAAGTATTGGAGTATGGTATAGAATTAAAACTAACTCAATAAATAACACCTTGGACAGCTTGTTATGGCAGGAATTAGAAAACCAACAAAACTCCGCAGCAAACAAATATCTGACTGGCGCTCTAGAGCAAACATGCACCGTAAACCTGTGGGGAAAAAACCTGCCATTCACGTCCTTTAAACAGGTACTAAACAAAGCGGCCAAATTCCACTCACTAATCACGGATAAAGCTATCTTTGCCGAACGCTCCCATTCATGGACCGTGATTAACAGTTACAACAATCTCACCTCGGCTACCTATCTAGCATCAACGTATTCTGTGTTTATAAAAAAAAGGCTGATGGCAGTGAGATTCGGCAAAGTACCAACATTGGCTGACGAACCTGCCTGGAAACGCTAAGATGCAAAAGACTGTCGACTATGTGGCACTACAAAAGAAGACATAATCCATATTATATGCCACTGCAAAACACTGAACCGGGAGCGCATACTCTTTTTAAAGAACATTTTTAGGGCCAAAGGTATACGCAACTGTAGATCGGCCATTATTGGTGCCCTACATTCAACAGACCCTATAATTAACTGCAAACTCATAAAGTTCTTGATTGACTGTGAAAAGCGTCTGAAAGCTCTTGAAATTTTAAAATAAGATTTTCAGTATTATTAACCATTTAACGACGATGAATCTGATTAAGCTCCTACCAGCATCATTTTAAATTTACATTTATTTTGCACTGTTTGTTTATTTATTTGTTTTTAGTTTTTCAGTATATTTGTTTGTTTTTTGTTTTATAAATGTTGTAATTTTTTTATGTCTGTTTTTAATGTTTGCTATATGTTATTGTATAATATTATTGATAATAGTTTCTTTTTATTTTTAAATGTTATTTTTTGGTATTCTTTATATGTATTTCTTTGATGTTGTGGATATTATCTATATCAATGTTTTTGTTGTGTTATATGTTATTTAAATGTTATTGATATTTTAGTGCTCTTTTTTTTGTTGTCAATATATATTTGTTATCAAACATTTTTTATCAATGTTTGTGTCATTTCAGTTTTTTGTATTGGGTGTTGATATTTTTGTATACATTATATTGACTCAATATGTTTGTAGTTCGATATTATAGTTGTCAATGTAGTATCAGTGATCCATTGTTCGATTTATATTGCCATTAGGGTTTGGTTGTGGGACTTCAAATAGTCCTTTTGTTGGACTGCAAATGCGTGATGACAAGTAGTTTTGAAATTAAGGGAAAGTGTGTCTTATTTGGTTTGCTGGAACCTTGACATTTTAATTACTGGTTTATGGCTGCTTTATTTTCACAGTGGGTGCTGTTTGGATGCCTTAGACTGTCCTAAGGACAAGAGATATTCCTTACTCACTCTTGCATGTTCATTTATTTTAATTTGATGTCATGATTTTTATACAAAATCTGTTTTTATATCAAGTTAAAGAATGCTTACAGTGATATAGATTACAAGCAAATCCTATAAACAGATATTCTGTTGCTCCCTGTGTAACTGGAATTTCAGTATCAAAATAACAACATATCTGTTCAACAACATGAAATATCCAGTGTCAAGGAGCACATGTATGTAACCATGTAGAACTAACTAACAACACATTCCATTACTGCGAGCTTTGATAAACAATGATTTTTGTGGCAAGTATATAACTGCACCACATTCTTTTGACCAACTTACTGAGAAAAGTGGGTGAGACATAGTTGACCTTCAGATTCCTCTACTTTGCTTCCTTATTCCTAAACTTGATTTTATGGCATGACACGGAGGCCAATATTATGCAAATCTCCTTTATTGCGTAGCACACAGCAGCAACAATGAAGAGATCTAGAACTTCAAGAAACATTCCAACAGGGTATATAGTTCATGTGCACGCCGTGGTCTCCCTTCTTTGTTGCTGCTGCTTACAAGAAAAGTGCTCTTATTTTATCTTTACATGATGTATGCTTGTCTGAGCTGGTCTGTTCTTTGGAGGGGTGGGCATAGTGCTCCGCTCCGCCCACGGAGTGTGCGTAGTGTTGCCCACTTCGCACTTCGCACATGTGCATTTGTCAGGAGGAAGTGTCGAGAAACTAGGAAAAGGGAGCCCCGGGACGCCTCATGTCAGGTAAGTCGTTTTAAATTAATTTTACAACGTTTAAAATCATTTCGAGGGCATTTACAAGAAGGCGGGAGGGAGGCGGGCGGCGCGTAGTGGAGCTACGCGAAGTGTGTGGGTGGGTGTAAATTTCCCCACACTTCGTGGTGCTTCGCTTAGCCCCACCACGCCCACTACGCCCAGGGTTATTTCTTTGCTGTGGGAGGTTCTTGACTGGGTGATTGTCCTCCCTTTTTCCCCTTCCCCAAACTCGTTTGTACTGGGAGGTTTATGGTTGGGCGACTGTTCCCCCTTCTCCCCTCTCCCGGGCTATGCGCAGCCCTGAAATTTGCCACTCCTGTTTTCTCATAGTAGGCAGCTTCCCCGGCAGTCCCCTTTGAGTCAGGGCCGTTTCCCTCCTCCCCCACCCTTCTATTTATGGGCTTGCATGTCTTTTTTGCTTGTTTCCCTCACGGGTCTGGCAGATTTCTTTCTCGCCATAGCATAGTGTTCGGACTTTGACAGTCCAGTGTTGCGCCTCTCATTGGAGACGGGTGGAGGCACTCTCCCCTCCGCCCACCCTTCCCCACTGCACTTTCTTTTGCGCTTTCCTCGGCCCTTTAAGGCTGAGGAAAACCTTTCCCGGACGGGCCCGCGTCCTTCAAACGCGGGTCCAATGCTTAACGCCGCCGTTACTCTCATCTCCATGGCAAACTTGCTGTCTCTCACACAGATCGGGGAGGCCACGCAGGGCTTCCACGGGGTTGGCAATCAATGGAGGTCTCCGTCCTAGGACCTAGAGACCTCCTCTAAAGTGCTGGTTCAATTTTGGCGCTTGTGGACGTCTTTTACTTACCCCCAGCTGGACTGCCTTCAGGGGCCTGACACCACACACCGACTCCTGCCGAATAAAGCATATCTGTGACCAAAAAAAAAAAGGAGAGTCATCAGAATAAAGGAGGGACAAACAGCTCCTCTTTCAAAACAGAGAAGGGACTCACACAGCTATACTCATATTAGAGGAACAATCCTTAGCAGACCTACTTCTCTGTTACCATAACCGCCCACCATCCATTTTGTTGCTCAAAATTCCTGCTTTGACAGTTATCTCACTAATCAGTCCAGACCTCAGTTTTGTCATGTCTTCTGATCCGTCTACCTCCACTATGGAAGATAAATTAGAGGGACTTCTTAATAAGGCCCTAGATAGGGTAATGGGACCTCTGGACAACACCATTAACACAAAATTTGAAACCCTTTCCAAGTCAGGCTGGCCACCCATGAGACCTCAAGGGGAACCTACCAAGGCTACGACGAGCCAAAGGAAAAGACATATTATTGTAAACCCCCCTGAGGGTGTCAAAGTCAAAGTCAAAGTTACTTTATTCGATTACAACATGTAGTCATAAAAGCACAGGTTAAAAAAGCATTTGGTAAAATATTACATAAAAGTTAAAAGATTGCTACAAAAAATGAGGACGGCACCATAAGCAAAAAGTCATAGCAGGGTGTAGTTATATTTTATCACATCATGATTGTTTTTCTGCATTTAAAAATGTTCTTTAAAAAAGCTGTTACTGATGCTCCAGCAAACACAGATTCTAGTTGCTGCAATTTAACATAAGTGATCCGGGAGGTCCTTGTCCCCAACAATTTTAGTACCGAAAGAATCCATGCTTTACTGTACATAATATAACAATTACAGAAAAACAAAACACCCTGAGGGTGTCAAAGAGCCCAGGAGCTCGAACCCTGTATTTTTGAACTCACGCTCTGGCGGTGACAATGACGGTGCCTCTGGGACACTGGATGGGCAGTTCAGAGACCCGAACCTTCCTATCCCCATCAATAGTGACGATGGGATCGAGGACGAGATTGACCTCTCTTGCTCCTCGGATTTTAATTCTGATGAAGAGGAAGGCAAAATCAGAGATACTTCAGGTGAGGCATCAGGGGCCTTAGTGTCTTAAATGGGAATCCTTTACTCCTTTGAGGAACACATGTTTGACCCGCTCCTCATCAAACACGCCCTCTCCCCAGAATGGGTCCTGTCTCAGCACATTGGAGAATACCTCTCCTTTTGGCTCCGCAATGAAATGCAAAAGGAGGTCAGAGCTCGTCTCAAATCCGAATGTCCCCGTCCCTCCCTACCCGACAAAATAGCTATGACAACTGAGTTGGACAGCAAGGTTGTGGCGTTTATTGCCAAGACCGGAAAGGACACGCTAAGGTGACTCGACAAAGGCCTCAAGTCTTGCCAAGGCACTCTGTTGGATATCATGGGCCCACTGACCAAAATGTTTGAGTTGGCAGAAGGGGCATACATTTCTGACACTCCCATTGACCCAAAGGAACTACACCAGTGGGCGCAAAGGGCAATCTGCCTTCTAGGCAATGCAAACACTACGCTTCCCAATGAAAGGCGAAAGAGCGTGCTTTTATCGACCACAAACTGGCTGAACTGGCTACCAAAGAAAGGGGAGCATCCTCACAGGGCCTTCTCTTTGGAGAGGAGTTTATCAGAGAAATGGCCAAATATGTGGGAGTTTTTAACTCCATTCAGAAATCACAGAAGGATATTAAGAAGGTGTTTAACAATAGAGTTTTTTCTCGGGCCGGGAGGATGCGGGGTCGATTACCCGGCCGTGGAAATTTTTCGACAAGACCCTTTGTGGGACAAGGGGGGAGATCCTCCCAATCCGGATTTGTTTTTCAGTCGTCCTTCTTTATTTATTATTTATTTATTTATTTATTTATTTATTTATGCAATTTTTAAAATGCTGCAATTACCCAGGGGTGTCTCGGCGCTGTGAGCTATGTTTGATACAACTAATGTGAGATCTCTGAAGCGTTTCTTTATGTACTTTCTGAAATAATCAAGTTATTGGGAGAACAACCATGTCGTTAGTTGCTTTCTAAAGATAATCAGAGTAGGACTGGTTTTTATGGTAAGGGGAAGAGAGTTCCATAATTTTGCAGCCGCGATGGTGAAGCATCTGTCACCCCAGTTAACTCTCCTCGTTCTGGGTATGTGAAGCAGGTGAGCAGTATTAGAGCGAAGCGTTCTGGGGGTTGTAAGAGGTTTGAATGAGTTCCTAAGAAATTTAGGTCCAACGTTGTTAATTGCCTTATAGACAATACAAAGGGACTTAAATTTTGTACGACTTCTAATCGGAAGCCAATGTAGTTGTTTCAGATGTCCAGAAACGGAACTGAATTTTGAAATGCCCAGTAAAACTCTAGCTGAGGCATTCTGTATCATTTGGAGTTTGAAGATGACCTTTTCTTGTGCATTGAGGAGGAGGGCATTACAATAGTCAGTGCGTGAGAACACCAGTGTTGAAATTAGTGTTTTTCCTGCTGTTATAGGAAGATAAGGAAGGAGTTTCTTGATTTTCCGTAGGATGTTAAATGATGATGAGACTACCGAATTCACATGATGGTGAAAAAGGAGTTTATCATCAAAAACAACTCCTAAGTTTCTAACTTTACTGACTGGTTCAGGTGGATTGCCCATTTCCTCCGGCCACCATAAGGGGGACCACAAAGGCTGAATCTTACCAAACAACATTACTTCCGTCTTTGTTGAATTCAGTTTTAGACAGCTGGAGGACATCCAACTGCTAATGGCCCTCATGCCATCTTTGAAGTTTGCTGCTATTGTAGGACCGTCTCTATGTACAGATAATACCAACTGGGTATCGTCGGCATATGTTGTTAAATTGATGTTGTAGGCTTTTATTACCCTCGCTAAGTCCGAAACATAGATATTAAAAAGGGTCGGACTTAGCGAGGAACCCTGTGGAACTCCACAAGGAAGAGAAAAAGTGGGAGAGGTATATGTGCCTAATTTAACTGCCTGTTTACGGTCTGCCAGAAAAGATGTAATGAGATCCCTGGCTTTGTATTTGATACCGATGGCCTCGACACGGTCGATCAAAGTAGAATGATCGACCGTGTCGAATGCCGCCGATAGGTCCAGCAAAATCAACACAGTCTGTCCGCCGTTATCCATCGTTGTTCTTATTTCATCTGCAGCCTTAATCAGGGCAGTTTCTGTCCTGTGACCTTGTCGGAAGCCGAACTGGGTGTCATCTAAAAGGTCATGATTATGAATGAATTCGGACAGCTGTTTATTCATGACGGATTCAAAGATTTTAGCTGGGAACGGCAAGGATGCTATGGGACGGTAGCTGGAAGGTAGTGAAGGGTCTAGTGATGGTTTTTTGAGAAGTGGTTTAATTATAGTATTTTTCCATATTGTTGGGTATGAACCTGTTGAGAACATAGCGTTACAGATGTGTGTCAGAGGTAAGGTAATGATGTCTGGGATAGTATTGAGTATAGAAGGGTGACAGGGGTCCAATGGGGAGCCAGATTTAATTGACGAGATTAATTTATGAGTATATTGCGGATGTATCTTAGTAAATTCCATAAGAACTGGTGAGTTCAGATTTATTTGTGTGTTTGTTGGTTGAATGGTATTGGAATTTGGAGTGAAGTCCTCGAATATAGACGTAACCTTTTCCGCGAAAAAGTCCGCCAATGCATTACAGAGGGTTTGAGATGTTTCAGTGGGCGGGTTTGAAGGTTCTGCAAGATGGTTTACTACTTCAAACAGTTTTTTCGTGATACATTTGGCCTGGTCTATTTGGGTGGTATAGTAGATGTTTTTTTCTATAGATATTCTCTGCTTGTAGTTATAGAGTGCAGCTTTATATGTTATTTTATCTGCTGAATTATAATGTTTGCGCCAGTGGCGTTCTAAGTTACGGCAGTGTTGTCGTTGTAATCTTAGTTGTTCAGAGAACCAAGGAGCCGAAGGAATTTTCCTGCTGTATTTAGATGTTCTAGTTGGAACTAGTGTTGTGAATGCTCCTTCCAGGATTGAAGTATATCTAGTGGCTGCAGTATTTGGATCTGTTTCAGTGTCTATACCCACGAATGCATCAGTGAGAGTCTGTGTAAGATGAGCATGGTCAAGGTTTCTCCAGTCTCTGGTGGTTTGGTAAGGGTTTGGTGATATATTTTTACATGCCGAGGTTTTGATTTTGATATCAAATAAAATTGCAGAGTGATCGGACCATGTTAGAGGTTGTATTTTATTTATGATGATGTGTGGATTGTTGGTAAAGATACCATCAAGCGTATGTCCTGCTTTGTGTGTGGGAGTCGTGATAAGTTGTCTAAGTTCCACAGGAAGTAAATCGTTGATGAGCTGGAAGGTGTCTCTATCGGTTAGGGATTCCAGATGGAAATTGAAATCTCCTAGTAAGAAGAAATATTTATTTTCAACAGCTAGCTCACTCAGTTGATGAAGTTGTGACAGAAATGCAGTACGGGAGCCTGGGGGTCGATACAGTAGAGTACCCATAAGTGACTGGTTGGCAGCAAGCGTAACTGTGAAGGCAAATGCCTCACAGTGCGTATGCTTTAGATCAATAGCTTTGACTCGGAGGCTGTTGCGCTATATTATTGCAATCCCTCCACCTTTTTTAGTTGATATACGATCTTGCCTGTAGACACAGCAGTCTTCTGGCATGGCGGCTTTGAAATCTGGTCCTGATGCATCATCTCCCCATGTTTCCGTTAGGAACAGGAGGTCGATGGCATGTGTGTTGATTAACTCTAATATATCTATTTTATGGCAAGGAAGCGAGCGAACGTTCACAAGCACCGCCCATATTAGTTTCTGTGGTGTAGTTGTTTCCCGAGTTTTTTGTGTGCAAAGTGTACATGTAAATGGGCCTCCGATCGGATCAGCATATGAGCATATCGGAGGATCGTGAGCCTTGCCTAGGGTTTTATTTAAGGAAGTGAGTTGACTGGAGGTATATACAAGCCTAGATGACTCAGAAGATGCAGGGGGTTGGCCCTAGGCCGTGTCTGGTCGCGGACGGGCGCAGACGGGCTTGGCTTTGGCGCAGCTTTGGCGCGCGCACGGCGCGCCCGCTGCGCCAGCCTGCTGCGCCGTCTGGCCATGACACACATTATATAGGGTGAGGAGGGTGGGAGTCCGGCGCGACTAGAGCGCTCACCCAACCACTCCCAAGATGGCACCCACCGCCGCCAGACGCCTGTTAGAAATCGTCTAAAATCGGTAGGAAAGAGTGAATTTGTAGCGTGTGAAGGGTGTTAGAGTTCCTGTATATAAATTCCCAAAATTATCCTAATGTAAAAAGCCCCCCGAATAAAATTTATCGAGCGATCTAAAATGCTTCCTAAAGAGGTCCAAATGCCTTTAAAATAAGTGCAATCAGTATTCTCACAAATTAATCACAAACGGCAAGCTCGCAGCCCTAGTAGCAATCACCAGGGAGAGCCTCTGAGGCAAGGCGGCTGCCGGGAAGGCCCGATTAAGTACTCTGGGAGGGCGGGAGTCCGGCACGACTAGAGCGCTCACCCAACCACTCCCAAGATGGCGCCCACCGCCGCCAGACGCCTGTTAGAAATCGTCTAAAATCGGTAGGAAAGAGTGAATTTGTAGCGTGTGAAGGGTGTTAGAGTTCCTGTATATAAATTCCCCAAATTATCCTAATGTAAAAAGCCCCCCGAATAAAATGTATCGAGCGATCTAAAATGCTTCCTAAAGAGGTCAAAATGCCTTTAAAATAAGTGCAATCAGTATTCTCACAAATTAATCACAAACGGCAAGCTCGCAGCCCCAGTAGCAATCACCAGGGAGAGCTTCTGAGGCAAGGCGGACGCCGGGAAGCCCCGATTAAGTACTCTGGGAGGGCGGGAGTCAGGCGCGACTAGAGCGCTCACCCAACCACTCCCAAGATGGCGCCCACCGCCGCCAGACGCCTGTTAGAAATCGTCTAAAATCGGTAGGAAAGAGTGAATTTGTAGCGTGTGAAGGGTGTTAGAGTTCCTGTATATAAATTCCCCAAATTATCCTAATGTAAAAAGCCCCCCGAATAAAATTTATCGAGCGATCTAAAATGCTTCCTAAAGAGGTCAAAATGCCTTTAAAATAAGTGCAATCAGTATTCTCACAAATTAATCACAAACGGCAAGCTCGCAGCCCTAGTAGCAATCACCAGGGAGAGCTTCTGAGGCAAGGCGGCCGCCGGGAAGCCCCGATTAAGTACTCTGGGAGGGCGGGAGTCCGGCGCGACTAGAGCGCTCACCCAACCACTCCCAAGATGGCGCCCACCGCCGCCAGACGCCTGTTAGAAATCGTCTAAAATCGGTAGGAAAGAGTGAATTTGTAGCGTGTGAAGGGTGTTAGAGTTCCTGTATATAAATTCCCCAAATTATCCTAATGTAAAAAGCCCCCCGAATAAAATTTATCGAGCGATCTAAAATGCTTCCTAAAGAGGTCAAAATGCCTTTAAAATAAGTGCAATCAGTATTCTCACAAATTAATCACAAACGGCAAGCTTGCAGCCCTAGTAGCAATCACCAGGGAGAGCCTCTGAGGCAAGGCGGCCGCCGGGAAGCCCCGATTAAGTACTCTGGGAGGGCGGGAGTCAGGCGCGACTAGAGCGCTCACCCAACCACTCCCAAGATGGCGCCCACCGCCGCCAGACGCCTGTTAGAAATCGTCTAAAATCGGTAGGAAAGAGTGAATTTGTAGCATGTGAAGGGTGTTAGAATTCCTGTATATAAATTCCCCAAATTATCCTAATGTAAAAAGCCCCCCGAATAAAATTTATCGAGCGATCTAAAATGCTTCCTAAAGAGGTCAAAATGCCTTTAAAATAAGTGCAATCAGTATTCTCACAAATTAATCACAAACGGCAAGCTCGCAGCCCTAGTAGCAATCACCAGGGAGAGCTTCTGAGGCAAGGCGGCCGCCGGGAAGCCCCGATTAAGTACTCTGGGAGGGCGGGAGTCCGGCGCGACTAGAGCGCTCACCCAACCACTCCCAAGATGGCGCCCACCGCCGCCAGACGCCTGTTAGAAATCGTCTAAAATCGGTAGGAAAGAGGGAATTTGTAGCGTGTGAAGGGTGTTAGAGTTCCTGTATATAAATTCCCCAAATTATCCTAATGTAAAAAGCCCCCCGAATAAAATTTATCCGCGGTAGGGGATTCAGAGGCGAAAGGAAGGCGAGAGGCTTTTCAGCAGGTAAGAGCACCCAAAGACCTTTCAGATACCCCTAAAAAGGTGGGAGGGATATTTGCCCTTTTCTCCAGGAACTGGAGCATGGTGAGTCAGGACCCTTGGGTACTAGACACTGTCAAGGGTTAAAAAATGGAATTCATACACTTGCCTGTTCAGGAGAGATTCCACGGGAAATCCGCTTCTCGGAAAACGATTCCACTTTAGTATCCCAGGAGGTAAGAGACCTATTTGCCAAAGGTGCAATCCGGGAGGGAGAAGAAATTCGCTTTGTCAGCAATGTCTAAAAGACCTGAACGAGTGGGTGATTTATCGCCATTTCAAAATGGAGGGAATCCACCTACTCAGAGATGTCGTGAGAAAGGGGAACTGGCTTACTCGACTAGATCTCAGAGATGCTTATTTGATCATTCCCATCTGGCCCCCTCATCAAAAATGTCTCCAATTCTATTGGGAGGGCAAGCTATGGCAGTTTTGCAGCCTCCCCTTCGGTCTTTCATCTGCCCCTTGGTGCTTCACCAAGGTCCTTCGCCCAATAGCAGGGTGGCTGAGGAACAAGGGAGGGAGGTTAATTCTCTATCTCGACAACATCTTAATAATGGCCCAGCCCTGGGAGGTCGCTTCCCAATACACTGCCCTTGCGATAAATCTCTTGGAACACCTAGGTTTCGTAATAAACACAAAAAAGTCCTCTACAACTCCAGCCGAGGTCTCTCAAATGTCTCTCAAATTTTGGGATTTTCAATAGATACAGTCCAAGGGGACAAAGTGAGGAAACTCAGGAAGGAGTTAAGGAAAATTTTAAAGATTCATTATTTTCCTCTAAAGACTTTGGGAAGGATACTGGGACTGCTGTCCTCAACTATCCAAGCAATATATCTGGGTCACCTGTACTATCGGGCCCTTCAGAGGCTCAAAGCCAAAGCCCTCAGGACAAATCCATCCTATTTTCAGATGGTTTGCCTGAACACAGACCCCAGGAAGAAAATAATGTGGTGGTTGAGGAATGCAGAGGCCTGGAATGGGAGAGAGATCTTCGGGGCAGAGCCGGACTCTGATGCGAGCCAAGAGGGTTGGGGCACCACTTGTGGTGATTTTTCAACAGGGGGACTTTGGACACCCCAGGAGAAGGATCTACTTATCAACTGCCAAAAACTACTGGCAGGATCCTTTGTAATCCAGAACTTTACCAAGGATTTGATAAAATTTTCGGTCATGCTTCGCATGGACAACGTTTCTGCTGTGAGATACAAGAACAAAATGGGGGGGCCTCATTCAAAGTGTCTTTCGGACCTAGCCAAGAACTTCTGGTGTACTGCCTCAACAAGGGCATCTCGGTTGTTGCCAAACACATTCCGGGTTTGAACAATGGGGTGGCAGACTGGTTCTCCAGGAATTTCGTAGATTCGAGCAACTGGAGGCTAGACAGGGAGGTTTTTCTTGCGATCAAATCTCTATGGGGTCCCTTTGGAATAGACCTCTTTGTAGGCCATCTCAATACAAAGCTGCCCAAATTTTTCAGCTGCAGGCCGGACCCTCTGGCCTTGGGGATAGACGCCTTCTCTCAGAACTGGCTTTGTCTGAGACCTTATGCATTCCCACCTTTTCACATGCTTCCATGCCTCCTTCTTCAGGTTCGGAGGAACGGAGAATCTGTAGTGGTAATAACTCCCCTCTGGAGATCTCAGACGTGGTTCCCCATCCTGCTAGAGATGAGTGTGGATTTTCCAATTCTCATTCCTACTTTTG
Organism: Lissotriton helveticus; assembly: GCF_964261635.1. Taxonomy (NCBI): domain Eukaryota; kingdom Metazoa; phylum Chordata; class Amphibia; order Caudata; family Salamandridae; genus Lissotriton; species Lissotriton helveticus. The sequence goes on along the minus strand of NC_136061.1, from coordinate 512,775,030 downwards.
AAGAATTGGTGACAGGACCTCAAGGGGAGTGTCAACCCCTCGTTCTTCAGGGCATCCTGTAATTGATGGCTTGGAGGATTTCAGGAGACAGTGGCAGCTCCCGGGACTTTCGGAGGGCGCTTTCAGACTCATGTCAGAATTACCACTTTGGGCGAGAACTTTACTCTCTCTCTGAAGAAACTGTCCTAAGAACTGACAGTTTTAGAAGGGGGAATTTTAATATTAAATACTGACAGAGCATGATTAAAGTGGTGTCTTCTGCAGATTTAAAAAAATCTGTTCAAAGCTCCTGCCTGGGTGGCAGCCTTACCAACACAACGTTTAATATGCTCTGAGTCCCACCCGTTTATTGAAAAAACCTTCCTCAGATACAGATACCAGTCAAACAATTCAAGTTCTTCAAGCACTAACAGACACTTATACCCTTTCTTTATTCTGGGACCTTTTTTGCGGGAAACTAAAATTTTACTTTCAGGAATGTTGATTTTCAGAAAATGGTCTTCTCCATATTTGGTCAGGGCATCCAGACGACGTTGCAAGCCATTAGGTGTTAAGTCAAAAATTACAACGTCATTGGCATATAATAGGGAACCAATAGACATTGTACCAATTCTAGGGGCATCCCCTCTCACTGCATTTAACTTGCCAGGGTGGTCAAATATGTAAGGAAAAAACTTACAATTTACAACATCATAGAATGGGCTGGACATTGTAGGGGTGTTTCTGCTCATGCCGATATGCCCACAAATGGGATTTAGTGTACCCTGCCCTAGGGCTAAAAGACCTGTAGAAGGGGTGACTTGTCTTTATCTTATGGAGTGTGCCATGTCAACTTCGGATTTTCCTGAGTGCATAGCCTTGGTGGGGGGCCCTTGAGTGGCACAACCAGTGCTTCGGCCCTAGAGGGCCCTCTTCGGGTACCACTTACTAGGAGACTTACAGGGGTAGCTGACGTTTTGCCAATCATGTTACAGTGTTTTTAGGAAAGAGATCTGGCACTGGAGACCTGGTTAGCAGGGACCCATTGCACTTACAGTTCAAAATCACGTTGGGCAAAAAGTGGGGGCTAACCATGCAAAAAGAGGCAGTTTCCTAAATATATGAATTTATGGTTAAACAATGGATTTGAATGATAAGTCATCATCATGTAGGAAAGGAAGACTTTTTTTGCGGTTTTATAGCACAAACTCGACCCAAAGGTATTGGAGCTCTTTACATAAGCACCAGTTAAATCACACAAGGGCACATTCATTTTTTGTAGGCATGGGGAAATTAAGTGATTTGCCCAGAATCACAGGATGTTGTGCCGACACCGGGGATGGAACCTGGTTCCCCAGCTCCAAAGTTGGCACCTCTGGGTGTTAGGTGACATTCTCTCCCCTAATAATAGTCCAAAAGCACGTGGTGGTAGCCTTGTATTTTATTATTCAATATCATCCCCTGTTCTTTGCACAAAGTTCAAAGTGAAATTCAAAAGCCTATTTTTTTTTATTATGCTAAGAGCATCTTGTGATTACTTTGGTTCTCCGATTGGGGTTTGTCATTTGTATTGCCAGTGAAATACATTGCATTTCTCAATATCTGAGAGGTATAGTGGTGTAAATTTGAAGCATGAATATCTTGTTTATAGAGGGAGTGTTGAGGGGGAGGTGAATATTGTGTAGTCCTAAATGTGTTGAGAACTGAATGGTCAGTATTATATCTCATTCCATTTCACGCATACCTTTTATGAATTTGCATAGTAATCAGAAAAGGAATGAATCACCATATTTTTGGTCGACTGCCACTGTAATGAGTCATCATTGGTCTTTTCTCATATAAATAGGACAGTTAATTCCTTGCTTAAGAGGAACATTTGAAGATATTTCCAGTTCATGAATCTGCAACCAGTGCCCTATTAAGTAACTTTCTTTAAAAAAAATGATAATGTCATTATGCAATTTGAATGTAATGGAACACTGTATGAGGTCGATCACAAGTGCATAATCACTTAAAAAGATGTGCATTTCAGTGACACAGCTGGTGGCCCAATATTAATTATCCTTTTTAGGCCTGGCTTGACAGCGCAGCACAAAAAAGTGCTTATAGAAGTACCTTGAAGAGAGGGGATTAGGCTCTACACACTGATGGTTCCCTTGATTGTAGCATTTAATTACGTGAAAGGTGTCTGCTTCTACTGAGAAAGAATGTTTGTATTACACTTTTTGACTTGTGAGAAAGCTTAGGCTCAATAAAGCAGATCAGCAAGGCTATAGGTCTGATCTGTTAATTATGAAAACTAAAATAACAGCAGTAGGCCTGATATATTTATTGTGAAAACCATATGGTAAAGGCAATAGCACTTAAGGGTGGATTTTATTTAGTCTGTACTAAAACCTTTTGAGGGGTATTTTTTACATGATTCCGACACTGTACCATAGTAGGTAAGGGTTTTGATATTGATTGTCCTTTCTGACAATCCATAGGAATTAAAGACTTGCAATATGATAATCCTTGTTAGCTCCCTTTAGTATAGAGTGCATATTGATTTGCAAAGTGTAATTCTGTACACATTTGTAATTTTATAACTGTAAGACCGATGGTTTAATTATAGGAATACAAATGGTCTGAGTTGGTTATAGTGATAAAGCTGTAGACCTGATTGGTTCACTGGGAAGAGTTAGGTATGATGCCATATGTCTGATCTGTTTATCATGAAGCATCACAACAGTGGCAGTAGGCCTAACACATTGGAATGTTAAATTCAAGAGGTCTGATATGTTGTCACATGAAAAAGTAATAACATGCTGGGCAAAGGGTACAGTGTTTGTCACCCACTCTGACAAACCGTGGGCATAGAAGCTTTTCATTGTGATAATCCTTGTTAGGCCGTTTTGAGAAGGTTTTATAATGTTTTGACAGCAACATGTGTGTCTTATACTTTTACAGCTATACATGATAGTTACCAAATTTAGTAAAGCTGCACCAGAGCACACTCTATCACTATATCTGTAATCCCAAACACAACCAGGGTGGTTCAAAGAAACAAGATCACTGTGGGGCAGTTTCCCACTGGTGTTCTTCCAACAATTGATTGTTCCAATATTCCATGAATGTGTTTCAATTATAGTTCCAACAATCAGGTCTTTTGTTTGCAACTTTCCACTTTATTTTCCAAAATTACAGCAACAGCCAATGCACGTTTCGCCTGCAGGGCTTTTTTTGGGCTATTTCTGGTCTCAAGAATTATTGCTACCCTGGTGGGTGAGTATGCAGACACCATTTTGTGAGCACCTCAAACCAATTGAAACTAATACTGTATATATAGACTTAGAATGTCCCAAGATGTGCAGACTATATAGCAAACCCACAATCTGTGCTGTAATATGATAGTTACCAATTTCTGTGCACTTCAGGATGCCCAGGTTGGGTAAGGCTATCGGCCTTATTGGTTGATTGGTAAAAATTATTTGAGATTCCATAGCTTTGATCTCTTTAATATGAAAAGCTATTACAAATACAGTAATCTTGACCTACTTATTTTCAATTGCATGTGCTTAATGCAATAGGAAGTTAAGGCTAGCTTGTTACAGCACAGTGTAAAATCCCACGATACATATCTTAATACATGAAATCCCAGCTTACCTTTGTTGGCAAGGATCATTGTTTTGATTACCCCATTTGAGAATTTTCTGGTGTTAGAAAATGTGTACTGTGCCAGTTCTTGCTGAGTTGTCTGACAGAATCTTGCAATCCAAACAAATAAATAAAAACTGCATACAGACATACATGTGTATAGATAGACATGCAGTCAGACAGACAGAAAGATAGATAGATAGATAGATAGATAGATAGATAGATAGATAGATAGATAGATAGATAGATAGATAGATAGATAGATAGATAGATAGATAGATAGAAAGATAGATAGATTTCAGAACACATTTGTGTTATCCTTTAAGACTCTGTACACTTTACCACAACTTACCAGTGCTAAAACACTTGTAATCTCTTTTTTAAACATGGTAACATTGGCTTACACTCAATTGTCAGATTTAATTTAATTATGAGTCATTCATAAAGTGGTACTGCATGTACCCAGGCCTATAAATGCAACTAGTTGGCCTCATTTTGCTACCCACTTAAGGGCCTTTTACACATTTCTTAGGACTACCAATGCAGCCTGTTTGTGCAGTTTTAAACTGACATTTTAAACTTGCAAAATATATCTTTTTATGCCAGCCCTTAACCTTCCTTTTTAATATATGCAAGTCACCCTAGAGTTGGCCCTAAGCAACCCATAGGGCAGGGTTCAATGTATTTACAATTTTAGAAATGTACTTTTAAGTTTTACATGTCCTGGTAGTGAATAACTCCTACATTTGTTTTTCAGTACTACAAGGCCCACCTCTCCTGGAGGATAACATTGGATTTCCTTATTACATTTAATAAGTGATAATTTTCAATTGGGAGCAGGTGGACAGTTCAAAATGTGTATCTAAAACATTGCAATTAAAAGTTCTCTTTAATGGTAAGGTATTTCAGTCACAGTTATGAAAATGCCACTTTCAGAAAGTTGACATTTTCTTGTCCTAGCAATTTGGTGCAGACAGCCTGTCCCTGAGTCATATCATTATGTGTAGTTGGCTGTTGGTCTTTGTGGATTTCTTCCAGCCAGTGGGACAAATGGAAGATAGGTTTTGGCAGTATGGCCCACTCTGATTTCACGAGAGGGCGGAGCTGTTACCTACCACACTTGCATATCACGAAGGCCCTGTCTGAACACACTCACAGAGGGTTTGTAACTAGTCTTTTGAGACCCCAGACAGGTTGGGGCCAGGACAGGGAGGAACCTTCCCCTACTTCAAAGTGGGTACTAGATATAAATATTGACCCCTCACACCCAAGACTTTGGTATACTCCTGGCCCTGTGGATCTTATAGAAGAAAGATTGGTGTGCCGCTTTGCTGCCAGAACGACTGCCACTCTGCTGGCCTGCTACTCTGCTGCTCTACTGCCCTGCTTGCTCTTGCTAAAAGAAAGACTTCCCAGCAACCTGCTCAGGACCTGCACTCCTCATCCCATGCCAAATTGACCCCAAGGGTCAGTCAACTGACCTCCTGTTTTGAGTTACAGGGACATAAAAAGCTCCAGAAACTCCCTGCAACTGCCTAGCTGACTTGCTGCCTGGATAATCTTCCTGTACCTGCCTAAGCCCTGATGGCCTCTGCTGCAGTGAGTTCCTGATCGTCAAGAGGTGCTCCTCAGGTCCTGGACCTTTAGTGTGGCCTCCGTTGAGCTCTCTCCTCAAGAAAAGGAGAAACCCCAAAGTTGTGGGCTCTTTGGATGGATTCACACCAAGATGTTTCTACCCACACAGCCCACCCACGTGAAGTTCCAGCGAATCCATTACCTCATGCTACAGCGACTGCCAACGATGCTGGGTGGCACAAGATCTGCACTTCACACTACAGCATCGACCGCTGGCCCTGACCGCCAATGCGAAGTTCCAGCAATGACCATCTGCAACACTGACAGCTACAGTGATAACCAGCTGCGATGCTCAAACTGCTCATCAAGCTACCTCAATGGCCATCAGCAATGCTCTCCCTGATCTATGCGGCCCCTTCCATCATGAATGGAACTCTTCCTGGTGGACTCTGAGAGTAACTCTTTGAGTGGAAATAAACTGTTATCTGTACCTGGTCCACACTCCATCATGGTTGGCCTAAATTTCTGACTATCACCGGTCTTGCATGACCAGATAACCGCAGGGGGCACTTTGTACTTGAAGGTGATTACTTACTTGAACTTTTCAAAATTGCATATCTCTGGTCAAACTGATTGGATTTTTGGTATTAGGTGTCAATGGTTTATTAAATTCTGGTCTATTGTTCTAAAGTGGTGTGGGAAGTTTCTTGTGTTATGTATTCATGGTATTACTGTTTGAAGTGCTGCTTAAATACTTTACGCATTGCCTCTATGTGAAGCCTG